>NC_071088.1:5245000-5845000 GCF_027358695.1 Spea bombifrons
TACCCGGTCTAATAATGTATACTGACAGTCACAGACACGCTGTACACTGACACCCCATACACACTCACTCACCGACACACCGCACCCTAACACACACTCACTCTAATACCGAACACTAACACCCAACACAGTTTATCACTGTACACTGACACCGCCATACACACTTACTCACCGACACACCACACTATACCCTAACACACACTCACTCTAACAGCATACACTAATGCTCCACACAATTTATCACACACCGTACAAAAAGACTATGAGATGCTCACCAAGAACAGACAGTTGCTTTATCCCTGCTTAAACACAGGTGACTTCATTCAGAATAGCGACTTTTATTAGTAATAGCATATTCTGTCCTAGGGCGGCAGGTCCAGACGGGCAGCAGCCCCCCTGCCACAAAGCCCAGGGCAGATCCCTCTCTTAGGTGATCATCCCCTCCCCCAGTGGGGTGCTCCTCAGCGGGCTGGTTACGAGGTGCAATATCCCGGCCCTCCGCAGTGACCTCTGCGGCAGAATCTTTGTGGTGGGCTATTAAAGGGTTAATATTTGAAGGGTTTCAGGATTTGGTAGCGTTGCGGCAGTACAGCCCCTGCTGATCTTCTCTGCATTGTAATTCCATTTATTTAAACGTTTCGCTGTTTTCTGATTGTAATTCCATTTATTTAAACGTTTCGCCGTTTTCTGATGCTGTTCCACGCAGACCTTTGTTCCAGTTGTGCAGCTGCTAGATTTTGATATGTCAGCTTCTCCATGCATTAGAACATCCAGGAAGATATATATATTTAATAATCTCTAACGAGAAGACGAAACGCAGGGTTTTGGGTAAAAATCAAAACTGTTACTAATGGAGTTTTTTTTTTTCAGCAAAACAGACAAAAAAGACATCGTTCTGCTGGAAATGATTAAAAAATCCCGGCACTTTACAAAAAATAAATACACGTCTGTTATACAGATATATTTAAATATATAATTGGGTTGAATTAAGGCTGCTCTGGGACAAACAACCCTCAGCCGGCACCTACTCAACTCATAAAAGCTGTGAGTGCACCAGCTGGGATAACTCGACAGGGGGGCTTATATAGAAGCTGCAATACCACTTGTGGCCACTAGGCAGCCTCGGACATGTGCCAACACCACACCCTGTATTAGTTTGGCTCCTGGCCCTGGCACTCAGAGGTGCCGGGCAGTTTTTGGCATCTTTCATCTGCCTCTGGCCAACCTAAAATCTTGGATCATGGGGAAAAAAATCTGGAAATGGGAAGGGGAGGGTAGATTTATCCTGGATTAATTGGCAACCACAAAACCCTTTGAACCCCATATATATATATATACATATACACCTATATAGCAATCTATAGGCTGTGAATGGGAATGAGATCTCTGCTCATCCCCCAAGTTTTAATGCCCTTCTGGACCTGCCACCCTAGACCCAGTTGGCCAAGGCCAGTATACGTCACTGATGAGCAGTTACCTCTTTTACAGGGAACAGTCTACTAACTAAGGCGTTTTGCTGTAGTTAGATTTAGGTGACGTTCTCATTGAAGAACCCCTATATATGTATTCAGGAGACGTGAACCAGTTTATAGACACCCAATAGAAACAGTAAATTGGTTTCCCCCATTATTCCCAACATATGCAAAGGAATTAGTAAAAGTACTGAGAACTTATCCTATAGGTGCGGCTGTACATACAGGCAGATTGACTGCTACAGTAGCGTAGACAAACATAAATAAATATAGAAAATACCCATTTTGGTAAGTATGCCAACCTTTTTTGTGCCTCTGTGTCCAGGTATACAGATCTGATGGAAGGCGGGGGAGAGCTGGCAGCTTCTGGCCCCCATGGAGGGAGGTAAAGCCAAGTGGCCCCAGCGGCAACTTGCCTTTCCCAGCAGTAACTAACATATACACTGGCACACATATTTACACACACTCTTACACTAACACATATTTACACAAACGTACAGACACATACACACTCACGTTACACACACTAACACAAAAACTATACACTCATGCTAACACATGCTCCATCTAACATACACACTAACACTATAATGCTAACACACTTACACACATGAAACACACATTCACTCTAACACACTTACAAACATATTCGCTCATTCCTTCGCTGACTCCTTTATCATCTTCCTCCACTCAGCTTTTGCCTTCCCAGACCCTTCCTTATAGCTGCTCTTGCGTTGATCAGACGAACGTTCGCTGCACTGCGTTACATTTCTGCCTCTGTGAATGGATCGGGCCAAGTTCTTTAAGAACCGATTCATGCCGTACCTAATGGAAGGTATTAGAGAGCCCCCGATCTCAGTCTCTCAGTAACGTAATGCTCGGCTTTCTGGCAATGAAAGGTTTAACTTCCGATCATTTTTTTATTATTCAGGCTTTTGTTATATCTCTTGGAGTATTTTTTCGTATTCTGATTTGTGGGGTTTTATTCGGCTCTTAATGTGGACGTGAAAAATCTAATTACACATCAAGAGACCGGAGGAGCAGCGCTTTGGAGACATATTGATAAGTGCGTGGGTTTCAATTTCTCATCACTGAGCAAACAAAGTCATTTGACTTAAGGGGCGTCCGGTAAAACAGACGAAATGTACGGCTGGGTCAACACCCAGCAGCCCAGAAACCAAAAGTGCCCCTGGATATGCTCTGTGCCCACCAGACCAAAAACCGAGGGCATTCTCTATTTAAAGGGCGCTCCAGCCATCATGTTCTCAAGTCCCTTTAAATTTACATGATGTCCCCTTGCAAATGGATGGGGGGGCATTCTATAGAATCCCCCCATGCGTTTGCCCCTTTTCTCCTTTGCCCCCATAACACTAGAGAGTAGTAGGTGGAAATTTAAAATAATTAAACATATTTGCCAATTTCCTGAAATTATGACATCACTGTGGACAATGGTATGACGTCATACTCTCCTTACTTTATACTGGGGCGTAGAGAGTTTTATACCCTAACTACTAGAACGTTTTAAGAAGTTGCCCGCAGCTCCAAAAACTCAAGTCAGGGGCAAATGTACATAACGAGGCCCGATCCTAAGAGCTTACACTCAATCAAGGTGGTTGTATATTTATTAGGTGATTGTCACGGATGCTGGGGTTACTCGTATAGTGAAAAGCAGGTTCCAGGAGAGCAGCAATGGCTTTGGTTGCCGGTAATTAAGACATGTAAATTTAAGACGTGATCCCATGTGAAGAACATCTTGGAAAATTTATGCGACAGAATAACAAGCTAGACATATGCTGGCCGGCTATAAAAGGATCATAAACTACAAGGGAACGCTAATTTTAACAAGTCTCAAATACGTACATAAATCTCATGTTTGTGCCGCAAAGGGGATTATGCAAATCCCAAAGAAAAATAAAATGAAACGTGAATTAACCCTTTGCTTTAAACTTCCCCCCGGCTCTCAGTAAATCAATAGCCGTAAAGGGACAGGAAGTTTTAGAAATGCCAGAAAACTTCCAAAACAAGCATATTTGGCTTAAACTGGAGTCTGGACAACGTTTTTATATTTTTAGTAACAAATGAGAGTGTTCTTTCCAATGCAAAGATATCCCTGACGGATTGAAAAGGTCTTCGTTCCAAAAGGGAGCGCGAAGGGTCAATGGAGGTTCCACAGTGACACCTAGTGGTGAGAAGTGGCATGACATAGGGTCTGCTGAAAAGTTTTCAAGGGGCTGTTTTTTTCCCAACTTTCCTAAATACTTAATATTTTATATCCTACTCCTGTATACGCGTTAAGGTATATACGCGAATTCCTGTTTTAAAATAATGTCCTAATTTCTGTAGTTTTTTTTAATTGAAAACCATTTAGCGGGTTCCTTTACCGTATTTGCTCGATTATAAGACAACCCCCCTAAAATTTGAATATTAATTTAAGGGGAAAAAAGCAGAAGCCTGAATATAAGACTACCCTGTAGGAAAAACTAGTAAATATTAATGCACATGTAAACTATTTTTCATATTTAATAACAACTATGATTGAGAAAAAATGTATTTTTTGTTTTTATTTCCTTTTATTTGTCAATCTGCCCCCCACTTATGCACATCTGCCCCCAGGCTTGCCACTCTGTCCCCCAGATATGCCTTATACCCCCTTATATGCCCCTTCTCCCTCCCAGATAAGCCTTATACCCTATCATATTCCACACTGCCCCCCCCCGGACTTACTGGGGTATTAGGAGTGGCTAAGGGGAAGGGGCTAAGGAGTGGCCCACTCCCCGCCCCTTCCCCTCCAGCCATGGCACCTTCCTGGGTGTGGCGTGACATCAGTGTGACCGCCCACTGATGCCAGGGCACCGCCTACCTGCATCCTGAAAAAGGGAGGGCTGCAGGTAGCTGGAGCCTGGATGCGCCGAGATGTCGTCATCAGGCAGCCGCTGGCCTTAAAGTGCCGGCGCCGCCCATCATGGCCAATCCGATCCTATTGGAATCTTTTAACCCCGTAGAAACCCGAGTAGCTGGAAAGTCACCTGGCCACCAGCCAATAGCTTCAACCATCCTCCAATCCATGTTATGGGCATAAGAAACGAAGACACAGAGTGATCCAGCTCTCCCGGTACAGCAGGGGGCGAGGACCACCAAGAGAAAAGTCTTCATTTTGCCCCAAAACTACAATATTTTTGGTACAGAAAGGGTTAGAACTATTTTGTATGAAAAATCCACTTACAGGGATTCTCCGCTCGGTATCAAAAAGATACATCGGGAAGCCGAGCGTCAATTTGCTTTTATTTGAGGAGCTTTTATATCCTCGGCGGCAGGCAGCGGTTTATCTGATGCACTTGGCCTCAGACGCTCGCTCAAATCTCACCTTCCAATTTCCTTCCAATCATCTTGGAAATGTATGCAGCGGATAGGATTTGGAAGCGGAGCGCACGCACAAAAGGTTCATTTCGTCAAGGTCACCTTCCTACTTGGGGTTTGATTACTTTTTTTTTTTTTTTGAGTCGCTGAATTACAACAAAAATTAGATTAAAAACTGAAAAAAAAAAGTTATTTATCAGAGAAGATCCCGCCGGCCGAGAATCGAAATAAAATCAGATACAACGTAAAAAAAACAATGCAAATTAACGGAATTCTCAGGGTTTTTTTATGATTTTTTTTTTTTGTACTGGAAATAAATTTGCGTTTTTTTATTTGTAATGATAGAATCTGTTGGTGAGGAGCCGGAATGCTGTATGGAGGGGGGGCAACAACCAATACAACTTTATTGGCAACAGACAATTATGACCAATCCAACCCAAATGTGAAACAACATATACAAATGTTCAAAGGTTTGGGGTCATTTAGAAACTTCCCTGTTTTTGAAAGAACAGCAGACTTTGTCCGTTAAAACAACATGAAATGGATGAGAAATCCAGTGCAGACGGGGTTAATGTTGTAAATGACTATTGTAGCTGGAAACAGCTGATTTTTAATGGAATCTCTTCATAGACGCACAGAGGCCTTTATCACTCCCATCACTCCTGTGTTCCATGGCCCTTTATCACTCCCATCACTCCTGTGTCCCAACGGCCCTTTATCACTCCCATCACTCCTGTGTTCCAATGGCCCTTTATCACTCCCATCACTCCTGTGTTCCAATGGCCCTTTATCACTCCCATCACTCCTGTGTTCCAATGGCCCTTTATCACTCCCATCACTCCTGTGTTCCAATGGCCCTTTATCACTGCCATCACTCCTGTGTTCCAATGGCCCTTTATCACTCCCATCACTCTAGAAACCCTTCATTTAGCAGTAATTTAAGGAAGACCTTACAGAGGGGGTGGTAGATAAGTGAAGCAGCCACCCAGCAGAAGTGGTAGAGGGTAATACAGCGAGGGGATTAAACATGCATGGGATAGACATACGGCTCCTGAATCTAAGACGAGACCAACGACTGATTAAGGTTTGAGTCTTTACAGCAGGAGAAACGGGCGACAAGACGGGGGCCGGATGGGTCTGAAAATGATATACTTCTATGTTTCTATGACATCATATCTCAGCACTCCACCGCTTAAGGATGTGAGCGCTGAGTGCCGTGGAAGCTGTGCCCACTCGGCGCCGTCCTTTACAGTGTAAATGGGTCAGTATTGATCAGTGGTACCCCAGAGGGTTAAACGGGGGGGAACTTCGCCCCGCTGGCCCTGCCGCCTCCGGCATGGGCTGAGTGAGCGTGAAACTATTCCCATAGCTTATCATATATCGTTACTTCCATGGACACAATATATACATTATAATTACGCAGCGTGGTCACTGTTGCCAGCTCAGCAGACTTTCTCACAACCCCCCTTACATATAACCTGAACCGGTAAATAGCAATCAAGGGGTTAAAAAAAAAACATCTGCAGCCTTCCCTTTCAGGAATGAAGCGACGCTCGCCCTATAAACTTCTATTATCCTTAATAAGCGAATCTCTCCGGAGCCGAGGGAATCGCTCGGTGCTAATGTGTTCCGCCGAGATAGGGAAACCGGGCGATGAATCACCGAGCGACTTAACGGCTGATCCGTCCGGGGCCAAGCGCTAAGTGTCACCCCGCGGCGGCTCCGATATTGTCCGCATCCATCATAACGGAATTTCCCCCCTTATCGACGTCTTCCATCCTCCCGTAAGCCGCGGAGATCTTGGACGCGGTTGGCAGCCATTAATTACACAGCCTAAAGGGTCACGGCGCTGGATACACATCAGCCGTCTGGGATTAGCGCATGTTGTGTTTTACGGGAAACGCAGTATTTCCTCCCCTTCGGGCTCGGATCATCCTATAAAATGTATCAATACTTTATTTAAGGACGCCTCATAAAAGATCCCTGGGTAGCGCTGCGCTGGGTAAAGAGAAGTAAAAGAAACATATCTAGCATTCTATTTTTCTCCTCGATGCTCCCAGTCACTTAAAAACAGCATTAAAAGGTTTTCTTGAGATACCGGAGCTGCTTAGCAACAGAGACCTGTCATTCTTCCAAAGCTCCTCCCCTACGTAGTCTGCAGTCCGCAGAGGGAACAAAAATCGACGGCCGCGTCTTTGGCGCCCTTTCTGTGAATCTTATTTTATACGATGAAGTCTCCCTTCCCTCTTGCCCCCGGTTAACCCTTAATAGTTGTGTAGAGAATGTTGTGTTGCCAGCAGTACTCCAACAATATCCGCGGACCCCCAAACCCCTTCCTCAGTTACCTGCTCCCGTTTCTCTTGTGCCCTCTGGTGGCTGTATAGGGTAGTCCACCTTGATGTGACATCATAAGTCAGATCTCCTGGGCACATGATGTGAGCCAGAGGTACGCAGATCTTACCCCCCCAACAAAAATACTACCACCCCTACTTCTAAATACACCCATTATGGAACATCCTAAAATCTCCCGGGTATCCCTGCCCTGATGGTCTAATTTTTTGGGGGGGGGGTTTAATATTTTTCTATATATTTGTTTATTTCAGTCATTCTGTATGTGATTAGACCTGCCGCACGCTAAGTGAGTATTTTCACTTTAAGTTAGAGACCGATGTGCCCCACCAAGAAAGAATGAGATTCCTGCATAACGCTGTTACTCTGCAAACCTTTAAACGGAGCGGCCGGGCAGAATGTATAAATTACTGATAGGACGCGTGTTCTTCCTATTCTCTGATACATTAGATACGTCTGTTTAATAAACGCCACCCAGCGCCCCCTGCTGGCATAACTCAGCCTCGCATCAGACATTTGACTCTTACTGATAGGATAATTCTTTATTCATCGCCGCGTCCTGCTAGTTGATTGGTTGCCGTATCTAATGATGGGTCACTTCTGGTACTTCAGTGGCTTATAAATGACGCCATCGCAACTACAAATACTGTGCTGCTCAGCAGCAGATCGGCCCCATTCGGCCCCCGTCTAGTTTCTCCTGCTGTAAAGACTCAAACCTTAATCAGTCGTTGGTCTTGTCTTAGATTCAGGAGCCGTATGTCTATTCCATGCATCTTAACACCCTCTACCACCTCTGCTGGGAAGCTGCTAACACTATTATTATGTTTGGTCAATTAGATCAACATTTCCTGATCCTCGTCATTATTTACTGATCAGCAGCAGACGTGTCTTTATAAATTATTAAATGAACTATCTGGGCACGATCCTCTCTTTCAGCGTTTCAGGCCGTCAGAAGTTACCGCCGGTTTAACCGGTCGGCGGGACCCCTTAGGACTTATTAAGAGAGACGTCCGCTCTGGATTTTGCTTGTGTAAGTCTCTTGTATAAAAGTTGTTACCCGTGTATATCGCCTGAGCGTTCCTCCGATGTGACGTGCGATGCGAGAGCCTGCAGGGGAGGGAAGCTATTAAAGAACAAAATATACATTCGCAGAGCTGGAGGAGAAGACGGAAAGAGCCGCGAGGGTCGTTAGAGGTCATTACATCATCGAGTAAGCAGTTGAGTTTCCAGTAACATAATATCCATCCCTGGAGTCATTGCTGGATCCTCAGATAAGAGGAGGACTTCTTCAAGAGTCCTGATGAAGGTCACGTTATGGCTGAAGACGCAGTAAGGATCCCTACGCTAACGTTAGGATTTGTAAAGTCATCACTTAAAGGCATTTAAATAAACCGTACATTGACCTCGGAGGTCCTCTTTCTGTAGAATGACTTTGTCTTTGTTGTGGCTGACAACAGAATTCTCACTTTTGACCAGCAACATATTCTGCCCCCCCCTGCTCCAGGCTTAAAGTGGCATTTCCAGGAGGCAGCACAAAACTCGGGGCAGATAGCCTTCATGTGATCGGGTGATCAGGCCCTTCTGGTGTGCCGCTGGTCAATGAATTTTTCATCCATTTACGGGTCGATGTGATCTAGAACCTCGATTTTTTGGCCTCAGTTCCGTGGGGTTTCATCGCTTTTTCTGGACGCTGTGAAGAATAATCCCACCAACCTTCAGTGGACCTTCAATTCTGAAGATAAAGTCCTAGAGGAATGATAAAACCAATTACATTAAATCCTCTGGTCTCTGGTGTCTTCTAACATGGTTCTAACACACCTACAACACAAGGTCCACGTCATTTCAGCAAAGGAGTGTCACGCGGTATATCAATCCAAAGAGACGGACAACAGTGATGCAGGATGGACACACATGACCACTCATGGACAAATTTACCACTCAGGGTTCCAATATATTGGGAGTTCCCTCACTTACGAGTACGTCCTAGACATCAGCAGGGATCTTAAACTAGTGGAAGAAGATCTGACGTCGTCTGGAAGGTTACTCCATACTTGAGGAGCTCCGTAGAAGAAGGTGGCTGGACCTGCTTCCTTCTTATAAGTTGGAGCCTCGAGTAAAGCTTAAACATCTAAAGGTGGGAATTTCTCATGAGTCAGGTCCAACATCCAGGACCTCGAATGGTTTGGTTAACAGGTCCAGCTTACAGGAGGTTTGGGCCAGGATATTGGAACACTGACCATGGAACCACATCAGACCAAACCAAGAGTTGGGTCATCAAACAAGCCAGAAGTCAGGGCGTCCGGCAAACAAGAAAGGGATACATTGGGACACAATGGCAGGTGGAGGACGCAAAGTTCAAGAGCCGGTCAATGGAATGTCGTTCGAGAAGATGACGTTTGGGATGTCAACGTTCTCCTCCATATTATGGCTGCAGTCTGCAGAGCCACGGGAGACGGAACCCAACTAGGACCCTTCACTCAAGCCCATCACACCTGGACCGAGATCTCACCTGAGGCCAGGCAAGCTCAGACTTCTCCATCTCAGAAAGGAGAGCACTATATTAAGGCTAAAATCCAAGATTTCCGCCAACCGGGTGACCTTTAGCCGAATTTTAAATGCACGGGAAATATATCGCTGAGCCGCCGCTGCGTCACAGAACTCCTGGTTTGGGGAGAATGCAAAGTTTTTGGGAATTTTTGCATTTTCCCAACGGATGTTTTGAATAAATCCATCAATGTTTCTTTAGACCAAACGTTCAGAAAAGCAAACGGAGAGAGAGATGTTTGTTCAGAAAGCGGGGAATTTGTATCCGAAAGGCGGTAACTTTATTTTACGCACAAATCTGCACCTAATGATTCTCTGGGTTTCGATCTCTTAGTTTATTGGGTCCCAAACCCACATTTTCATGCCATAAACGGCTGGATAAATACAGATTCTGATGCTTAATGTAAAAAACTAAATAATGGTTTTCATTTTCCCCCCAATAATGATACCGACCATCTCTGCTGGAAGGCTAACCCATCCATTGACACTGTTTATGGACTAAAGTATCATATAAAATATATCCTGAACTGCCCCCGGCGGGGGGTCCTTATGGCATATAGCTCAGGTCTTCATAAGGGTAGGAAGGAGATGCGGCATCTCTTCTGCCCCTTATAGATACACCATCAGGGGCAGATTGTACATTATGATATGTGACCTGCTTACACTCAGGTGGACACCAAGTCTGTTAAAGCCACAGGATGGGGTATTAAGCGGTTTTCCAGTATCTTGAATAAAGCCAGTTTAAAACGTTACAGGATTAGTCACTGAGCTTCATTGATCCGTCTCCAAACATACAGCGGGGTCAGGGGTACCGGGAGTAACCTATGGGGGTATTAATAGGTCACATCCCTCACACGTAGTGAGGAGTAAATAGAAGATACTGTCTTAAATCAGAATTCTCACTTTCCAGAGGATGGAAAGTGAGCAATAGATAAGTGAAACTGCCTCCCAGCAGAAGTGGTAGAGGGTAATACAGTGAGGGTATTAAAGATGCATGGGATAGACATACGGCTCCTGAATCTAAGACGAGACAAACGACTGATTAAGGTTTGAGTCTTTACAGAAGGAGACGGGCCGAATGGGGCCGGCAAGTTCAGATCACAGGCTACACCCTTACCTCCTCTCATGGGGCATAGGTAACAGCATAGACTACTCTGACGGGTTTGTCCTGAGCCTGGCTGTTAATACGGCAGGATATATTATCAGGCTGGAAATGCGGCATTTCATTTCGCTGATACGTATCTGAGCATCGCGAGCGCCGCAGAGAGTGCCGGAATCGCAGGCGTTTCATCAAGACGCACGCCTTATCAGATCGCCGTCTATATCAGTCGCCCGCGGCAACGCATAAAAACAATAAAAAAGGAATAAAAGAAAAGACGCAGCGGAGGAGCCGATACGGTGTTCAGCGAGCGTTTCCTCTCCTAACAGAATAAGCTGGAAACCGAAATAACTGAATATTTAAAGAAGAGAGATCCTGCCGCCAGATCGGACCCCGTCGGCCCATCTACTAATCAGTGTATTAGCCTCTGCCACCTCTGCCGGGAAGCTGTTCCACTTATCTACCACCCTCTCAGTAAAGTTAAAGTTACTTTAATTCAATGTAAGCCTCTGACCCTCTAGTTACGAAATAAGAATCTATTACTTGGTGCGTCCGGTTTATCTGTTGTACAACGCTGCGGAATATGGTGGCGCTATATAAATCAATAAATAGATTGTAAGCTCCTGGGAGCAGAGTCCTCCTCACCTGCTGTTTCTGTAAGTCAGGTTGTTATATGCCAATTATCATGTCCTGCCCACCCGTTGTACTGCGCTGCGGGATATGATGGCGCTATATAAAATATTAAGTAGTAATCTGTGTTATAGGAGGAGGCTGATCACATGACCTGTCCTATTTATAACACCCACAATGCCTTTTTTGGGGGTTGACTCCATCATATAGATGACCAACGGGGCTAAGGTGGTCCAGCTGGCACGTGGGGGCAGAAGTGTTTGCTGGGTGGGCGCTGACTCCTTGCTTTGTTGGGCATTTCAGCAGCACCCTGGAATCTGAATGTTTATTCTTTTGTAGACTCTGCGCTCCCCTTAGGGTTAACCCCTCTCCTGCCACGTCAATGATGTCCATAGAGGGCTTTAAATCCACCACCTCTGCTGGAAGGCTGTTCCATGCATCCACCACCCTTATCTAAGAGAACCCCTTACTAATCCCACCTTTCATCCATGATGTCACCTCCACTGCTGGAGGGGGGAAAAAAAACCCCGGGGAGATCTAGAACCTCATTCCTCTGGCCCACGCGGGGTTAATCGAAGCGCGTGCCCTTCAGCGATGGGAGAGAAGATTGCGTTTCTAACGCTCTCTCGTTCCGTTACCTTGCAGCGGAGTGAATGATGAAGACGGCACAGATTGGGGCGATCGCTGCCATAACATTCATTCACAGCTGGTAAGAGCCTCGCGTGAACTTCTCTTCGTGACGAGTCGGCGGACGGCGTCGTTAGATTTCAGCTCTGCCTGGCGGAATCACGCTGAGAAATAACAAAGTTCTTCTTTACACTATTATTTAATCCTTTCCGCCAGCGGCCGGCTCTCCGACAGCGCAATCTCGTTCTTTTCTTTCATTCTGCGAAGTAGGATCTGGGGAAATATCTTTTGTTTTCATTCAGCGAATGAATGTAGCGCTTGGGGGGGGGTGGATATCGCTGGGCTGATGATAGCCCTAAGAACAATCTTCATTTTCTTTCTTAAAAGGGAAATTCATTTTTTGTTACATTTAACAATTTCTTCACTATCGCTGTATTGGGCCCCCGGCTTGGAATAGCCATCTGGTACGTTGGGCTAATGCCTAGTGGGCCACTGGCCATCGGCGACCCCATTCTCACGCTGCTCCAGTGGCAGATCAGGTGCTGCAGTGCGTGGCCAGCTCCTGGATAGACCCAGCCACACGCTACATGAGCAAGCCTGTCTCAAAGTGCCAGGGCCACCTTGGAATCACCCGTTCGGCCCTGTTGGGACCGATTTCTTAGCCCGTCTATATCTTAATTGGTTTTGGCAAACGGCGCAAGGTTTTGTGAATCGATGACCCGCCGAAAATCAAATCCTTGAGAAATTTATTTTAGTAACATTTTCTTGATGATCAGAAAAAAAAAACAAATCTAGAAGTTTGTAGACAGGTTTAAAACAGACTGTTATAAGGTAAAACCAACACTCAGAACATGCGCGGGCGAGTCTAAATACATTAACACCGGCATTTAAACCCTTTTATTGACAGATTAAATTATATGGGTACCAGCATTGAAAGGGTTATTAATAAGCCTTTTTTTCTTTTCTTACTTGTTTCAATCTTCATTGCTAGAAAACACATGAAAAGAATTGCATTGCTCAACTTGTTACAATGTTGCAGCGTTACGGAGGAGATTGGTCTTCTGGTTATAAGAAATCACTTGTCCGGGGTTCACAGCCGCAGAATTCCGGCATTCTGAGTTATTAAATGGTTAACTTTGCAACATTGTCACAAGTTGAGCAATAAAAATAATTTTCATAGTAAAATGAGTTTTCGGAATCACTTGCATGTTGCCACAGAAATACCGGAATAATAAGGTTATCAATAATGCTGGCTATGGTGGAGCGTAGTTTGGGTGAATAAATGAAAAACTAGCTAACTCAGCCCTACAGAAACCGCTAAATATAAAAGAAACGATTTATGATCAGTGAATCTCCAGAACGAGGCGGCACTGCTAGCATGACGATGATGGCTTTATATTAAAATATTGAATATTTTTTCCTTAATTTTTAGTCATTAGTTATTAGTTATTATTATTAATGTATTATTATTATTAATGTATTATTATTATTATTATTATTCATGTATTATTTATTATTATTATTCATGTATTATTGCTCTTGTATTATTATTCGTGTATTATTATTATTCATGTATTATTTATTATTATTATTATTATTATTATTCATGTATTATAATTATTCATATATCATTATTATTTATTACTCATGTATTATTATTATTCATGTATTAATAATATTACATTATTATTATATGACAATTACATGAAATCATATATGATGATAACGTGTAGTGTTTGAATGTATATGTAAAGGATTGTTTTTGTCGCATTTGGTATCGAGGAGCTCCGCGCGTCTTTGCGGCTCGTTTAGCGTAATTGAGGGTAATCGTCCAATCAGCCGTCCGGCTGCCGGAGGGTCGCTCTGATCTGCAGTGATTTTACAACGAAAATAACATTCACTGGGAAGCCGAGTTACACGCGATAAACACGTATGTGAGCTTCAGCAACTAGTTCTTCTTACATAGAAAGATAGAACCTGCTAACATATCGGCCCCATCCGGCCCCCATCTAGTCGCCCGTTTCTCCTGCTGTAAAGACCCAAACCTTAATCAGTCGTTGGTCTCGTCTTAGATTCAGCAGCCGTATGTCTATCCCATGCATGTTTAACTCCCCTCACTGTATTACCCTCTACCACCTCTGCTGGGAGGCTGTTCCACTTATCTACCACTCTTTCCGTAGAGGATACTTGCAGATCATCTTAATCACATGTACTGAATGGTAGTTTTTTATGTTATAAGCACAAGAACGAGTTTAAATGGGTAGATCTTGGTGATGTTCTAAAGAGATAAAAATCGTTCTGGGCTTCTCCGGGGTTGGATGCCTTCAGCGCCCCCCAAATATTTACTGCCGCCTTTAAATACACAAAACCAAATAGAAAGCCGGTGAGCGGCCGCTCCGTTCAGCCTGAGGGTCTTTATTTGCGCGATTCCTCCATAAATGTTACGGTGCTCAGCTGTGTCATCTTCACCAAACAGCTTCAGGGAGCCTCGTCCTGCGCAGCTGCCACCACCGGCCCCCCAATGCCTCGTGGCCACCGCCGCATCTGCCCCCGACCATCTCCATGCGCAGATTTCTATATAGAGGAATAAACGCAGACAAACACGTTCTACTTAATAATGCAACGGGGTTAATGCTAATCGCGCGACGGCTCCTCGTCAGTTTGTTATCGCATGTGTTTATAAATTGTTCTAATGATTGTAACAGCGCTGCGGAATCGGCCGGCGCTTTATTAATTAATGTAATGTATTATTATTATTATTATTATTATTATTATTAGCTGTTATTTATATATATATGTCGGCTCCTCGTCATGTCGACTATATCACTTTTTCTTTTTTTTAAACAAGCTATCGATTTGAACCAGTTGTTGTTTTTCCACAATATTCCGTTTTTGCCTTTCTCTTAAATATTTTATTAAAAGTTAGGTTTTAAGGTTACTACCCTATTAATATCAAATAATAATAATAATAATAAAAACATTAATAATAATAATAATAATAAATGACTCGCTCACTGCATCTTGAGAACTTCTCGGCTCCTGCTATTGATTTTGAGGCCGGGTATACTCACTAGAGCCGGGGCGCAACTAGAAACCGCAGGACCCCGGTGATAAAAGTGCCCGAGGCCCCCCAACAGCTGGTCTGTGCCTTCTTTGCCCCTTACCCCCTCCAACATACACTCTGGCACACATATGTAAACACACACATTATACACACTTACTCATGCTCACGTACGCATTTATTCTAACACACACTCCATCTCACCAACTCACACATTCATGCTCACACACACACAATTATACATCCATGCTCACATTCATTCATTCATTCATACACACATACATACAAAAACCTCCCACCCCTGCTTACCTCTCACCGCTCCTGCAGCTTGCTATCCGGCCAATCGGTTTCTCGTGACGTCATGTGACCCCGATACGCTCCTGTCTCCCCATGCCAGGTTCAAAATAGTTTAGCAGAGCGGTCCAGGCCGGAAGGGCCCTTTCTAAACTATCTTGAATCAGTAACAGAAGAGGGGAACAACCCCCCCCCCCCGTAGTTACACCAGCGCACTGGAGTAACACTAAGAAAAAGGGGTAGATCCGTTGGTTTAAGGAATGGCAGCATCCCATTAAATTACAGAATGTGATGTAAACCCTGTGACATCACAACCGTTCTGATCCAGCGAGCAGGCTTTCCACGCCCTGTTATGAAGGTCCCTCTGTCCGTGGTTCTGAAACTAGATCTGTAATCCCACACCCTTTTTACATATTAAAATAAACAATATAAGTTTCCGATGACCACCTTATGGGAAAGCCACGGGAGCTGCCATCTTAAGCTTCTGTTCTCAGGATCTGCATGATTATTCCTCCCCATTAAGCTGGGCCAGACCCGGGACAGACTTCAGGATAGGGAAATCATTATACTTAATGATTTCAAGTAAAGAGTCCTTTTTCTTTAATCCAATATTTCTAAAACAATTATACCAAAAATAATAATAATCATAATAATAATAATAATCATAATAATAATAATAATAATAATAATACGTTTAAAATAGTTTCAATAAATCTTTTTTTTATCCTAAACGGTTCCCTTTTAAGAATCCTGCGCACCGTCTTTGTACCAAATCCCTCCATAAAACCAGCTATGCGATAGTTAAACGCTTATTATTAAAGGAATTGCCCCCGGGTATTAGTAGAAACACTAACTGCCCCTTCCGAGCCTCACCTGCCCCATGAGAGGGGTTATTATTCAATTGGAAAGGGGCTTTTTAGGGCTCTGTCTTCTAAACAGTTCTATACAGACCCTACAGATCGATGCTTTTTGAATCCCTCCTTATCGATTAACATTGGCCTTCTAAACGAGCGGACCCCGAGACCTCTTTAAATATTAACCCTTCATTGTCCCGTCTGCCGCTGGGCCTTTTCCGGGGGCCGGTCTCAGGATGCAAAAAGGTAGCTGGTTTTCCTTTCAAGAAATAGAAGCTTTCATTAAAAGAATGATTTTTACATGAATATTATTTGGAAAGCCCCAAAAGACGTCTAAATACCCGTATCGGGGGTCTTTTCTGTTTGTTTTAAGTTGGATCCTGTCGGATTGCTCATTATTGCGCTTTTTGTTACAATGTTGTTTTTTAGGCCTAGTCTTACAGGCAAACTAATCCCAGCTTTACTTAAACACACGTAGAATGCCAAAAAAATAACGGGAATTCCAGGAATGTATAAAAAAAACATTCATTTGGATAATTTATTAGTTATTTCCATTAAATAAGTTGTTTGGGGAAAATTTACCATTTATAAATTTATTAATTTAAAAGCACGCGTTTAACCGTCAACAAGAGCAAAGAAATAAACCGAGGCTGAAAGGGAATCCATTCAATGGAAATAAACATTAAAGACGGAGAGAGCGGGAAATGTAGCCATAGAAACACAGAACCCGCCGGCAGATCGGCCCCCATTCGGCCCCCGTCTAGTCGCCCATTTCTCCTGCTGTAAAGACTCAAACCTTAATCAGTCGTTGGTCTCGTCTTACATTCAGGAGCCGTATGTCTGTCCCATGCATGTTTAATCTCCTCACTGTATTACCCTCTACCACCTCTGCCGGGAGGTTGTTCCACTTATCTACCACTCTTTCCGTAGAGGATACTTGCAGATCATCTTAATCACATGTACTGAATGGTAGTTTTTTGTGTTATTAGCGCAAGAACGAGTGACGGTTACCGGGGAGAAATCGTTGTGCTTTGCGTGGGTTAAATACCCCTGTGACAGATCGAGGGTCCGGATTGAGGAGAGACCCTCGCATTACCTGCACTGGGGCACAGTCTCGGTATGGGGCAGGAGAGAGGGGGTGTGTAGGGCAAATAGGAAACCCGGACTTCAATCTATCTACATGATTCTGCCCCCCATTGCACACAAACCCCAGACTCCCCAATACCCCTCTGCAATTGCTTATACCCCAAATCACCCCCTAAATCCACCCCCAGTCTCCTATCTGCCCCACAACCCCTGAGTTGCCTCCTCACTCTCTCTCTACCCCCCGTCTTGCAGGCACCCCCCCCAGACCATGCACCACCAACCCCGTTAACTATTCCATCTCCCGTGGCTTTTGTGCCCCCCCCTCTATATGCGTTGAATTACCCCCCCCGATTCCCCCCCTCTATCTGCTGCATCTCGAATCATAGCCACTCTCATCCCCGCATCTCTCGCAGCCAGTCTGCCTATTTATCTCGGTCTCCGACCTGCAGCCAATCAGAGCTCAGCACATCCTGATATTCCCTAAATACCTCCCCGGCATTCACATTTAAATGAGGGGCTTCCGATCGCCTCTCCATTCTGCACTCCGGCGGCTGCCCGGTAACGGCTCGGAGCGGGGGGCGATTGTTCCCGCGACTCGTTTAGCTCGCGGGCCCCTTCTGTGCTCTCTCTCTCTCTCGAGACTCTCTGTGGCTCGTAGCGATTAGTAATCCGTAGCCAGCCCTCTGCCGCCGGCAGGCATCTCCTTGCGTAGTGGCATTGTGTCCGCCGCAGCTGCATTCCTTTAGCGTCTCCCCCGCGTCGTGCAGAGAATGCAGCGCGCCGCGCATGGAGAGGCAGCCCGAGCCGGCCGGCAGCTTCTCTGAAGTGGGGCGGAAAAATCCCGACAAGCGGAAAATTCTTCTTCGCTGCCCACGACCAGCTGCCACCCTCAGCCGGAGAAGCCTCGTCCGTCTCATCCTCCAAGCGAGAATGGATCGAGCCCGTTCCTCCAGGTAAGGAGAACACTTAAGAAGAGCTGGACTGCAACTCCCATTCCCCTCAGCGAGCCTCCCCTGCTGTCGTCCATCGCTGATTGATTTGACTCTAAGCATGATGTGAGTTGTAGTCTGCAGACTCACCGGCTTGAGAGAGTTGTAGTCCACGGCAGCTTTCCAGCTCTGCTTACGTGAATGCTGGCTGAGCACGATGGGAGTTGTAGCAGATTTGGCTTGATCGAGGTGGCCTCTTAGTCTTTCATTCAAAGCTGTGCATGATAGGACTTGTAGTCACCAGTGACGGCGTTGGCCAGAGATTACTGGCGGCGGCAGCGTGTATGCCTGAGGATGCTTAGATTGCGGTTGGGACTGATGGGAGTTATATCGGGGGGGCTTTATCCCTGACTGTAGGTAAAATTAAGATTTTTCATTAAAATGCTCTGTGTTTATATTAAAAGAAATAATATTTTATATTCAATTCTAATAATAAAAAATATATATATATATTATATCAGCCACTTGATTCCGCCGACTGCCAGTCCCATCAGCCTCAGCCGTGCTTTGGGTTTTAGGAGTGTGAAGACGGATCTGTCTCTGGGCAGAGGCTGAAGGATAGGCAATCAATGCCAATTAAAGAGACGTGGCCAGTGTTTATTATTAGATACCGGTTACTATGGCACCGAGATATACCGCAGCGCAGTACAACGGGTAGCCACGGGGCAAATGACAGAAAGGGAGCGGGGCAGTGGGGACATACATGTGACATGTTAATAAATGAGCGAGGAGATTTATGACTGAGGGGTAAGAAAGGGTCAAACGAGGAAGATCGAGAAACATGGAACCGATCGGCCCCATTCGGCCCCCGTCTGGTCGCCCGTTTCTCCTGCTGTAAAGACTCAAACCTTAATCAGTCGTTGTTCTCATCTTAGATTCAGGAGCCGTATGTCTATCCCATGCATGTTTAATCCCCTCACTGTATTACCCTCTACCACCTCTGCTGGGAGGATGTTCCCCTTATCTACCACCCAGTAAAGTAAAACATCCTTCCGCTCTGTCACTTTGATCTGGGCTCCGCACCCCTTGGGGCTCCGCACTTTTCCTACTTTTTGGAGGAAATGATGTATTTAACCTCTCAGCGTTAAAATTCAGCATTAAGTGACGGTCAGGCTGGAGATTTTTCTCAGGGCCCCTGGGGCCGGTGCGCCGCCTGGCTGGGAGTCGGATCGATTGCCCCTGAAATGGTTATAATAAAAGAGCTTGGATTGTCAGCTCAGTGGCCAAGCTCAGGACTGAGATATTTCAGTCAGCGTGAAACGCGAAGCGCCGGGTGTTGGGACGGGCTGTCTGTCGCCGGGTGCCAGGAGCGGTTGCCGAGATGCCGGCGGGCTGCAAACCGACGGGCGCTTCTGGACCCCTGTCAATCAGACCGGGAATTGGGGTTTCTTTCGATCTGGCGGGGGGGGGCAGTGCATAGTGGGCACCTGACGGGGGCACTATGGAGGCCTCTATAAGGGTAGCACCGGGGCAACAAATGGGCTTCTTGCCCGGAGCGCTGCCCGGAGGGGGGGGGGCTAGATGTTCAGCCTGGATCAGGGTCTGGTGGAGAGTTCTATGGCTGAGGGTCCTGGGATTTGTTTATCGCTGAATGCCCGTGCCTTTACTGACGGGTATATCCCAATCTCAGCAAAGCCATCAGCCCCCCAGCCATGGCAGATCGGCCCCATCTGGCCCCTGTCTAGTCACCCGTTTCTCCTGCTGTAAAGACTCAAACCTTAATCAGTCGTTGGTCTCGTCTTCAGGAGCCGTATGTCTATCCCATGCATATTTAATACCCTCACTGTATTACCCTCTACCACCTCTGCCGGGAGGCTGTTCCACTTATCTACCACTCTCTATGTAAATAAAACTTCCTCACATGAAATCTAGTGGCGAAATAATTTGAACTCATTTTAAAATCGACTTTATAAATCGCCCCTCTTTGTCTCTGCTGAAAGACCGTCGTGATTAAGCTGACGCCGGGATCAGACCATCGGAATTCTTTACCCGCTCTGCGTCCGACGCATGCACGCGAAATACGAAATAAAACACTATTTTCTAAATCCATTTATATATACATTTTTAAACAGCCTTAGATTTAGACAGACAGACTGCGGCTAGATCAGACGGACAGACAGATTAATGACTGGAAAGCGGCTTCCATTGGAACTCAGCCCAATCCGGTTAACAGGGATCTAACGCCTTAAAGCGAGCCGGTGCCCTTCACCAACCGGTAATTAATAGAACTCACAAAGTTAACCCTTACTTGGTGAACATTAAAACCCAGCATAGATGGATAAGTTACTATGGGATTTCTGTATACAGAGAGGGTCGTTTATAAGTGGAACAGCCTCCCAGCAGAAGTGGTAGAGGGTAATACAGTGAGGGGTATTAAACATGCATGGGATAGACATACGGCTCCTGAATCTAAGACGAGACCAACGACTGATTAAGGTTTGAGTCTTTACAGCAGGAGAAACGGGTGGCTAGACGGGGGCCGGATGTGGCCGGTAAATTCTATGTTTCATTAATTATTTCATATATTGGGATTTTTTTTTTAACACAAGTGATACATTTTTGGTCCAGAATTAAAAAATCAGAGTAAAAAATGCTTAAAAATTAATAGAAAAAAATCTGATTTTAATAATAATTATTATTTTTTTCTTTTTTTGAAATCCCTATTTTTTTACATTTTATCACAAAAATAGATGTTTTTATCCCCGATTTGTGCTCATCACGAATAATAAACAGCAAAAACAGCGAAGCGCTGATATTTTAGAACCTTTTTATTTTCTGCTTTTTTAAAAAATTATTTTATATATTTTGGTTGTTTTTATATAATTTATATAATTTTCATTATTTTAATTAATTATTTTTTATTTCTCAACTCGACGCAATGAAGAAAAGTTTGAATGAAGGGGCAGTTTATTTTAAGAACAGCGATCCGTCACTTTATTCATCCGCTTCAAAATCACACAGAAACTTCAAAGAGGCTTCTTTTTTCAGTTTCTATAGCAACAGCCTTTTATTGTCTGGATTAGTGTCACATGACAATTAAGTGTTCCTGGCAAAAATGATGAATGAGACAATATGTTACGCTTGCCGAACATTTTTATGATGGGTTTGGGTTTTGAGCCGTACTTAAGAAACATATAAACATAGAATCTGCCGGCAGATCGACCCCCATTCGGCCCCCGTCTAGTCGCCCGTTTCTCCTGCTGTAAAGACTCAAACCTTAATCAGTCGTTGGTCTCGTCTTAGATTCAGGAGGCGTATGTCTATCCCTTGCATGTTTAAATCCCCTCACTGTATTACCCTCTACCACCTCTGCTGGGAGGCTGTTCATATCATCTACTACCCAAAGTGGAAATTCATTACAGCCTGATCAACAAGAAAGGAACACAGCATGCGAGGTCCCACGTTTTCTAAGACCAGTACGATAGGCAAGGCTTGCGTCCAATAAGTTTACCCGATGCGGAGGATTTGCATGTGGCCTCGGGGCACTTTGCATGCGTTGATGTTGCGGGTAAAGGAAGCCGCTCTGGCGTGAGAAGCTGCAGAGACGCAGCCTCACTATTTGCGTCGGATTCAATCGGGTGAAACAATGACCGGTCCGAGCCGTTTGATGGAGATGCCCCGGCGGCTCGGCGCATGCAGTAACTTCTATACAGCGAGCAGCGCAGGGGGTGGCGGGGGCAACGCGTTTTATCATCTTATCATCGTATACTATGGAATGCACAATTCACAGGTAGGGTACGTCTTATTGCACAAAAGGTCCGCAGCGGGGTAGATACTCCAGGAGGGAATAAGTCAAAGGATTTCAATAATTTAGAAGAATGGATGAGAGCGTGGCAGCTGCAGTTTCACGTTGATAAATGCAAAATGATGCACTTGGGACGTAAAAATTCTCAAGGCAAAAAAAAAAGGACTTAAAGGTAAGGAGGCAATGTAACAAAGGGGAGGAAAAAAGCAAGCAGGGTGCTGGGGTGTATAGCAAGAGGTATTAGTAACTTCATTTACCTAAGGGGTGATAGATACACGGAACAGCCTCCCAGCAGAAGTGGTAGAGGGTAATACAGCGAGGGTATTAAACATGCGTGGGATAGACATACGGCTCCTGAATCTAGGAGGAGACCAACGACTGATAAAGGTTCGAGTCTTTACCGCAGGGAAAAAAACAGGAATGTTTTCAAATATTTCCATAGCAACGAGCAATCGCCGCCTGCTTTTGTGTCACGTGACAATTAGACATTCCCTGATAAATGGCGAACGGGGCAAATTTCGACATGATTAAAGAATCATTTGTGGGTAGACTTTTGGGGGTCTGTTAACTCTGCGGCATTCTTCACAAAATATTTAATGCCGGATATTTTTTTAAATTTTTTTATATATCGCCTTAATATTCCGTAGCGCTGCACAAAGGGAGCTTACAATCCGGAGGATACGTTCTCATTCAGTCTTTCTATCGCGATCATTCTTTTTATTTCTTTTAATACTGCCGGAAGTATGAATTCCCATTGTTTTCCCATAAAATATTCTCGCCGTCACGCTGAATCCCCGGATATTATTCCTGCATCTCTCTCATGCGCGTTTAAAGGATTTCGATCTTTACTTTCCAGTAAATTCCGCTGCATAAATTCTTAACGGCCCGTTCAGCGAGTGAATAACTCCGTCTAATCTGTTGGCGGTTTATCCAGATGCACTTTTGAGGTCTCCTCGATCCCCATTACACCGTTCTGGAGACGTTAACCCCTTAAGGACAATGGGCGGTCCCTAAACCCATTGAAAACAATGCACTTTGAGCCCGTACATGTACAGGCTTTGTCATTAAGGGGTTAAGACAGAACTCTCCGGAGAAGGAATGACGGCCTTTCATGGGGTGACTTCTGCTGGTATTGATTCCGTACGTTGTAAAAAATAACAATAATTCCAAAATACCCTTTTTTCTAGCAATTTACAGTTACAGTTACTTTGTTTCCAAACCTAGAAAGATTCCATCCAGAGATGGTGTCTGTAGGCTGATGGAACAGAGTACCGGTTCCTGATTTTAGGTTCCTTCAGCATTAGAAGGTTCCAGATTAGAATGATAAAGGCTCGCCCCGCTGCGGAATCGAGCGGCGGTAATTATTACCGGCAGGAATTAGGTTAAGAAGGTGAGGATCGGAGACCTTGGGTATGGGTCGGGTCAGAGGAGGGAGAAGATAATCCAGACTCCGAGGTCAGGCGCTGCGCTTCTCCACCGGGCATTCCCAGCTCCACGTGAGGTCATCGTCCAGCATGGCGGAGGAGAAACCCGTAATGAACCTGATCATGAATACTTAATAACCTGAAAGTGAAATTCAGATGGAGAAACAAGTCTGAACACCTGAGGTCTAGAATAAGAAGACTGGATGGCCCGATGAGTCTTCACCTGAACAGGTTTTGATACCTGAGAACGAGGGGGCAGATTCTCCAGGTCACACAGTCTGACTCCTTCCTGTTCTCCTTCCCCACTGTGGTGGTTTTGCTCCTAGTCTGTTATGGTTGAAATCCCTGCTTGAATGCAGGTGATTTAATTAAGTGTATCTTTATATAATCACAAGTCATGGTTTCCATGGAGGCCGGTATTAGAGTGTTTTGGGTTTTTTTAATTAATTTTACTCCATATTTCAATTCTGATTTGGTGTTGTTTCTGTGTTGAAAAGTTAAAAACCCGCAATTTTTTTTATATGGCGCCCGGACGCACCAGTACGGTCACCCTTAAGAGTTTATAGACTCAGCAGTCTCTGTCTCAGTCGTCTTGTTTGGTAGAGATACTCTGCAGCATCCGAGAGAAATCCAGTTGGAGAAACGAGCGCTCCGACCTACGACTCCGGCAGGCTGCTTGACTTTGCAGGCGGCGGCTGAGCGTTGTGGCAGTTGTAGTTGAAATAGAACAAGACGCTTCTACAAGGCAACCAAGGTACCGGCTGATCTATAGTCGCTATCATCAAGAGACATCCATCACCGAGGCTATTAAAACCTGTTCGATGATTAAAATGTGGGACGAGCGTAATAATTCATCATAAAACCTCAGTAGGAAGAATATTTTTCTATATAATGAAGAGAACAGAAGGATCGGTGCTCCATGGGAAACGCAAAGGGTTAATACCCGGCATTGTAGTCATTTCAAACGCCATAAACTGCTGGGCCGGCATTGTTTCAAGAAAATAAAGCATCCGCAAGGCCAAACGAGCAATAAAAACCGTATTGTTACAACCAAGTGACAATGAGGTCCACAGAGCGTCTCCAAGTGACGAATGTCCTCCGGAATGTGGTTTATTTCCAGTTAGATATATGGCCTTCAAACCGAGGCATTTACAGCGTCCTCGTCTGACCTGGACCGCAAAACAGAAGCTCCCAGCCCCTCGGACAGAGGTGTTTGGGTGGTGTTTATCTACTTAAACGTCTATGTCAAGATGAAACTCCAGTTGGCCAACGATTTTCTGTATCCGACGTACAGATAGACGAGATTCTATTACAGAATGAGGGGAACATGGCGAGGGTATAGAATGAGGGGAACATGGTGAGGGTATAGAATGAGGGGAACATGGCGAGGGTATAGAACGAGGGGAACATGGCGAGGGTATAGAATGAGGGGAACGTGGCGAGGGTACAGAATGAGGGGAACATGGCGAGGGTACAGAACGAGGGGAACATGGCGAGGGAATAGAATGAGGGGAACATGGTGAGGGTATAGAATGAGGGGAACATGGCGAGGGTATAGAATGAGGGGAACATGGCGAGGGTACGGAATGAGGGGAACATGGCGAGGGTACAGAATGAGGGGAACATGGCGAGGGTACGGAATCAGGGGAACATGGCGAGGGTATAGAATGAGGGGAACATGGCGAGGGTACGGAATGAGGGGAACATGGCGAGGGTACAGAATGAGGGGAACATGGTGTTGTGTTGTGGTTAATTATTCTATGAATTGAATTTATTCAGAAAGAACCGACCATAGAAATGGAGGAATATTTCTTCGTTCTCGTAAACGTTCCACAAATGGTACAACGTTAGAATCCATGGCTGCAGGTAGCCGGTCAGGCAGAAGTCTCGTTCAGAATCCTGTGTTGGAGGGTTGACTTTTGCTTCTCAGGTTGAAGATGGCTGTCTGCCGTCGTCTGAACCTTAGGCTTCATCTGCCTTCAGCCCTCAGAAAGAGATTGTAGACAGGGCTAAAGGGAAAGATGGGGGTATTGCCCTGAGTCAGGGCAGCAGCCAGTTTAGATATGTGTTGGCCCTTAAGCGGAAGCCTCAGGGAGGCCCAGCCTCGGCGTCCATCACGTTGTTTGATTTGGTGAAGGGATGGAACCGCATGGAGAACTTCTGAAGCCTTCAACTACACGTTTCCTTTTTCCTTATGAGCCCTGGCCTGAGGAGGAAGAATTTTGACAATGGCGGCCAAAGGCTGAGGCCAGAAATGGCCCCCTTTTTCTTTTATTCACAGATTTCATATTTATTTTGTTTATTTCACTACCCGACGTGCAATGCATGGGTGGATTGATAATGCTCCTTGAAGCCGGGTCCCCAAAGATGCTGGTGGGAGAGCCGGACTGACAAATCGAATGATTGAATCACTTTCATTTATTAATAGTAATTAAATATACGTAATGTATTCATTTTGTATATAGTCCTGATCTGATGTTGTCTCTATAATCCCATGCCATTTCTCTACGAGGACGGTGGCAGCAATGGCCGATCGGCTAGACCCCCTGGTTCCCGTTACACACATGTTGGAGCAGGTGCTCATCGGGGTCATGTGACACTATGTCACATGACCCTCCACAGTAGTAAAATGGCGTCTTCTGGCGCCTCCATTTTGTTACCTCCTCTTACAAGTCATTTCCCGATTCTCGGTTTAACGCACGCTTAGGCCCTGTGTGCCCTGTCAGGAAAGTCACAAATTCTAACTACAGTTTCCAAATCAATACTAATGCATAATGCATCCGCCGTGAGAGGCGCCTTTTTTTTAATTTGAATTAAACATTGATGTTCTATTTAAATGCACGGTTATACATTCGGTGTCAATGCGGGTGCAAAGGGAGCGGCACCGCGAGGTCACTCTCTCCAGAGACCCCGTGTCAGGGAAAGGGTTAACATATAGGCTGCCATTTAGAGGGTTTAATATTCCAATTAAGTCCAATGAGGTTCTGTTAATCACCAAGTAAATAAATAATGACCTGTAACAAACGTTTAAGGTGAAATGGATGGTATAGAAGGTACGGTTGGCAGAAGAGAATTAGGATCTTTTTAATAAGTGGCCCCATTATATATACGCTGGCGCCCCGATCTATAAGGGATGACACTGAAATGTAGTGATTATCAGGGGCGTAACTAGAAGCCTCAGGGCCCCCGGTGCGAGAATCTGTTAAGGCCCCCCCAACCCAATCTACCCCCTTCTCACACTATGGACCTGTACCCCCTTCTGGACCTGAAGCCCACCTGCCCGTGTAAACGTCCAAATAGCTCTAAAAAAAGAACAAAGAAGACAAAATGCGGCCTATACATTGTAATGGCTAAACTGCTAGCAATTGTATAGGCTAAATATCCCCTTTAGCTACAGTTTCCATTTGCTATCTGTATGCACTGAGCATACCCTAAAGCTCTTTCATGGCTGCATGCGCAGTAACATAAATACTCGGGTATTCCTTGGGCTTGGGATGGAGGCTCCTGGGATCCAAGCTAGTTAATGGGCCCCTGGTCCAGGTTGGCCCTAGGAGGATCCAGAACAGCTCTAGATGTAATCATTGATGTAAGGGCTGAATGACGGTGTCTCGCCTCATAAGATGTCTCTCAGAAAGGGATCTCCCTGACTCCTGTATCCCCAATTCCTGATCTCTCCATCGATCTCTCCTTCACCTCTCACATCCACTAACTGACCAAATCCTGCAACTTTCACCTGCTAAACATCTCAAGAACTCATCCTTTCCTCACACAAGACCTTACACAAAATATTAATCCATTACCTGGGGGTTTCCCACCTGGATTATTGCAACTCCATATACTAACCAGCCTGCGCTGTCCCACCTTCCATTCTGAGCACCTCTGCCAGGCTAATTCTGTTATTCCCTCTTATACCATCTTCTGCCCCGCTGTGCCAGTCCCTCCATTAACTCTCCATAATATCCAGAAGAAAATGCAGACCCCTTAACACTGACAACGAACAAGTCATATGTATAGAAGTCCATGATGGGCATGCGCAGACCAGGGGGCAACCTACTTACCAGAGAGGTAGGATATAATTTAATCTATACATTTTCCTGCTAGCTCCCTTCAGACTCTGAAGTTTCTATTATATATATATAATACTTTCTATAGCTCCAGTTCCAAATATCCCCTTAATCCTGGGAAAGGCTTGTCCAGCTTTGAGAAAGTACCGATCGATTAAATGGTTAACCTGCTGAAATGGTGAATATAAATGGCCGTATCTATAAACATGCAGGACGTTTATCTGCACTTGCTATAAGATGCCATCATTTTTCACACAGAATTAGATTTCCCGCCATTATAAATGCTTTCAGAATCCGCACAAAAAATACAAAAAAAAACCTGCCGTAGACTTAATAAAAATAGAAAAGGTGATGCATGGGTTTAATCCAACATAATCACCGCATACGACTTCTCCGAGGGAAGAAACGTTTGTTTCTTTGCGCAGATTGAGAACGCGCCAGATATCTGTAGATTTCATTGTGAGCAAGTGGAACGTGGATTATGTTACAAGAAGTAATGAAGGATCCGCGTTCTCTATTATCAAGGAGAAGACAATCGGTAGTAGAACATGTTGACGTTCTCCACCCTTGTGTAGAATGATTATACGAGGGCAGCTATGGGGGAAATAGGTTTCATGTAGTACCCCGGGGATCTCGGACTCTTGAGGAACCAGGTAGTTGACCTTTGGAGCCCTGATTCCTTTGTGAGCCGCCATAGGTAGCTTCGCATATGAAGAACAAAACATTCCAAATATTTGTTTCTTGGTGCAGACTAAGAACGTTCCAGATACAGTATCTGTAAGTTTCGTTGTGCGCAAGTTGAATGTGTAACATGTTGCATTGTGAGAGCTAATGAAGGATCCGTGTTATCCGTTATTAAGCAGAAGGCAATCAGCAGTAGAACGTTTTGAAGTCCTCCATCATTGCGTAGAATGATTATGCCAGAACGCCATGAGGTACAGTAAATGGAAAAATAGGTTTCATGTAATATTCTGGGGACTTCGCATTCTTGAGGAACCAGGTTGTGAATGTAGGTCTAGAATTATCAAGTCGGGCTGACCTTTAGAGCCTTAAAGATGTTTGTGAACCACCAAAGGTAGCTTCACCAAAACATTCTAAAGATTGGTTCCTTGGAGCAGACTAAGAACGTGACAGATATCCGTAGATTCCATTGTGAGCAAGCTGAACGTGGATTGTAATGCATTCCGAGAGGTAATGAAGGATCGGTGTTATCCTCCATCAAAGAGAAGGCAATCAGCAGCAGAACACTTTGAAGTCCTCCATCATTGCGTAGAATGATTATGCCAGAATCCCACGAGCAAAGAGAAAATATGTTTGACGCGATATGCTGGGGAGTTTGGATTCTTGAGGAACCAGGTTCTAAGTGTGGCTCTAGAATTATTAAGATGGGCCGACCTTTAGAGCCCCGAAGCCGTGCCCTTGAGAACCACCATAGATAGCTTCACTCACGAAGAACTAAACGTTCTAAATATTTGTTTCTTGGAGCAGACTAAGACCGTTAGCAAGGAGAAGACAATCAGTTGTAGAAGTCCTCCATCGTTGAATGAGTAAAGGCAGCAAAGAGAAAATATGTTTTGTGAAATAATCTGGGGACTTCAGAACCTCGAGGAACCAGGATTCACCATGAATGTAGCATTAGAATTATCATGATGGGCTGACTTATAGAACCCTGGCGATGTTCCTCTGAGAGCCCCCACAGAGATGGCTTTACTTATGAAGACCATCTGTCTAGCTTGCTCTGGTTGATGGATCTCTGTCTCTTCCACTGGTCAATATTCAGGACATTTAATGGCTACGTTGCATAAATGGCAGAATTTAACCCCAAGTATTATTTTGCTGAATATCCTTGGAAGAAACAAAGGGTCGAACTACCAGATGTTTGCTTTGCAAGGGATTGCGGTAATAACTCAATTAACTTATCTGCCCGCACACGTTAGCGATGGCGAAGCGACTCCTTAATTAATCTGATTGCTATGACAGGCTCAGCCACAAAGCCCCCGTTATGGCTTAATGCTTCAATAAGCATCGCTTACCAAACCGGTGATGGGGGATTTAAAATCCCAGACCCGCAGAAAATTGCTGGTGACCTTGAGGGTCAAAAGCTCCGTCCTTTAAAACGAGCCGCCTCTCATAACGTTAATGCAGCACGTGTGTTTCGCCGTTAAACCTGTCTGAGCCACCGTAGGACACAGAAGCCAAAGTAAATGTCCAGAAGGATTGTCGGCATCAACATTAAACTGCCAAAGAAATTGCTATCAAATAATGCATTGGTTTTATGAAAACACAGATCGGCCCCATTCGGCCCCCGTCTAGTCGCCCGTTTCTCCTGCTGTAAAGACTCAAACCTTAATCAGTCGTTGGTCTCGTCTTAGATTCAGGAGCCGTATGTCTACCCCATGCATGTCTAATAACCTCACTGTATTATCCTCTACCACTTCTGCTGGGAGGCTGTTCCACTTATCTACCACCCTCTCTGTAAACTAAAACTTCCTCACATTACATCTAAGCCTCCTCAAACATTTCGCCTCCTGTGAAATTAACTTCTGTCTCGTACTTTGTTAAATCCCTTTATGCATTTAAATGTTCCTAGTTTAATATTAATAGAAACAATGGGTTAAAATACCCAGACAGGGATTGTACACACAGCGCTCTATACTAATACCCCCCCAGCACTGTATACAGTCATATAACCCCCAGCGCTGTATACAATAATATAACACCCAGCACTGTATACAGTAATATAACCCTCAGCGTTGTATACAGTAATATAACCCCCAGCGCTGTATACAGTAATATAACCCCCAGCACTGTATACAGTAATATAACCCCCAGCGCTGTATACAGTAATAACCCCCAGCGCTGTATACAGTAATATAACCCCCAGCACTGTATACAGTAATATAACCCCCCAGCACTGTATACAGTAATATAACCCCCCAGCGCTGTATACAGTAATATAAACCCCAGCGCTGTATACAGTAATATAAACCCCAGCGCTGTATACAGTAATATAACCCCCCAGTGCTGTATACAGTAATATAACCCCCAGCACTGTATACAGTAATAACCCCCAGCGCTGTATACAGTAATAACCCCCAGCGCTGTATACAGTAATATAACCCCCAGCGCTGTATACAGTAATATAACCCCCAGCACTGTATACAGTAATATAACCCCCAGCGCTGTATACAATAATATAACACCCAGCACTGTATACAGTAATATAACCCCCAGCACTGTATACAGTAATATAACCCCCAGCGCTGTATACAATAATATAACACCCAGCACTGTATACAGTAATATAACCCCCAGCGCTGTATACAGTAATATAACCCCCCAGCACTGTATACAGTAATATAACCCCCAGTGCTGTATACAGTAATATAACCCCCAGCACTGTATACAGTAATATAACCCCCAGCGCTGTATACAGTAATATAACCCCCAGCGCTGTATACAGTAATATAACCCCAGCACTGTATACAGTAATATAACCCCCCAGCGCTGTATACAGTAATATAACCCCCCCAGTGCTGTATACAGTAATATAACCCCCCAGCGCTGTATACAGTAATATAACTCCCCAGCGCTGTATACAGTAATATAACCCCAGCGCTGTATACAGTAATATAACCCCCCAGCGCTGTATACAATAATATAACACCCAGCGCTGTATACAGTAATATAACCCCAGCGCTGTATACAGTAATATAACCCCAGCGCTGTATACAGTAATATAACCCCCCAGCGCTGTATACAATAATATAACACCCAGCGCTGTATACAGTAATATAACCCCCCAGCGCTGTATACAGTAATATAACCCCCAGCACTGTATACAGTAATATAACCCCCAGCGCTGTATACAGTAATAGAACCCCCAGCACTGTATACAGTAACAACCCCCAGCGCTGTATACAGTAATAACCCCCAGCTGGCCATTAGTCCAGTAAATGCCCCAATAGAGGCATGAAGCAAGAATGAAACACATAGGTTAATTGTTGTAGGAGCCCTCCGAAAATCATGGGCCGTAGACAACTGCCCCTCCTGCCCTTCGTTAAATACTGCCCTGTCCGTGTCTTTGACGGGGCAGCTTCCAGATATCCAGACCGTCATTGACAGAAATCTTAATACATGGTGGGAGAACCGAGTAACCCCAGCCGCCGGTCCATAAGATGCATTCACTTCTCCGCACGCTGACACTTAGTAACAGAACGCGCTTACTGAGATTCACGTTTCCCCAGATACAGCGCTGGTAACAAACTTGTAATTTAAAAACCATCTCCACGATCTCTAATTGCTTCATTCGATCGCTTCTGGAAGGAGCATTGTAATAATAATAATAATAAAAAAAAAACCCTTAATTCCATCGCCTCGTCTCGGCTGCGGAATATAATGTATGCATTAGGTGTGCATGCGCTGAGCCTCCGGCAGCCAGAGTCAATGGCCCGTTTGATTGAAAGAGACACTTGAATTAAGGAATGTATCTGAACGTCGTAGTCCGATCCGGCCACAGAGCTGGGATTTTTTTTATTACTTCTCACCGAGAACTAAAAAAAAAATTCAAAAATTTTTTTTTAAACAAATTTAAATACAGATGGATAATAACTGCAATGTATATATTTTTTTATTTTTTATTTAATATATATATATATATATTTTACAATCAGAATCTGAAAATTAGCTCGCCGGTGCGTAAATAATTGCGAGATTGATTTAATGTGAACTGATTAATGGGGAAAGTTCACATTTCAGTAAATATGACCCAGATGTTTGATAATACGAAGATTTTTTTTAATTCTTTCTCATCTGTTGGGGTTTTTTTGTTGTTGTTTTAACCTCTCGTAAAAAAAAAAAAAAAAAAGTTTAATTAATAATATAGTTTGGGTAAAAAAAAATATTTGAAACAAAATGCATCACTTGGTTAGAATGCCAGGATATTCACTGAAAATATAATTTAATGGAATTTATACATTTGTACCAAATTCTCCTAAATGTTACTCATACTGTACATACAATAGGATAATTGGTTATTTTCAATTAATATAAAAAAATATATAAAAAATAACCGTATTTTACTATTTTCTATTATGCTGTATGTGTGAGCCACCATCTTGCTGCCCCATCACATGGTTTGAATTGCCCCCCTGCCCTAAGATACTTGTGATAATAGCTTTAATAGCTAACTAATAATTTAATTCATACGAATGACAAACGAGGAGGAAATGAAACAAACAAAAACCAAACAAACACTCTCTCACAATCTCTCACACTCTCACTCACTCTATCGCATGCTCTCTCATACTCTTTCTCACACTGTCTCACATATTCCCTCAACGTATCGCCGTCTCCTTAGCCACAGCTCTGCTTCTTCTCTTGGCTCTTCTTGTTCTTCTGTCTTCTATCTTCGTCCGCTGCTCCCCGGAGAATTTTCACAAAGGGGTGGAGCCTCAATGCACACCCTCTTCTCTGATTGGAGGCCATAATAATGCAGTTAGATTGGCGGAGAGAGGTACAGAAACGCTCCTCTATGGCTCCTCCCCTTTTTCCCACTTTTGGAGAGTGAGAGTATGAGTGTGAGTGAGTGACAACGAATTTCATTTACGAATGGGAAAAGCTCTCCGAATTTTGTCCCAAAAGAAAGGGCAGGAAACGGAATTCATTCTCAGAAACCGAACGGACCAAAAAAGAAATTAAAACTTTGTCCGAATCATTTTTGGTCCATTTGCACAAATCTACCGCGCGGCTGGCGCTAGAGGCTTATGCGCTAAAACAATGCAGGGAGAGAACAGGAAGTGGCTTGCAACTTCCTGCTTGGGCTGAAGGGGGAGGAGATTGTATGGGGAACTGGCCATCTCACAGCTGGAAATTATAAATAAATAATAAATAAATAAATCTTATTAACATAAATTAATAATAATAATTATAATCATAATAAAATAAAAACATAATAATAATAAAATGAATATTACTACTACTAATAATAATAAACAATAAAATAATAATAAATAATAATAAAATGAATACTACTACTAATAATAATAAACAATAAAATAATAATAAATAATAATAAAATTAATACTAATACTGCTACTACTACTACTAATAATACAAATAATAATAAAATAATAATAAAAAATAATAATAATAAAATGAATACTACTACTACTAATAATAAACAATAAAATAATAATAATAATAATACAATGTATTATTAATATTATTATTATTATTATTAAAAAAGTGCTGTTTTTATAGCTCTTGGAAGGTTAGCTGAAAATTTGCATTAATTCTATTTCTCAGCATGATGGCCGCTGAAGGATTGCGAGGGGCTTGTACGCTGCGCATGCATAAGGAATATAATTAATATTATACCTTTTTTATCGTGATGGGTCCACTTTCCGGGTCCTTCCGGCTGTAGGAACCAGTGTTTTGTTACATCATCCGTCGCGTTTCACCGAGTGTTACTATTCCGGGGCATATAGAGAGAATATATTTAAATATCCTTTCTTAATGACTAGTCTGATGGGGAATTCATAAACATTGTTTTATTTTGTTGATGTTGAAACAGATGTCCCTGGTTATGAATTTAAATTACATCATTATAGTTTATGATTCATTTTTTTTCTTTCCTATTGAGTCACGCACTTGATTTTGAGTGCGGCAGCGGGATTACCGCAGTAAAACTATATGTACTAGCGAAGTGTAGAAATAATATAATAGATAGATAGTTCCAAAAAAGTCCATCAAGTTCAACCCTAAATGAGACTTCTGTCCCCTACCCGCCGGTCCCGCCGTTGAGTCGCCTAAAACCCCTTCACTCGGCCGTGGATTCCTTATCTGAACTGCCCTGACTGTTAGCGGCACACTCTGTGTTTATTGGTGAAAATAATAATAATAATAATAATAATAATAATAATAATAATAATAATACGCCTTTCATCCTTCTGAGGCTGATAAATGAGTTCCGTTCATTGGTCTATAATACCGGTTATTATTCAGCTGCCGAGTGCGTGGCGGCGGAGGCTGGCGAGTGTGCACAGTGGAGAGCATTTGCCGGTTTGAGTGACACTCTACCTCCCAAAAGTCATGAAAAAGTGACGTCGTACCCCAACGCCCAGCCATGAGGGCGGTGGAGGGGGGTGGCTGGTGGCCAAAGTGGCAAAGTTACCGCACGTGGGCGCTTTTCTGCGCATGCACAGTATACTTCGGTCCCGAATCCTGCCATCCAGTTGAGCTCTAGCTCTATCCTGAAAGAGAGGTAGAGCTCGGGGGGTTTAGTGGCAAAATCGGGACTGTTGGTACTGTTGGTAGGCATGCGCTCAGACCGGCTTTTCATATGTTGAGGATAAGTGTGTCGGTAACATTACGATGGAATATTCACATTTTTGATAATCCTTTTATAACAAATCGGTTTGCTGGCTGCCCCCCCCCCAAGTCCCAGTTTGCCAGCTGCCCCCCCCAGTCCCGGTTTGCTGTCTGCTGCCCCCCCCAGTCCTGGTTTGCCGGCTGCCCTCCCCCCATTCCCGGTTTGCCGGCTGCCCCCCCTCCCATTGCCGGTTTGACGGTCTCCTGGGGCGACGTGAAGGAGTTAAAGCTCCGGGTCTCTCCGCTCGAGTGTCGGCAGGTATTGATCAAACCGCTGCCGCATCAAAGGGAATATTAGATCCAGTCACGGCTTTTCGAGAGCGAAGAAAATGCCAATTATGGGTCTGAGTGAAAAAGCCGGAGCTTCTCGGCTGTAATCTTGGAGGAGATTAAAGCCGGGGCCCCTCTTTGCGCTGCTCGGCATTCGGCGCGGCGAGGGCTGCCTTTAACGGCTCGCAGCCGGCTTCCTAAATCAGGCGCTGGCTGTCAGCTTAAAGATTTAAAGATTTGGAGCCCCGAGAGGCCGGTTTGATCAGTAATTGTTGCGCATGAATGAAACATCGAAGCGCAGGATTTGACGGCAGATCAGCCCTTAATTATTATTATTATTTTTTATATATCGCCAACATATTCCACGGCGCTGTACAATACGGGGGCAGTTTGTTTCTTACCTTTTGCATTTATTTGAGTATTTAGTTGGGGATCACTAAGCTTGACCCTTTTTTACCCAAATGACAAGCTATTATTATGACGTTTTGATTTTGTATGGCGCCGTCATGTTCCACGGCGCAGTACAAAAGTACTGGAAAAGAAATGAGTGCATTCCACTCATAAATATGTTCTTCAATCCTAAAGACTGTAATACTTCTCAAAATTCTGTTATATCGCTATAATTTGCGACTTTGATCTTTTTTTTTTTTTTCTTTTAAATCCCATTAAACAGAGAATTTCAAACGAATGCCCTAAAAAAACGTTTTAAGGATTTACCTTCTTCTTTTTTTTTTTTTTCTTTTTACAAAATAATTGGCGTTCTAAAATACGACATTATTACAGTACGCCCCCTCCGCTCCGCCAGGAGGGAGAATATGTGAAAGACGCGTGGGATTATAACTTTCTCTCGGTTTTCACTTATTATTTGCACATATGCTGAGGACTTTCTGGGCTTGGAGCAGAAATGAAAGTCATGCTAAATGCCTAAAACTAAAGTAATTTAACCAATGCCTGCCTATCCCTTGCTGGATTAGCCTCTACCACTTCTGCTGGGAGGCTGTTCTATTTATCTACCACCCTCTCAGTAAATTAAAACTCCCTTACATTACATCTAAGGCTCCGATGCTCTTGGTTCAGTTGGTGAGGAATCCATAGGCAGAGTATAGCGTGAAGAGCTACTGAGCATGTGCAGGAAGTGTACTGACGAATGCTCAGTGCTTTCAGCGGAGGCAGCTGGGGGGAGGAGCTAAAAGACACAGAAGCCTCCTTTCCTATATCCAATAACTAAAGAATGCCTGCATCAATTTGCATGCAGTAAAATGTTTATATCGCGTATTCAGACCTGTAAACCCCCAAATTGAACTGCGGAATGTAACATTTGGGGGGACCAAAACGACAGCAGAGGGCGGACTAAGGAATAGCCCAGATTTTTTTCACGTGGAAGGTCTTCTTCTGGGGTTTAGTGGCCGGCAGAGTTCCAAACGGGGTTACCTAGGAACTCTCTGACTTTTACCGGGAGTCTCCGGGGGGGGGCACTTCTCTAGTTCTCTGGGTCACCGCGCTCTATCTGCAGGTCATGGGAGTGGCGTTTAACTACGTCCCTCCCCCTGTACGGTCATCTGGGGCTAGCCCTGCCCATTTACACAGAGCTCCCTGCCCCTCACGTGGGTAACCCCTCCCACATATACGGCTAGCCCCTCCCACGCATGCAGCTAGCCCCTTTTCTCCAAAAAAGGAGGACTCCTAGTAGCCTGAGCCAGGCCGTTCCCAGGCCACATACAAATCCCATGAGATAGACTAAACCTTGCTGCCATATCTGCGGGAAACTAGCCGCTGCGTGTAAATACCGAGCGGTGATTTAATGATACATTTACGACTTCTGCAGCGTCCCGCCGAGCCGTTAACCGGTAACAGCGTAATAACACCCATCCGCTAATGCCGGCGGCGCCTGGTAATTAAAGACGATGGGTGTAGAATTGGGCCGGGCGGTAATATTACCCTAATAAATAAATGATCACCGACTGATAAAGTAATTCTAATGTTAGGTCATAAAAGTGCCTGAGTTATTATATGGGCCATAAACCAGCACCGGAAACATTGTTTATGATCCTAAATCTCTCTGAAAGTCGCTTTCCCGTTACCTCCAACGTTGGTATAAATTCAGCTGTCACCGGCCCGCTACGTCTGTCTACACGGCCATCAATTCACTCTCGCTGCGGCCCGCTGTCTATAATGTAAGGGGCTGAACGCGTCGGTTTAGAGCGATTTACTGACCCTCGATACAATCAATCCTAATGTTCTCATTTAACGAGCGAGGGGGCAGCCATTATACCGTGTGTATATATATAGAGAGAGGGGGGGAGAAAGAGAGAGCGAGAGAGAGAGAAAGAGTTAGATAGATAGAGAGAGAGAGAAAGACAGAAAGAAAGAGAGAGCGCGCGAGAGAAAGAGGGAGATAGAGAGAGCGCGAGAGAGAAACAGGGAGATAGAGAGAGTGCAAGAGAGAAAGAGATAGATAGATAGATAGATGGGTAGATAGACAGATAGGTAGAGAGATAAATGGAGACATACAACTATATGTTTATAGATATATATATAGAGAGAGAGAGAGATAGACAGCTATTTATTTATATATAGAGAGAGAGAGAGAGAGAGAGAGAAAGAGAGGGAGACAGATAGATCAAAAGATATACCGTATATATATAAAGAGAGAGATAGACAGACAGCGAGATAGATAGAGAGAGAAATAGATAGCGAGAGAGATATAGATAGATAGATAGATAGATAGATGGGGGGGGGTCCGGTCTAGAGAGGGAAGGGGTCCAGAAATTTATTATTATTTTCTAACCTTTTGCCACAGGTTCCCGAAACATATATTTTTTATTATTATTTATATACCCCGTGTACCCCGTGTTATTAGTAAAGCGCTCCTTATGAGTATTCTTCTCCACGAAGGATTCCTGACCTTCTCTGCATGTTTGATGTACATCACACAGACCTGCGTCGTTCCCGAGAATTTAATGGGTTTTGGGTAAAATAAAAGCATGGTTTTTTTTGTTTTTTTTTCTACAACAAAAGCTGAAGCAGCAAATCAGAGACGTGACTAGCGTGGGCTCCTCGGGGTTAAATGACCTCTTATTCCAGAAAACAGAAGGGCCGTCGAGAACGTTACTTTTCAAAAGGATCCTAAGGTTTACCGTAGGATTGTCATAAAAATGATGTTTCTGGATAAGTCGACCCTGAGACCCCACAGCATGGTTTTTCTTTTTGAGCTTTTTAAAGCATAACGATACTTAAAGTGCCAACATACCTGACATTTTGAAGAAGTCTCAGGGAGACACACAGACAGTGATCCGTGCTGCTGGTGCTCCTTAGATCTCTAGAAGTAGACTTAAATTCCCTTACTGTATTAGCCTCTGCTGCTTCTGCTGAGAGGCCACTCCGCTTATCTACCACTCTCTCAGTAAAGAAAAACGCTCATTCCATCTAAGCGTCCATCCCTTTAGTTTTAGATTATGGCTTCTTGCTGTAACATTAATTCACCTTAATAAACTTCCCTCTTGTACTTTGTTAAATCCCTTAATGTGTTTAAATGTTTCTACTAGACTTGTGCACATGGACCAGAAACTATTTGGATTCATTTTTTTGTACCTTCTCTTTCGGTTTTTGAAATTCGGAGGGATTTTTCCATTCAAAACAAAAAAAAAAAATTGTCATTCATTCATTCTCACTCACATTCTCATTCACTCACTCACACACACAGTGAATTTAATTATATTTGTTATTTGAATGTCTTACCCCTCTACAATAAGTTGAAAATTCTCCTTTAAATAGACGGAACTTTTTCCTCCCCACCAGCCCCGCACCATGCCGTGTACACCGTGTGTTCTCTCTGAATCATGCAAACAGTAGCATGTTATAATTTGGAACAGCCGGGGATAGATTCATTGAGGTCCTTAATTTTATGTTCTCCTCGTTTGGAAGCAGTCAATCAGCAAGCTGCATTCACTAAAGTCAAATAACTTGATATTAATGACATTTTTCTTCCATTACAAACTTACTGTTATTTACCATGACTCAGAATGACTAAGCTCAGGGACAAAGGACCTGCTGTTACCCAGAACAGGAGGGGGCTGTTTTTTAACCTTGAGTAAATGTCTTATTTCTGCTAGAAAAATTCTGGAAGAATTCTGTACTTTTGATAAGCGCCATTGAGATTAGCATAACAATAAACTTCTGTGCCACGCAACAATTAAATGCTTCTGTACTGGCCTACCTGGATACCCCCTCACCTGGGCCGGCCTTCTAAAGCCATCTAATTATACGTGTGGCCATGGCCTATGCCACCAACGATGCTGCAGGAACAAAATAGATTGCATAGGCAGCCACGGTAAGGGGGTAAGAGAGGGAGGGAATGAGCTAGTGAGTGGGAGGGTAAGGTATGTGTGTTAGAATGAGAATGTATGCTTAAGTGTGTGTGTTAACATGAATGTGTAAGTGTATGTGAGCGTGAATGTGTATGTGTATTTGTTTAGGCGTTTGTGTGTGTGAGCATGGATTTATAAGTGTTGGCAAAGATGGCACAGGCAGGCTGTTTGGGGGGCTGACAAGCTGTTTGGCAAAGATGGAACAGGCAGAGTGAGGGCACTGACAAGCTGTTTGGTGCAAATATGGCACATATAAGATGTTTGTGGGCACTGACTAGATGTTTGGGGACAAAGATGGCACATACAATATTTTGGGGCACTGGCAAGCTGTTTGGGGACAAAGATGATACAGACGGGCTGTTTGGGGCCACTGACAAGCTCTTTGGGGGCAAAGACGGCACAGACATGCTGTTTGGGGCTGATTTGGTTTATGCAGGCTGCTTGGCGGCAAATATGAGACTGGCAAGTTGTTTAGGTGCAAAGCTGGCACAGACAAGTTGTTTTAGCCACTCAAACACCATAAGCATGCGTGCAAATCCACATACCCACTAACACTTTACACATACATGCATACACACACTCCTACAACATACACACTAACATAAAAACATACATGCACACTAACAGTCACTCTAACACCATACACATACTTATACATACACACACACCACTCTAACATCAAACACGTACGTATACATACACACAGCCCCTGCAACAACATACACTTCGCATACACATATATAGTCACTCTAACACCATGCACATACGCATTTAAACATTCATGCATTCATGCACACACACACTCTAGCACCATACATGCACACACACAATCTAAAACATAGAATTAAGTACGCACACAGCCAATCTAACAGCGTACACTCACACATATACACACACACACACTCACTCTCTCACACACTCACTCTCTGATAATCCGTGCCGCTCGCACACCTCCTCCCTCAGCCTCAATCTTACGTTTTTATTTTAGTAGAGCGGCAGGTTTATTTGTAATGCTTATTACCGGCTGTCAGAGTCATTTATTTGTTGTAAATAACTTTGCCTTCAGCAATTTATTTACTTAAGATGGTTTTTATTTCCATATTATACGGACTATACCGGCCCTCTCTCAGTCGGTCCCAGCCCGGTACACGATGTTAGGGGTCGCAGTGATATTAGGAACTATGTGTTTTCATGTCCACCTTATTTAAGACTAATGTGTTTTTTTTATTTTCAGATATACTTTAAATGCAGGGTTTGTCTCTAACATAAAATATTCTGGCCGGAATCCGACATGCGCCGCGTGCCCACAAAAAGGCACCATGGGATATGGGGCTGGTTTTCCATTATTTCCAGGGCTGGTTTTAATTCCCAGTCCAGCCCCGAGGTGGGCAATCTTCTTACGTTAGATGTTACAGGGCAAGTAGGTGGGGAGAGGGCCATAGGACCCGGCGTTTCTCCCTGTAGACGTGGAGGAGCGGCGCTTCACCCGGAGTCTCCGGGGGGGGGTGAAACCCAAGTCAATGGCATGGTGATAGACGGCAGAATGACCCGCGCGGCGGGAAATATCCGTTACTATATCCGATGGACTTGGCTAGAGGGATCGATCCGGCCGCCCAGAGGTCCATGGGCTAGCGGAGCTCCCCGTGGGTTTAATTGGAGACGCTGACAGCTTGTAGAGTTTCTTCCACCGTCTCTGTAGACGCAGAGACACGGCGGCCGAATAATATTCCGGTAAATTAGGCCGGGTATACGGTATTTTACAGACATTTCTCATTGTAAAGGCAAGAAGCCGTATGCTTGATAAGGTCATAAGATTGATTTTTGGCTGGAAATATAACCTTCCACGTGTTAATTAATCAAGTCATTAGCGGTTACACATAGATTGTATGAAAAGTGATCATATCACCATAACAACCCCTCCCCCCGCCCTTGTGTTATAAAAAGTCTGACGTGTAATGAACGGGTAATCATATAAAGGCCTAGTCCGTTCCCGGGAACTCTATGGCTCCGGCTACCGAGAGCCCACCATGCAAGATGCGGGCAGGAAGTCCCACTGATGTTGTAGGCGGTCCTGCTGATGTCAGTGGACGGTCCCGCTGATGTCAGTGGGCGGTCCTGCTGATGTCAGTGGGCGGTCCCACTGACATCTGGGGACACAACGGTCTTTAAGGGGGAAATGGGTGTGTGGTTAGAGGCGCGGCTGGGGGCGGAGTTATTTCTGTAACTGAGTGGGGAGCGTTTAGAAGAATAATAATGGGGTTTATTTACCCCGTTTCCTGCTATTTCTATACACATTATCGGGGCTTTTAGGGCTGAAAATATTAAACCGAGTGACAAATACCAGACAGCTCCACGGCAGACACTTCTATTCCTGTACATAATATAACCACTTATGGGTCCATGGACTGCAATTCCCATCATCCATATACATTGGTTTAGGTATTACGTTGTCACGATAGTTACAGCAACACGATTATCTGCATCTACAGCCAGCCTGGGAAAAATGTTTAAAAATTAAAGTCCAAAAGATGCATTAAACATACATTTGAATCACAGGCACGTGATTTTTTTACTACAATTCCCATTATCCTCAGCCGCATTCTGATTCGCTGTGGATTCTAGATGACATAGTCCAAACACAGCTGTCTTTGTAATCTTAGGTGATGAAATCAGACTCCACACTTTAATTCCTATCATCCCCAAGCAGTCAACAGCAGTTAGAGAATGGTGTGCAAGGAGGAACAGCCTCCCAGCAGAAGTGGTAGAGGGTAATACGGTTAGACGAGACCAACGACTGATTAAGGTTTGAGTCTTTACAGCAGGAGAAATGGGTGACTAGACGGGGGCCGGATGGGGCCGATCTGCCGGCTAGTTGGGGATGGCAGGACCTCTGTTCCAATGACAGCTTGCCCCTGTAGTCGGAGTGAATTGACCCGACGCAGTGAACACAATAATACGTACGGAGAAAAGGAGAATATTTCTGTCTGAGAGTCTGGAAAAGCCTCGAGCGACGGAACTTTAATGGCTTTGAAATTATGCTGATTCTGCACTTTTTTTTACCTTCTCTCTGCTGCTCCATTAAAATATTCCACAGGAGACTAGAAAACGAGGGGCATTAAATACTTTTCCGTCTGGTAGCTGTTAGCTGGATGTATAAAAACAGACACTTTGATGCCTTCTCTACAAGGGAAACAACTTCGGCTACATTTTCTATCAAATCTGCCTATTTTAGTTAAAGGCTGAAAAAAGTAAGTTCAATTTAACAATCAAAATGTAGCAATCAAGATAACAATTAAAAATGTACGTTACCATTCAAAGGTTTGGGGGTTTTTATGGACAACGAGGACATTTCCGGCCGTAACAAAATTGCAAACAGGTTTTCTAACCATCAATTAGGCTTTTAAACTTAAACTTGGATCAGCGAACACAACGTGCCATTGGAACACAGGAGTGATGGGAGTGATAAAGGGCCATTGGAACACAGGAGTGATGGGAGTGATAAAGGGCCACTGGAACACAGGAGTGATGGGAGTGATAGAGGGCCATTGAGACACAGGAGTGATGGGAGTGATAAAGGGCCATTGGAACACAGGAGTGATGGGAGTGATGGGAGTGATAAAGGGCCATTGGAACACAGGAGTGATGGGAGTGATAAAGGGCCATTAGAACACAGGAGTGATGGGAGTGATAAAGGGCCATTGGAACACAGGAGTGATGGGAGTGATAAAGGGCCATTGGAACACAGGAGTGATGGGAGTGATAAAGGGCCATTGGAACACAGGAGTGATGGGAGTGATAAAGGGCCATTGGAACACAGGAGTGATGGGAGTGATAATTTGCCATTGGAACACAGGGGTGATGGGAGTGATAAAGGGCCATTGGAACACAGGAGTGATGGGAGTGATAAAGGGGCATTGGAACACAGGAGTGATGGGAGTGATAAAGTGCCATTGGAACACAGGAGTGATGGGAGTGATAAAGGGCCTCTGTATGCCTGATGTATAATGATCAGGTGTGCAACAGAAATGTATCCCACATAAAGTCATTTTCCGGCATAGCCCCTCCCCCAGGGCTTAGACCCCCTTCTTCTTCTGGGGGAAGAAAAAAAACAAGTAATTGATTTTATTTTCCCGTAAAGAGTGTGAAGTAGCAGGTCTGATGGATCATCTCTTCTTTTCTTTCGGAAGCCTTGGTAGAAGCGAGAAATGGTTCTCCGTGTAATAGTTCTCCGCTCGGTAATTGCTTGGGGAAAAACACGAAAAGCAAGTGGGAGAGACAGATGGAGCGGCTCCTTCCTCCTGATTTAAATTGGAGGCGAATTGTGTCTGGCGGCCGGCTGCATGCGCGGGGAACAAACAACCATGAATAATACATGGGGTGTTACGGCCGGGGTCATCCTCATAAATAATTGAAGGCCTTCTCTGGCTTCTCTCAGAGTTCTTAGCGGACATCGTATCGGAATCTCCGACGGGTCTAGATGATTGCGGTGGAAGCAGAAAGTCCTTTACAGCCAGAGGGGGAGAAAAAAACATAAAAAATGTACAATTCACATTAAATGTTATTTATTGGGAGATCGGAACGTTCCGTGGTGCCGCATGGCAATGGCAGAACCCAGCTGTCCATGGATGCATATCTCCCAACTGTCCCAATTTGTGTGGGACAGTCCTGATTTGGCCCCTATCCTGCTGTCCCACTGAGCAGGATTCAGGAGAATGCTAAGCGTGCATGCGCTGACGGTGACGCTCTACCCCCCTTGCTCTGCCCCCGCCGCCAAAATGAATATAACAGGAAAGCAGCAAAAATGTTGAAAATGGAAAAATATCAAAAATAGAAAAATATCAAGTGAACGTGTCATTGAACATCTGAAGAACAGATCTGAGAAATCGGAGTTATTTGCAGTTATTTTATTAAGAAAAATCACATTTTTGCACAGAAATAAGACTTTCTCCATGTGTGGTATTCAATAAATACGGAACATCTTAAAAGCTCACGTTTTCACCGAGAATAAGATTTTTTTTTTTATAATCTATTTCTTCAAAGTACCTGCAAATATTCAACTTTTTGCCTGTTTTTCAGTTTTGATATTGGCATTTCTAACCTAAAATTAGATCACAAACCAACACAGAAAGTGGGAAGTGATCGGTTAACAGGAGAGAAGGAAAGGTGCAGAATAAGCCATAAATGATGATATGGCTCAAAAAATCCCAAAATACCTGCTTTTCTTTGCAATTAAGGAGAGAAAAATCTATTTTCTTATATATATATATATATATATACTGTCTGTGAGTTACGTGCGGACACTATAAGCATAAACTGTTTGAAAAGAACCAGTTACATCTCTCTCGGCTCGAATCAAGTTGGCAACGTGGGCAGGTTGGCCTTGGGAGCAGGTCGGCAATTGCCCCCTGGACCAGTCCAAATGTCTCCACAAAGGGCTGGGCCAACCTGGACTGGCCCTTTGTGAAGAATTTTGGACTGGTACACCCTGTGCCAGGAAAAAAAAAGAAAGCTGGAACTGTGGGTGAGGTAAGGGGTAAAAAAAGTGGTAAGGGAGGGAGTATGTATTTGTGTGTTAGCGTGAATGTGTATGTGTATGTATGTGTGTATGTATGTATGTGTGAGTGTGTCAGCATGAATGTGTATGTGTGTTTTAGTGATATGTGTAAGTGTGTGTTAGTATATATGTGTGTAGGTGTGAGTGTGCATATGCGTTAGCGTGAGTGTGTGAGAGTGCATGTGTGTAAAGTGTGCAAGTGTGTGAGTTACTGGGGGGTGGGGGCACTAGAGGCTTTTGGTTTTATCTGCCCCAGGGCCCGAAGGTGCCAGCTCTCCCCCGGTTGGCAACGGCTTGTACAGGAAGAGGTAAGGAGAGGGCTGAATGAAAAAGTAAAATGTCCTGGGACTCCCAGTTCTTGGGTGGCCACCATGTTGTTCTGCATAGGTTTCCGATGAGGGACACAGCAAGATCTGTCTTTTACGAGTGTCCCTTGGTTGCCACTAAAAGGATCCAGGTGGCCAAAGTTATGTGACCCCGCTGAAAATCATCCCTGGGTAAGGAAGAGTCAGGTGTGTTTGGTCTTTGTTGCAAATGGTGTTTTAAGAAGAAACCAGAGAACGTAAGAGTTTCCAGCTGAATCTGATACAAACGGAACTTCTGATTTCTATAAACCATTGAAGAAACTTCAGTGCTCTAGAGTAGAATGTCACGGTGATGTTCTCCTTACCTCGGGTGACTTCTACAACCAAACTATTTTTGTTATGAATGCATTGATCCCCGAGGTGTCAACTCGGAATGAGAAGGAAAGTTCCGATGGAGATAGATTTGGGTTTTCTCTACATAATAGCTGTTTACTTCATTTTGAAGGAATCTGTCACCACGGAAAGCTCATTGATGAATCAACAGCTCAGCAAATTTTGGAACCCTCATCAATGTTACTTGGATTTCTGTCCGCCGACCAAACTCTAAGAGACGATTGTTAATGAATGAATGGCGGAGAAAGCCGACTCTGGCCCAACGTAATACGAACCGCAGGGATTCTATGGCGAGATCCACAAATGAACTCACAGAGACGGAAGAAAGGAGCATTTTGTTTGTCACAGAAAACAACTCCGAAGAAAGACCGCTTTAGTTACTAAAGAAAGGACCCAAAGATGAGGTTGAGAGCGTCCAATGAGCAGCAGCGAGGCACTAATACGGCCCTGAATTCTCCGGTCAAAAGTGGGAAACAAAGACCAGGTTAGACCAAAAAAAAATGAAACCAACCCAGACTAAAGTACGTGGTCATGGAAACGTTCACCCGTTACTTTTAGTGAATTCGGGGTTTTCCTGTATTTTTCAATATCATTTTTTTAAATGGATTTTAAATTGCAATAATAATTACATCATTAGACATACAGCTTACATTCCAGATGGACAGAACGCCTCTTTGGCTACATACAATAGAATTATCCTATAATGCTACCGACATAACGCCACGGCACTGCTCGCTACATGTTTCACTTAAAGGAAACACCAGAGGGAAGTAAAAAAAAACATGGGTTTGGCAAAATAATATAGCCCGAAATCGATCATTTCCGTAATATTGTGACACGTCGAATCAAGGTTTTATTTCCCGGCTGAGGGTGCTTTGCAGAGGCGAAAGGGTTAATTTCTCCCCCTCGGTATTACAGACCTGTCACATGGTGTTAGGATTAATTCGATGGGATGAGGAAGAACCAATCAGATTAAATTAAGAACCTCTCTGAAGTTTGAAAACGTCTGAGGAAATGATATGATGCTGGAATTAGCGGACTGGAAAACGGGTGTATTTACTAACGCGTGAAAAAATATATGGGTGAAGAAATCAAGTCGTATTTGGAGGGATAAAGGCGTCTCGAGAAAGAGGCTTACTCCGATGGAGGCTGACTACAAAGTTTGGCCAATTTCCCTATTGGAGTAGCCCTGCAACATTGTTGCGGGCTCTAAAGGGTTAGAAGAAGGGTGAGAGATGGGGGTCAACCTCTTTCCCTTCCTAAACAGGTAGAGCTCACTTTTTTCCTGAACCATTCCCCCCCCCGTGATGGGTTAATGATTTTGGGTTATTGCTGGGGTGTTGCTTCCTTGTTTCTCTCTTTTGCATTGCAGCGGCGTTTCCCCCTCCCCCGGCCGGCAATTATCCGTTTTATTATCCTGGTGCTCATCCAAAAGGTCTTGGACAGACGTGATGGACTAGGACTCTTGGTGCATCTGGTGGAGAGCTAATAATGTCTAGGAAACATAGTGACAAAATAGCCCTCGGCCTCTTACACATACATCCCTGCGCGGAAAGCACTCCCTGCTCACACACCACACAGGAACAAGTAACTAGAGGCTTGGGGAGGCTCTAATCAGCCCTGGACACGCGTCTGCTCAGTGGCCAAGAATCGATGAGGTCCGGGGCAGCTGAGGATTTTTGGCCACTGGGCAGCTGGCCTTTTTTGCCCTGTGGTAAAGACAGCCCTGGTTACGGTTTATATGCATTGTTACGAACCAATCACGTGTCTGCATCATGGATAGGGGACATCTTTATACAACCAATCACCCAATGGGAAACAGTCACTGGCCTATTATCTGTTGCCTTATCTGCAGCAGAACCAATTACCATCAAGTACCAATGACATCATATCCCGATGATATCAAGTCCCATATTAAAGCAAGACATATAGAGCTATGCCGGTCACCGGCGCCATCACTGTAGTCAAGAACTACCAATAGCCCTGCGATGACGTGTATTCCATGATACTGGGGAGCTTCACTCTGTACGCTTGCGCTCGCCATATGTATCCGGTATCCAGTGAAGGTAGTTGATTGGGGCTGTTGGGCACTGGCCAGCCTGGCATCTGCTTCATTTGCCCAATCAGTGGTCAAAAAGTAAACACAAACCCCTGTACTGGACCAGCAACGACAGGAGTAGTACAGAGGGGATAACGAAGTTGTAGTATAATGAAAAATACATTTTTAGGAGATCTGTTTTTAATTTCAAGCCTCATAACATAAAAAAAAAACACATGAATACTTGAGGATTCTTCTGCTGCAATGGCAATAAAACATCTCTGCCTATCAGTGTTCTTCTACCACAAGACCATTTCTGGGAACAGAAGCTCTGCTTCTTCTGGGGGAGTGGCTATGTGAAGAGGTGGTGCTAGCTATGCATGGGGGTGGAACTAGCCTCAGGCAGCCTTTAGTGAAGTGGGCGGGGATTGTGTAAATAGTGGGTGTGGCCTAACCTCACTCTCTCTCTGCCTGAAGAAAGAAGAAACTAATCTGGAGACCCAGGGAAGCTGAGCTTCACCTGGAGACTCTGGGTAGAACCCGGAGATGTCACACGCATGTGCATGGCCACACGCTAGAATTAACATGGTCCAGATAAAATACACGACGTGGGGTAACATCTGACATCATGTAAGGAATATTATTTCTTAGATGTTCTGGTATGGTGCAGACATATGGACAACATACATAGGGATAACACATGTACGTGTTATTGTTTAACATGCATGCGTTATATGTTAATGTTGTTACACGCTAATGGGTCCAGTATGGGGCAAGTGTAACGACATGAGTGTTCTCATATTACCTACTTTATGGCTTTTGAAATTGTACTTTTGAATGGAGCAAACATGTCCATGAACAAGAGTGGGGTTGGGGTCATGTTCCTCACGGGAAGAAGTGCTGTGTCTTCTGCTATTTTTTTCTATTTGTTTAAGGAGATAAGAAAAAAAAATGTTATATAAGGATTTTTTTACTTTAGTGAGAGGGTGGTAGATAAGGGGAGTAGCTTCCCAGCAGAAGTGGTAGAGGCTAATACAGTAAGGGAAATTAAACATACATGGGATAGACATACGGCTCCTGAATCTAAGACGAGACCAACGACTGATTACGTTTTGAGTCTTTACAGCAGGAATAAAAGGGCGACCGGATGGGGGCCGATCTGCAGGCAAATAATATATGTCTATATGAAGAGTGTATATGTTTCACTCACGCTTTTCTTACCCTGTTTGCCCCCAGGTAAAGCGATGTCCAGCTACACACCGTCGCTGCAGTATGCTGAGGAGACGCAACCTTCTCACCACGTTACTCATTGTGCTCCCGTGGGCGCTCCTCTTCACGCTGTGGCACCAGCATCCGACCACCCGCTACCTCACCCTGCTGAGAAGTAAGTAGGAGATTCACCTCCGGAATGCATACACAAAGCACACAGACACACTCATCCCAAACCGGAGAGCTGGACCCGGGAAGCCTGCAGGATCCATTTATGGAGGGAAGAGAGATTTCGGGGTCAGGGATACTGGAGAGAATCTAGAAATTCTTCATTTAATTTTTTTTGTTGCCTAAAGGTCACTGCCCTGGTCACTTGTATGCATTGGTACGTTCCATCACATAAACGGGGAGGGGCCAGAGGGTAGCGCCTATTTAAAAGCATTTTGATGACTTGAGGTTATGTATAAAAAGTGATACATTATATCCGGGGGGGTATATCACTGTATAAAGCGCTGGGGGGTATAATATTGTATACGGTGCTGGGGGTATATTACTGTATACAGCGCTGGGGGGTTATATTACTGTATACAGCGCGGGGGTTATATTACTGTATACAGCGCTGGGGGGTTATATTACTGTATACAGCGCGGGGGTTATATTACTGTATACAGCGCTGGGGGGTTATATTACTGTATAAAGCGCTGGGGGGTATAATATTGTATACGGTGCTGGGGGTATATTACTGTATACATCGCTGGGGGGTTATATTACTGTATACAGCGCTGGGGGTTATATTACTGTATACAGCGCTGGGGGTTATATTACTGTATACAGCGCTGGGGGTTATATTACTGTATACAGCGCTGGGGGGTTATATTACTGTATACAGCGCGGGGGTTATATTACTGTATACAGCGCTGGGGGTTATATTACTGTATAAAGCGCTGGGGGGTATAATATTGTATACGGTGCTGGGGGTATATTACTGTATACAGCGCTGGGGGGTTATATTACTGTATATAGCACTGGGGGGGCTATATTACTGAATACAGCACTGGGGATATATTGCTGTATACAGCGCTGGGGGTTATATTACTGTATACAGCGCTGGGGGTTATTACTGTATATAGCGCTGGGGGTTATTACTGTATACAGCGCTGGGGGTTATATTACTGTATACAGCGCTGGGGGGTTATATTACTGTATAAAGCGCTGGGGGGTATAATATTGTATACGGTGCTGGGGGTATATTACTGTATACAGCGCTGGGGGTTATATTACTGTATATAGCACTGGGGGGGTTATATTACTGAATACAGCACTGGGGATATATTGCTGTATACAGCGCTGGGGGTTATATTACTGTATACAGCGCTGGGGGTTATTACTGTATATAGCGCTGGGGGTTATTACTGTATACAGCGCTGGGGGGTTATATTACTGTATACAGCGCTGGGGGTTATATTACTGTATACAGCGCTGGGGGGTTATATTACTGTATACAGTGCTGGGGGGTTATATTACTGTATACAGCGCTGGGGGTTATATTACTGTATACAGCGCTGGGGGTTATATTACTGTATACAGCGCTGGGGGTTATATTACTGTATACAGCGCTGGGGGTTATATTACTGTATACAGCGCTGGGGGTTATATTACTGTATACAGTGCTGGGGGTTATATAACTGTATACAGTGCTGGGGGTTATACTACTGTATACAGCGCTGGGGGTTATATTACTGTATACAGCGCTTGGGGTTATATTACTGTATACAGCGCTGGGGGGTTATATTACTGTATACAGCGCTGGGGGGTTATATTACTGTATACAGCGCTGGGGGGTTATATTACTGTATACAGCGCTGGGGGTTATATTACTGTATACAGCGCTGGGGGGTTATATTAATGTATACATTGCTGGGGGTTATGTTACTGTATACAGTGCTGGGGGTTATATTACTGTATACAGCGCTGGGGGGTTATATTACTGTATACAGCGCTGAGGGGGTTATTACTGTATACAGCGCTGGGGGTTATATTACTGTATACAGTGCTGGGGGTTATATTACTGTATACAGCGCTGGGGGGTTATATTACTGTATACAGCGCTGAGGGGGTATATTACTGTATACAGCGCTGGGGGTTATATTACTGTATACAGCGCTGGGGGGTTATATTACTGTATACAGCGCTGGGGGGTTATATTACTGTATACAGCGCTGGGGGGTTATATTACTGTATACAGCGCTGGGGGGTTATATTACTGTATACAGCGCTGGGGGTTATATTACTGTATACAGCGCTGGGGGGGTTATATTAATGTATACATTGCTGGGGGTTATGTTACTGTATACAGTGCTGGGGGTTATATTACTGTATACAGCGCTGGGGGGTTATATTACTGTATACAGCGCCGAGGGGGTTATTACTGTATACAGCGCTGGGGGTTATATTACTGTATACAGTGCTGGGGGTTATATTACTGTATACAGCGCTGGGGGGTTATATTACTGTATACAGCGCTGAGGGGGTATATTACTGTATACAGCGCTGGGGGTTATATTACTGTATACAGCGCTGGGGGTTATATTACTGTATACAGCGCTGGGGGTTATAGTACTGTATACAGCGCTGGGGGGTTATATTACTGTATACAGCGCTGGGGGTTATATTACTGTATACAGCGCTGGGGATTATATTACTGTATACAGCGCTGGGGGTCGTTTATTCCCTATATGTCTCCCACATTTTTTTCCTTTAATAACCAGAATTCAGTAAGTCCAGAGCCTTTGCTAAGTGATTATGTAAGTTCGCTTCTGCTTCATTCAGATTCGGGGGCCGGTTATAGCTAAATGCTTTTTTTGCAGCTTTATATAAATGTCTTTGACCTTTTTTATAACATTGAATAAAACGGAGTCATTCCATCCTTCTTAAACCCGATCGTGTATCGTCCCCGCGACGTACGGCATAGACTCTCTTTAATGTACTTCACCCACTGCTGGCGGCCAATTAGATTCCTGATAACTGCTCCTCCACGGCCCCCCGGGGGCAAATCATTAGAAATTCTGCAAAACCGATCCTTCCTGCGCCCCGCATCAAGCACAACGCGCCGTGTCTGCTGTCAATTTACCTTTTTTTTTTTTGCCCGAGAACATCTTTAATTTCAGAGACATTTTAATAGGGTCCTGGGGAAATATCCGCTCGCAGCTGGCGATGGACACGAGACTTCGGTATAACATAAAAAACACGAAGAAACAGAGAATTGAGGAAAAAAATCAATCAAATCAAATTAAATTAAGAGGAATCGGAATTATTGTATCGTCAGCAGGTTAAGCACAACAAGAAAACAAAATACGCATTTAAAGGAACAGTAATGTTTTTAAACAGCCCCCCCCCCCGGCATCTGGAGGGTGTCCCTAGGCTGCTACTCATGTCACGGTGCTGAGGGGTTCCCCGGGCCGGTCCGAAATTCTACTGAAATAACATAAAAAACACGAAGAAACAGAGAATTGAGGAAAAAAATCAATCAAATCAAATTAAATTAAGAGGAATCGGAATTATTGTATCGTCAGCAGGTTAAGCACAACAAGAAAACAAAATACGCATTTAAAGGAACAGTAATGTTTTTAAACAGCCCCCCCCCCCCGGCATCTGGAGGGTGTCCCTAGGCTGCTACTCATGTCACGGTGCTGAGGGGTTCCCCGGGCCGGTCCGAAATTCTACTGAAAGGTCCAACTCGCGGAAGTACAGAGACTGCGGAGTCACGTAGGATATTTGACCCTCCAGTAAAAGTGAGGCTACTCACATAATGTGTCCCAGCAGCAAAAAAAGGTGGCTGCGGGTGAGGAAAGGGGGTAAAGTGAGAGGATTAGGGAGCTAGGGAGGGATAGAGGGAGTGAGTGGGGAGGAGTGAGTAGTTTGCATGTATTATGTTAGCGTGAGTGTCTATATGTAAGTGTGTATGTGTTAGCATGCATTTGTGTGTTAGTGTAAGTATGTGTGTTAGTGTGAGCGTGTAAGTATGTGTAAATGGGAAAGTGTATAAATATATGTGTACCAGTCCATATGTGAGTTCCCGGGAGGAACAAGGGAGCGATGGAGCCACTTAGCTTTATCTTTCACTACCATAATGTAATATGACATCACAGTGTCCATGACATCACAGTATAATTCATAACTTTAATTATTTTGTATCTTTAATGTTTCAGAAGAATCAGGGGACAATTCTACGGCCAAGCCTCTGCTCAATGCCACGCAGGCTAAAGAAGAAGGTCCTCAATGTGTCCATCAACACGTCACCCGCGAAACTCCGGTGGTTGTCAGGACGTACGTATATTCCAGACCCCCTCCTTGGTCCCAGGATGTCCCCACGATTTACGTGATCACCCCAACGTACAGCCGGCCTGTCCAGAAAGCCGAGTTGATCCGGCTGGCAAACACTTTTCTGCACGTCGTGAACTTGCACTGGATCGTGGTCGAAGACTCCCACCGGAAAACCAAGCTGGTGGCCAACCTTTTGGAGAAGGCAGGACTCAACTTCACGCACCTTAACGCCGAGAGCCCACGCAGCCTCAAAATAGGGCTTTCCAAAACCCCAACCCATACCCCTCGGGGAACCATGCAACGGAACCTCGGGCTGCAATGGCTCCGAGAAAACATCGATCCTTCCAATCCGCCCCAAGGGGTTGTATATTTTGCAGACGACGACAACACTTACAGCCTGGAGCTATTTGAAGAGGTAATAGTTTCCCTACGAGTGACATCTCATTTTCTCCTTTAGAAGGCTCTTCAGGCTAAAGCGTAATAAATATCTTCATTTCCCCGTGTAATTGGCTTTCTAAAGCGTGTTTAATCACTATTAATGCTGAAATTCCAATATTAAGCACTGCGGGAAAAAATCAATATATATATATTTTACCCTTTAATTAAATCGTGATTTAATCTTTTTTTTACGCATAGTAGGTCAGAGACCTCATTTTACGAGGGCTGCGGTGATTGCGCCATAAAGGGTTAAGCGGCCCTCGTTAGTACGTTGACAATAGGGGGTCCTTCATAAAGTGACCTTCTGAGAAGCGTTTCCGTCGTCGAAAAAGCCTCGGCGAACAAATTGTATTTAAAAAACCCCCCCAAAAAACTGTTATATTTAGAATTCCGGGCCAGAAAAAAAAAGAGACGTACTTAGGGACTCGAATTAACCCCTTAAGGACAACGGGCGCTCCCTAAACCCATTGAAAACAATGCATTTTGAGCCCGTACATGCACGGGCTTTGTCATTAAGGGGTTAATTAGGGCTTCTAATCCGCACGGGGTGGATTTTTATAAATATCTCGTAACCTAAATCATTTAGAATATTCGCTGAACTCAATACCCAGGAAGAATGTTCTGCATCCCTCGTTAACGAGAACACGGAGCCGACGGAATATGAAATAAGTATCCACCCCGGCAGTGATTAATGTCCTCCATTAACGGATCGCGGATTTTTGGTGTTTACTCCTTAAAGCAGGGATTATTTATCAAAACCTCCAGCCCGTGGAACGGCTTTAATGACTTTCATTGTATTTGAATAGAATATTGTGCTGAAAATATCGCCATGACTCTTAAAGGTGCTGTTCCACTTAAGCGGGCTAATAAACCTTAGCGGATCTGTGTCTTAAGGACAATCGGGCTTTGTCATTAAGGGGTTAATCAAGTAAACAGCTTAAATTATTGCGAGTTGGCAAAAAAAATATACAATTTTGCAGCAGCGAACCTCCAGGTGTTGGACAAAAGTGCAGCTCGTAAATCCTTCCTACTCCCCCAGGTGTGCGGAGGATGAGTTTGACCAAGGGACGCTTTGGACGCTATGGTGGCCACTTAGGACCTTCCAATGATGATGGATTTTTTTTTATGCACATATTAGACATTGCGTGTCTTGTGATCACGTTAAAATATTTAATTTCTTTGGGATAAGAATGCGTGTGCGTTCCGTGTGCTACCACTCGCTCTTCCCGTACCGCGTCATGCTTCCGTTCCCGGAGTCAGTAGGTTCTGGTAAAGCTCAGCGTGATCTCTCTCCCTTTTGTAATAATTGTTGGACTAAAATTTGCAAATTGACTGTAAAATAAAACAGGTTAATAATCTTCAGTCTATCCTTCCTGATGCCCCCAACCGGCATTCTGAAAGAAAACCCCCCGCCCTGCCCACCTTCAAGACCCCCGACTTCTCCAGATCACCCTCGCTACAATCAATTCATCCTCTCCTTCCATCTCATCCCCTTCACGAACTGTAAGCTCACGTGCACAGCGCCTTCTACGCTTTAACGTGTTAATGTCTTTGGCAATTGTTGATGTTGTCAATTTTTATTTTTTACATTTTCACTATATATAGGTTATTGTTTATTTTTACTTGTCCCTATTTTTTTGTAGATATTCTTTCCTCCTTGCTTCGCCCGGGAGTTCACAACTTAGTTTCCTATTGCTGGTCAGCTATACTTGTTGCCCAAAACTCTGTTTTCTGCTGACTTAGCTTTTTCTTGGGCACATGCATTCACACACGCAATCTTTCACTCATTCACTATTATCTTTTTTAACGTGTATTAAGCTCAGTATTCAGATTTTGGAAAGGTTGTACGATATTTTGTTTGATGAATTACTATGACATATTCTTACACAGATGCGGTACACAAGAACAGTGTCCGTGTGGCCGGTGGCCTTCGTGGGAGGTTTGCGATACGAGTCCCCAAAGGTCAGTCCAGGCGGGAGAGTTGTTGGCTGGAAGACGGTTTTCGACCCTAATCGTCCATTTGCCATCGACATGGCGGGATTCGCTATAAGCCTTCGACTGATCCTTGAAAGGCCTTACGCCAACTTCAAGCTGGAAGGGGTGAAAGGCGGTTACCAGGAAACGAGCTTACTCAAAGATCTGGTCTCCATGGATGGACTGGAGCCCAAAGCAGCAAATTGCACTAAGGTAAGGTTTTCAAACAAAAATATAGAGCTTCCTTGGTGAAAGGGGAAGCAAAATTCAAGCTGGAACCCCAGTGCTGTATACAATAATATAACCCCCAGTGCTGTATACAATAATATAACCACCAACGCTGTATACAGTAATATAACCCCCAGCGCTGTATACAGTAATATAACCCCCAGCGCTGTATACAGTAATATAACCCCCAGTGCTGTATACAGTAATATAAACCCCCCAGCGCTGTATACAGTAATATAAACCCCCCAGCGCTGTATACAGTAATATAACCCCCAGCGCTGTATACAATAATATAACCCCCAGCGCTGTATACAATAATATAACCCCCAGCGCCGTATACAGTAATATAACCCCCAGCGCTGTATACAGTAATATAACCCCAGCGCTGTATACAGTAATATAACCCCCAGCACTGTATACAGTAATATACCCCCCAGCACTGTATACAGTAATATAACCCCCAGCGCTGTATACAGTAATATAACCACCAGCACTGTATACAGTAATATAACCCCCAGCGCTGTATACAGTAATATAACCCCCAGCGCTGTATACAGTAATAACCCCCAGCGCTGTATACAGTAATATACGCCCCAGCGCTGTATACAGTAATATAACCCCCAGCGCTGTATACAGTAATATAACCCCCAGCGCTGTATACAGTAATATAACCCCCAGCACTGTATACAGTAATATAACCCCCAGCGCTGTATACAGTAATATAACCCCCAGCGCTGTATACAGTAATATAACCCCTAGCGCTGTATACACTAATAACCCCCCAGTCCCCTTACTAACCCCGCCATTGTTGTCAGGCATGTTATATTTCACTCAAACCCCACACTGAGCTGATGCTTTATGGCGATGCTAATGAAGTTTGTTTCTCCATAGACTTTCATGAGTCAGAGTGTCTGGCTGGTGATTAAGACTGTGCCATTCTATTGTTTCCCACAGGCAGTATGATAAGGAGTCGGGGTGTTTGTGTTAATGGATTGAGCTCAGATAACAGAGCGAGCATTTTCAACAGTGCATTAAATATGTTTAGAAATGTCTAAAGATTTGTAGATGTATTTTTGCTGTTGTCTAGAATGTCCGTGTTAAATGTATCCGTTGAAGTTGTGTTAATGATTCGCACACGCCATGGGGTCACTTAGTTATTTACTATTGATTTTTATGTAGCTGTTCTATAAATCCGAACTGTTAAATATTTTCCATTCAATATTTTTTTTTTCTATAAAAACCAAAGTTTCTCATCATTTTAGGTGCAAAATCAAAACAGTAAACAAACCCCCCGCTCTCTCATCTCCTTCACCCTGATGAAATATTACTTAGCGGACATAATTGGAAAATGAGGGGTCTCTCCATAAACAGAGAAACTGATTATATTCAGATACAGAATCGCTTCTGATTTAAATGACTGTAAACTTAGCTGTGAAATCACAATAATTTGTCGCTTAAACTAGGGGTTAAAAAGCCTTGCCAGCAGGGATCGGAGATTATTATGTCACAGCCCCCCAATTATATAACCACCCCCCACCATATAATGCTATATAAATATGTTTTTTTTGTAATACTTTTTTTCTAAATTCCCGATCACAACACCCATCACGCTCAGCCACAATATTGATGAGAGTGATGGGAGTTATACTCTTGAACAGCGGGCGCACCAGCAGTGGAAAAAAGGGCTCAATACTTGCTAACTTGTGTATCTTGTCCCAAGAGCTCGTCCCTTTAGCACGACTATGGAATTTAACCCCTTCTTTAGGCGACAACCCTGCCATAGCGTGACCTTGGGCTGCACATGCAATCTACACGTGTAAACAATACGACCGCACCTACTGGATATCGTTACAAGGGGGAGGAGCACGGCCTAGGAAATAGGGAAACAAGAGTTAAATATGCTTATTTCTAATATTTTTAGAAATTGTGTGGTTTTTAACCCCTTAATGACAAAGCCCGTACATGTACGGGCTCAAAATGCATTGTTTTCAATGGGTTTTGGGACTGCCCATTGTCGTCAAGGGGTTAAAATGATTACATTCTTCTTCTTCTCAGTTACAAAAATAGCTATAAATGGATCACAAAACAAAATAGTTATTTGACCAATTAAAATACAGAGAGTCAGCCTTCCCCATTTATGTAATTATTTCCCTGGTTAAGAATTTTGTGGAATAACCAGAATTTCCGTTATATATATTTTAAGTCATATATAAAATAATTATTATGCGTAGTTTAGTGGTTTTGTAACAATAGGGTATTAAAAATGATTAATCGTATAAAACCAGCAATGGATAAATAATTTGGGCAGAGCCTCGGGTTATTACATTTTATCAAGAATCAAATCTGTCTAATTAAAAAAAAAAAAAGGCAGCCAAACCAAGCCGCATCGGACTGTCAATTAGCGAAAAAGTACCGCATAGGAACGAAACAGAAATTAATTGCAGATTTTTCTGTATTTTTTGTATTTTTTTAGAAGCATTTGGATAACTGTCATTAATCTGCAGAAATGGTAACATGTTTGGCATTTCATGGATTCAAAATTAGGACCATCTGTCAGGACAGTTGGCATTTTTAGCATTTTGAACAATTTAGATGATTTTAATATCAGTTTTTTTCTTATAATTAAAAGGAATCGTTATAGCCCGAAAATTAGGTCGGTCCATTTAACCCCTTAAGGACAATGGGCGGTCTCTAAACCCATTGAAAACAATGCATTTTGAGCCCGTACATGTACGGGCTTCGTCATTAAGGGGTTAAACCCGCTATGATGTCACCAGCACAAAGTACTAACCGCAGAACATTTAATATTAGCTCGCCTACATCCCAAATTTTGAAATGACCAAATATGGAAACATTTGATTTTAGGGGGTGTGGTTAGAGGCGTGGCTGCGGGCTTTATTGTCTTTTTAAGGTGACTTTGTGACTTGTTCATAGATATTTTTAATTTATAAACCCATTTCCTGCTGTTTCTATACACATTATCAGGGCTTTTAGGGCTGTAGAACCCTGCGATACCCTCATACCCAGCAAACACTCTGACCATCGGGGGTTGGGAAGAGGACATCAGGCATGTGAGTCAAAAAAGAGGGACTGTCCTTCCTGAAGAAGGACACTTGGGATGGATGAATTTGTTTTGTCTTACCGTGAAAATGCTAGAAATCTTCATGCTGAAAAATATAAATATTGTAATTTTAAAACAATATATTAAACAGAAAATGAATTCAGAAATTCTTCCCTGTCTCTAAAATTATTTATTGAAAAAGCGCAGGTATGGCAATTTGAACCGGGTCTTATAAGTGGTGGATAAAAATTGTATGAATCAGTTAGTTATTGATTTCACATTCAATTTTTTTGCCCTTTTAAAAATCACATGACACAGACCCCTGTTGGGTTTTTTTTTGGCAGATTTTGGTTTGGCACACAAGAACGGAGAGACCGACGCTTGTTAATGAAGGAAAACGAGGATTCACGGACCCTGACATTGAAGTCTAGCCATAATGCCCCTCATACATCGTAAGCGATCATTTAATCATTACAATCAGTTATTTTTTATTTAAAACTAGGATGAATCCTTGTCAAAAATTGGCCACGGGGGGGGGGGTTGGAAAAAAATATCCTAATCATGAGTCAAAATTCCATTGGCGGTAATGGAACTCAACTGGAATAATGAAAGTTGAGCTGAATGTTCTCCCCCCTAAATAAAAAGGTCCTCTGTGTTGAAATGTATTTAGAGGAAAATTAAAGGAGAGATGAAAGAAAAAAGGAGAGAAGCCTACATCACATGGGGGTGCAACCACAACTAGTGCAAGGTGGACCTCTTGAGATGTTCCAACTCCTGCTTCTTCTTGCCAACATGGCATTAATAACTCAGGTTTGCCAAATTTTTGATGCTATTACCAACACCTTGAGTTTTTGTATACAGTTTCCAGAGGGGGCTAAATCTGATTAATGCTAATGGTGGTCCCTCTGCCAAGCCACAAGGGGTTCTTGACCTAGAAAGACCCAATCGGGTGCAAAGGATGAGACCAACAGAAGCAGGCAAAAAAGTTGAGGACCTCCTTCCCCATCCTGCCCAGTTCCAAACCACTTCAGTAGACTATTTTAAGACATTAAAGAATAATAACGTATTTTTATATTTTTTTTATATTTATTTTTATATTTTATTTCTAGGTCAGAACCACAAGAACTATACACACTATGTACATAGAGACGAGAGGGACAAAGATAGTCTGAAGCCCCATCTTCCGGATGCAGCTACAGATCCGTGGACCTTCTCAGTGTTCATGTTTGTAACTTTTTATTGCGGAATTACGAAAATTTGGCTTGAATTTGTACTTTTTTTTTCTCTGAAGTTAGAGAGAACACAACGCTGATTTATTTATCATTAGGAGAAAAGAAAAAAGTCTCGACTGGGAGAAGGAACGTAGAAGAAGAGGAGCTCGTGTCGGATCCCTTGATTAAACAAAACATATGTTGAAGCTTCTGGAGACATATGTGTCGGTGTACCAAAGCTAATTAGAATGTTCTCGCGGCTCAGCGTTCTGTCAATCGCGCGGCGCATGTTAATCAAGTTTACACAGGACTGATGCGGTTTCTAGACAGAAGGACTTGGGTCCCATCTGACGTAACAGATTTTGCTGACATTAATTAAAAACGGAACAAACAGAACCGAGTTATTAACTTATTCTCACGAACGTGAAAGGAACCTCATTATCAGAGTCTTCCCGCTGTCGAGTTCTAAACCGCACAATGGCAGACGTCCTACGAGGACCCCCGGAAGACAGACGGAGACCCGACGACAGCCAACAAACCGGGGGCAGGTGTGAATGGGAAACGATTCTATCTGAGAGTGACGCAATCCAGGGGAACGCACTAAAAATACATGGATGGATCTCTAATGGATCTAACGGCTTATTTTGGGTTGTGCCACTTTTCACCAAGGGTGGGATAAAGGTGGGCTTCTTGATCGAGACGTCAAGGTTTTTTTCTTATGGTCGTACAGATAAAACCTGGACCGCTGGTGGCTCCCAGTGAAAAGCTTGAGAGCTAGAGAGAAGAAGACCACCAAAGAGCGGTTCTGGGGGCAGATTTCTAAATGTGGCTCCTGGGGGCCAGTGGGTCCACTTCAGAGCAAGATCTCGCATAGGCCATCAGCTTTTTTTCTTCGTATTCTTCATCTTGATAAGAAAAATGGAAATAGCCATATAAGCTCGAGAGAGAACTTTATCTTTAGTCAAAGTTGATACCTTTTATTGGGCCGTCATAGGACAAAAAAGATAAATATAAGCATTCCGGACCTTAGGGGTCTCTTCTTCATCCTTAGCACTTTTTCACTTAGCTTGAATTTTTTTTGATTTACGTGCGTGCGCAATATTTGTAAATATTTCAGTGGATTATTTTTTTCTGGCTGTAAAAAAAGGGAAAGAAAAAAACATTTTGAAAGTCTGGTTTCATTCTATATTTCTGATGATTTATTACATATTTAATTCTTGTATTATTATTATTAAACTGGATCTGCAGCTTCCCCCAAATGTTATATCTTGCCCACAAAATAAATCCATGTTGACGATTCCAGATTTTTTTTTAAAATAAAAACAATACGTTTGTATCAGAAAATCACCAGATGCACAACCCATGGGAGCAGCAATAATAAATTCCTGTTCTCGGGATCTGCATGATTTCGCCCCGGAGACTCCGCGTAAAGCGCTGCTTCTCCAGGTCTCCGGGTCAGATCCTGAAATCCCCGGGTTGTGGGAGTGGCCTTTAGACAAGCCCCACCCATAACCAGTTCCCACCCCCATATGATTATAAAGTGATTGGGGCCCACCAACATTGCTAGCCACGCCCATTGATGACATTCGCTCCACCCACTAACGCCATCGCCGCACACAGGTACACGCACACACACATGCACACACATGTACACACACACACACCACCTTCCAGCATGCCGGTCAAAAGTTAACAGAAAAATCAGATTATAAAAAGTTTATTACCAGTTATTGCAACCACACTGTATAAATCATCTATTATTTATTGTACGTTAAATTCTGTCACCATAATAATAAAAAATAAAAAAAATCCAACAAAATTACATAATTACGTGTATCACGCGGGCGTTTTTTTTTAAATTGTATTAATTATTATTATTGTTGCATGATTAAGATTACTGAGGGATGTCTGTTTTGCTTACATCTGAAAATCACATCCTATTATTTCCCTTTCAGTAAAATTCTAGTTCTAAATCGGTGTTTTATATATTTTTTATATACATTTTATTAATTTAGTGTAGAAGGTCGCCATGTAGTGCCTGGCGCTGGCTTTGAGATCTCCGTATCTAAGAGGTTGTCACAAAGACCTCCATGGAGTTACCGTACATCTGAACAAGAACTATTTCGGTGCAAAGATTCAAAAGGTGGTCTTATCGCCATAGCAACCAATGGAATGTTTCTGCTGATTGGACATGGCCATTAGTTACCATGGTGATAAGATGAATGAAGGGTAAATAAACCCCTTGGGGTCATTGTAATGTTTTGCTTAAAGGGACAGTCTTTGTAATGACTTCAGTATGCATTCTTCCACCAGTAAGACAAATTATTTACCCAAGGGGAAGCTGCAGCTCCAGAGCTGCACTGCAACATCCTCTCCATGGTCCCATTTCCATGCCACTGATTGGCTGCTTAAAGAAGGTCATCAGAGGCAGGAAAGCGCACCCAATGCAATCTTCGAGAGCGCTCTAAGTATAAGTGCCTGTAGGGTCTCGTTAGACCGCTCCTGCAGCCTCCAGCGCTGCAGCTGACCACCAGTGAGTGAGTGGGACCAAATGAGAATTTAAAGGGACCCCACATATCATCTCTAGATCTAGATCACCTGTAAGTCATGTTATGTTATATACTGCTTATTATGTTCTGTCTATCCACTGTACTGCGCTACGGAATATGATGGCGCTATATAAAACAAAATATAATAATAATTCTAGTGCATATGATGGCTGGAGTGTCCCTTTAATTGCACCGCAGCCCCCGTTCCCAAAATGATACCGTTGGGGAATTGAACGGCTCTTTATAAATAAATAATAATGAGACGGGGTCGAGGCGGCAGAATGATTCAGAAGCGAGGAATCGGCTCCGATAAAACAAAAAAATCTAATTATTTTTTCATTCAAGTGCAAAATTCATTGTTTTCGGCGTCTCTTCTGGGTTTATTCCCCGCATTAAAAGTCTCCTCTTTCAAGGTATCGTCACGTCTTCTAATATCAACCAAGAAACCGAGGCAAATCTAATTATCTTTTTTTTTATCACAACCGCTACATTTTTCGCAATTTTTAGACACATTGTCAAACCTTCTGGAACTTGGCAGGAAAAATAAATAGGATGAAGACACGGTGACTCATTCTGGAAATGGTCTTTCCCCGTTTCATAGACGGGTTAACATTTAATATTCCTGCTGTCGTAATGCCTATCCCATGCATGTTTAAATTCCCCTCGCTGCATTACCCTCTACCACTTCTGCTGGGAGGCTGTTCCATTTATCCACCACCCTCTGGTAAAAGTAAAACCCCCTCTTGTTAGAACAAGAGGCCAAAATCTAAAACTAGAGGGTCACAGGTTAGAGGGAATGTAAAAGAATGAATGAGAATGAGAGGTGGTAGATGAGTGGAACAGCCTCCCAGCAGAGGCGGTAGAGTGTTTCTCACCTGTACATTATCATTGCAGCGATCCTCTTGTGTAACAGGTTTCTCTTGTTTTAAGCATCAACCTGTGGAAATAGTGAATGTTCCCGGCCATGGGTAGATCATTCCAAACATACACACCACATTCATCCGCATCGATAACAACACTATCAAAATATACTATATATAAAATATACCGGATATATACTAGAAATATACCGGATATATAAAAATTCATTAAAGGTGCTGTCCAACCTGCCCTTTTAGTGTTAAATAATTATTTAAAGGTGTAAAATGTTGTCTCCGGCATAATTTTTCAGGGAATGCATAACTGTCATGTGACACAAAGGCAGCCGCTGATAGGTCATTGCCAAAAAAAACTGCTGTATGATTTATTTAGAGAAGATAATAAAATAACAGATATTCTAAGCTTTATTAGCTTTAATCTAAGGGGGGTTAAATGTCTGTTTGTGGAGTGAAAATACATGATTTTTATTTTTTTAAAAAAAATCTATTTAAAACAATTCCAGATCTAGAATTCTGGTGAGCAGCTGTATCGTGCGACTGTTTGCCTGTCCGGCTGTCTTTCTGCACACATTTCTTTCTGTCTTCCCAGCCCTGTCTCGTTTTATCTATTTATCGTCTTCGTCGCTCTCTTTTTTCCTCTGTAAGCCCCTCTGTCTCGCTTTAAGCAGATCAAAGAGAGGAAGCGAGACCTTCCAGCCGTGCGTTCCACAATTCTCACAGCTGATCCACTACCTCGAAACCTACTACATCTTCACCCTCTGAGATCATTGAAGTCATATATTTGGGTAAATCTCATTTTTTTTAGGGTTTTGCCCCAATTTTAGCATGAATGGGCAGATACGTAGTATCAGATTTTACTCTGATTTAATGATATTCGGGCGTCCCAAATGGTGCTTTTCTCACTGCTATATCACAAACTAAACCCCTGCTTGAACACAGGTGATTTCCCAGAACATCTTTACCTCCTGACCCGTTAGCAAAGTCACCGGAATCAATGCTTTCCAGGGGCTGACTGCGGGCTTGGTGACAATCTGGTGCCACCTTGTGGATTGAATAAAATGAGATCACAAATAACCTAAAATGTAGCGCCCTGGGGGGGGGGGGAATCAGAACTAAAATAAAGAAAAAAACTTTTATTTTTGGGGATTTTTTTCTTTTTAATACTTTGGACTAGTTTTTTAGTAGGTGATTTTCATTTTCAGGCAGCTGCCTTTTTCAGCTATCGCCAATCGCACGTTGAGTAATTCCAAGGACTTCCTGGATACATTAAGAAGAAGATTATGTGGGAGCTCGGAGATTGTAAAAGTGAGGTGCCCACCTTGGAGCCCCCTGGATCTGGTGCACAAGCTCAGCCAGGTACTTCCCAGCAGGCTGAGGTCTTCTCTGCGTGACCACCATGACACAGGACAGTAATGGCTGGTGAATGTGGATTTGTGACACAAAAGCAGGCACTGATTGGTTGTTGCCATATAAACTAGTAAAGCTTCTTTGCTTCTTTTCTGGGATTAAGCCTTCAGAGGGAAGAATACGATGGCCGATCTTCCAGGTAATATTTTGTGGAACAGCACCTTTAATTCAGACAGTATTTTTAAGACACATTTATCGTGTAGTCCTGGGAGCTCCGCTTACTGACAGCAGGAGGCAGATTCCCGACAGTCTAATCAACAGACGGTAATTGCCCTTCTAAATAATAAAGGTCATACGCTGGACGAGGTCCGACCCATTCTGAATCCCGATGCCTCCACTTCATTAATATTTAAGGGATGTCTGTCTTTGGCCAGCATGAAGAACGTTATTCTCCATCACACTGAGATACAGGGTGTACTCAACAGCAATAAGGAGATCGCAACCGCCAGGGAGAGTGCGGCAAGCAGCGGGACCCTCAGCACTCTGGGGCAGGTGCCCTACTTGCCCCTACCTGAGGGTCACCTCATGACCTTCTTCCGAATTCCTGCTCCTGACTGCTGGCCCATCTGACTATGAACCTGCAAGACCCTCAAGCCGTGCTAGTCCAACGTGAGCGCTGGAGGCAGGTGGGAACTACCCTATTCCCGTGGGCAGCAGACCCATGAGAGCAGAACGATGGCTCCTGTACACCGAGGGAACGCCAGGGAACCCAGAAACAAAGATGCCAGCCGGTTGAAAGCAGGTGGAGGCAGGCAGTAGCAGCAGAGAAGATAGATCTGGTGTGAGTGGCGGCCAGAAGGTCAACGATCAGGAGGTCCATACCTGACCTGGCCATCTGGCGCACCGGGCAAATGGCTGACAGAGCCACGCACTCAACTGGCATGCCCGGCCACGCTCAATATGAGCATAAAAACGTAGCGAGCGGCCACTCATGTCCAGCACTTACGTCATCAGGCGGCCACTGGCCTTAAAGTGCCAGGGCCACCTGGTCATTTCCAGGCCATGTGGCTTGTTAATAATCTATCGGCGAGGACATGGATGCCGTGGAATGCGTCCCGCAGAGAATTAATAAGTAACCCAATCGATTCCGTCTTTACGCCTGTCAGGGTCGCTGATTTGAGGACTATTTTTAAAAAATAAAATCTGGAAACTCTCCCAATGGGAAAAGCTGATATTTTAAGGAAAATCATGAAAAAAAGGTTAAATTGGACTTTATGCCAAGCCCCGTCCCTGCTCGGCCCATGTAGCCCATGGCCAGCCCATGTATTTTATATCCATGCACCAGGGTGCGTTTAATGCTGGTTTTCCTTACGATCTGATTGTATCGGGACTGCCTGACCGGCCTCGAAGATCACTGACTGTTGGCTCTTATTATTTATTATTAAACCGCCGTACGGAACCCGAGCCTCGCCGGCTTCTATCCAGTTACTGATTGGGGGATAAGCGTGTTCCAGAGTAACTTCATCTTCTAGCCTCTCCTCATGGAGGTGCTCTCCAGCCGTCATATGTACGGCCTAGCGCCCCATACAGCGCTGCTCAAGGATGTGTTCGTAAATAAATACCTTAATATAAATTTAAAAAGAAAACTTTCTTTAAAGAGAAGCTGCAGCTCCAGAGTTGCAGCCCATTGATTTTCTGCAGCCTGACTTTTGGCAGCTGTCTTGACTGCCTGAAGTAACCAATCACTGGCAAGAAAGCGTGCCAGCAAAAGCAATGAAAGTGTTAACTGTGCGCATGCAGAACCGTCACACCAAACAGCAACAGAGCGAGACGTGTCTCCAGCCGAGTATCTCCTGCAACACACTTTCACTCACCCTTACACTCACTCTCTCACACCTTCACTCACTCTTACACTCACTCTCTCCCACCTTCACTCACCCTCTCCCACCTTCACTCACCCTTACACTCACTCTCTCACACCTTCACTCACTCTTACACTCACTCTCTCACACTTTCACTCACTATTACACTTACTCTCTCACACCTTCACTCACTCTTACACTCACTCACTCTCTCACCTTCTTTCGGGCGACAAGAGGTCCACCAAACACTTAACGGTCACACAAAGAGTCCGTGTCCCCCCTACCACAAGAGACACGCCACACAACGACATCGACAGACAGCAAGAGATCTCGCGTGGAGCGTCTCTGTCTCGTGGGGCGATGAGGGCGCCTAGACTGTCCCTTTAAATGAAGTATGAACCGTAGCAAGCGTGGCAAGGGTTAAATGTGGATTAAGTGGCTTTCGTCAGGCAGCCGATGGTAATTATTTGCTCACGAAGGTGCGGGTGTTGACTGTTATTGGGAAATAATAATAATGAAGTCCCTCCCCCATAGACCTTCATTAGTCAGTGGATTCCAAATGGTAATTAAGACCGGGTGACTCTATTGCGTAAGACCGGGTAGTAGTGAGGGTCCTCTTTCCCCCAGATGCTGAGTCCCTGGGTCCTCTACAGCCACCAGGAGTTGAGGGCCCGCCACGGATGGAGAAGACAACTTGGATACCTGAGTTGAGGCAATAGATCGGAGCAAGCAGAGACCGTGCCGAGCGTTATGCGCATTAAGCACCGCTTAGGCGACAGAGCCCATTAATCGACCTTTAATACCGCGCAGCGCCGCGAGCGTCCGAGTCCACTTTTTATTTTATAAATAATGTACTTTATACAATATTAATGATGGGGAGAGGGCTGTCCCATTAGACGAACCCCGGGGGGGGGGGGCCTGTCCTGATGGTGGAGTAATTAACGATTACAGCCTCGTAAAGTCTTTTTATTTTCATACTCATGACATCACGTTTAATGCATTATTCACACGCAGTCCTGCTTTACATCACTTTATCTCGTTTCTCGCTCCGTCACGCCGGGGGGGGGGGCTGGAGCGAGGCTTTCCGGAACGTTCTCTTAGAGTTTATCAGACCAGGCGCTAAACTTTATGTTTATCCTCCATCTGTGAAATGAAAAGTCAGCCAAAGGATAAGCGTACTTCTCAACAGCCCCGGTTTTCACAGGGTAGTCCCAGGACATACATACATCCACACACATACATACATACATACACACACATACATATACACACACACACACATACATATACACACACACACACATACATACACATACATACATACACATACATACATACAAGCACATGCATACATACACACATACATAGATACACGCATATACATACACACGTACATATATACACACACGTATACACATATATATACATACATACACACACACATATACACACACCTATACACATACAGATACATACATACACCCACATACATACACGCACATACATACACACACACATACACATACATAGACGCACATACATACATACACACGTACATATATATACACACATAAACATATATCACATATATATATATATATATATACACACACCTATACACACATACATACACACTTACAAATCTACACACACGTATACACATATATATATATATATATACATACATACAAACATAGGCACACACCTATACGCACATACATACACACACGTATACACATACATTTAACAAAGGACAGGAGAAGATTAGTGCAAAGAATTAGAAAAGTTGCAACAAGAGGCCGGAATCTAACACTAGAGGGTCAGAGACTGAGATGGAATGGAAGGAAGTTTTACTTTACTAAGAGGGTGGTAGATAAGGTGGAACAGCCTCCCAGCAGAAGTGGTAGATCTTTTACAGCAGGAAAAACAGACAGACGGGACAGAATGGGTCTGAGGTGCGCGAGTTCTTTGTCACCCGGGAAACGTGACTTTTTACTTTTAATGTCTTTACAGATAATTAGAGCAGCCAATAGCATAACAGTAATCCCGCTAGCGCCTGGGTATATTACTGTATACAGCACTGGGGGTTATATTACTGTATACAGCGCTGGGGGTTATATTACTGTATACAGCGCTGGGGGTTATATTACTGTATACAGCACTGGGGGTTATATTACTGTATACAGCGCTGGGGGTTATTACTGTATACAGCACTGGGGGGAGTATATAACTGTATACAGTGCCGGGGGTTATATTACTGTATACAGCGCTGGGGGTTATTTTACTGTATACAGTGCTGGGGGTATATTACTGTATACAGCGCTGGGGGTTATATTACTGTATACAGCGCTGGGGGTTATTACTGTATACAGCGCTGGGGGTTATATTACTGTATACAGTGCCGGGGGTTATATTACTGTATACAGCACTGGGGGTTATATTACTGTATACAGCGCTGGGGGTTATATTACTGTATACAGCGTGGGGGGTTATATTACTGTATACAGCGCTGGGGGTTATATCACTGTATACAGTGCTGGGGGTATATTACTGTATACAGCGCTGGGGGTTATATTACTGTATACAGCGCTGGGGGTTATTACTGTATACAGCGCTGGGGGTTATTACTGTATACAGCGCTGGGGGTTATTACTGTATACAGCGCTGGGGGTATATTACTGTATACAGCGCTGGGGGTTATATTACTGTATACAGCACTGGGGGTTATATTACTGTATACAGCGCTGGGGGGTTATATTACTGTATACAGCGCTGGGGGTTATTACTGTATACAGTGCTGGGGGTTATATTACTGTATACAGCGCTGGGGGTTATATTACTGTATACAGCGCTGGGGGTTATATTACTGTATACAGCGCTGGGGGTTATATTACTGTATACAGCGCTGGGGGTTATATTACTGTATACAGCGCTGGGGGTTATATTACTGTATACAGCGCTGGGGGTTATATTACTGTATACAGTGCTGGGGGTTATTACTGTATACAGCGCTGGGGGTTATATTACTGTATACAGCGCTGGGGGTTATATTACTGTATACAGTGCTGGGGGTTATTACTGTATACAGCTCATAATATAATAGTGATTATTAGTTTTATTATTATTATTAGTATTATTATTATTGCAGGCATGGGTCTCCGGCACACATTAACTGTCGTGGATCCTGCTGATGAAATCTCTGCTATGGCATTACCGCACCGGTGTTTATTTTTTATGGTGGGCACACGGGAGGGCACCATAGATATTTTCTGCTTAAATTCAGTCATTTTCTCTTAATACAAAAAAAAGTCCACAGATTTCTGTTTCTGCAACACAAATAAATAAATTATTTAAACAGCGAAACCAGTTTTGATCCATGTGGGTTTTTTTTTTAATCGTTACACAGAATCCGTCCAAGAGAAGAATGTACAGAATGCCAGATTCCCAGAGTGCTGCATTAAATATACTTAATAAAAACACTAAAAATTTAAAATAAGTAAAATAATAATTATTTTTCTTATTATTTGTATTATTTGTATTATTATTATTATTATTGGAGTCTTGCAGCAGCAGGCGATCTGACCCACATTTGGTGCCGTAAAGTATGCGCGCTCCCGGCAGTCTAATGCACTGTGCACTCGGGGGGCGTGTCCAGCTGCGCGTCACACACACAGCGAGAGGTGAGTGGGCGCGCGCTGGCTGCTGTCGTGAGCGCGCGCAGCGGCAGGTGACTGTGATCCCGGGAGACTAGAAGAGGCAACGGGGGCAGCTGAAGGTACTTACCCCTACTCCATGCGGGGGCGGGGGAGGGCAATTGGGGCACCTAAACTACTCAGTTGTGCGGATGGCAGGTTGACTGAAGGTGCTGCTGTATGTTTTAACTCTTTACCTACCAGGGGCGAGCACATGCTGGTAATGATGGGGTTAAGCCGGAAGGGCTTTAGCTTTAAGTTGGTTAAGACCAGCCACTGAGCAGCAGAGCTAGCACTTTAAATGCAATGACCGAAAGTAACTTTTTTTTTTGGGGGGGGGGGGGGTGCCTTTATTTATATAACTGTCATAGCATTAACCATTTGATGGCCAGAGGGCATTGCTGAAAGGGTTAAAATGTTTAGAGGGGGGGGACACCAGTGCATTAACCGTTTCAGTGCCAAGGGCTGGATCATCCACGCTGCCTTGGGTTGGAAGGGTTAATGCTGTCTGGGCATTAACCTTTTCCGTGCCGGGCGGTTTGTGCCTGATGCTGAATGCAGCTACTGAATCAAAAGTTTATTATTTTTATTACCTAACCCCCCCCACCACCACGATCATTAACCATTTAATCAGGGTAGTTATTACTGGATCATAAGACCGGTGGTGCCAGCCGCTTATAACGTCCCAAACACAGGGTGACCCTGTTCCGTCACCCGGGGCTGGAACAAAAAAAAATTGACTCCCATAACACCCAGCCGGCATATTTAAAAGGGATAACTCATTAGTTTGATCCCCTAGCCGTAAAATATGTGGCTTGATCTATACGTCACGGGCACTTTTCATGGGGGGCAGCGCCCTATACATTGGAGGGTTGGCTAAGCTTTCTGGGATTTGTGGTTCTAAAAACACAAGGAGCTTCGTTATTTATGTTATTGTCTTATAAATGATGTAGAAAACGCATAATATAGAAATATAGAAGAGACCGCACTTTTCCTGCGTCACCTGGAGGCACTTTGTATAGGGTGAGACGTTTGCCTATACATTGTGCTGGTCTGTGGCGTCCGTATAGATCCAAAGCTGCAGAGCACCAGGAGAGGCAACTTTGGATGAACTAAAACTAAAGAGGTGTTAAGTTATCTGGAGGGAGGTAGATAAGTGGAGCAGCCTCCCAGCAGAAGTGGTAGAGGGTAATACAGTGAGGGTATTAAACATGCATGGGGTAGGGATATGACTCCTGAATCTAAGACGAGACCAACGACTGATTAAGGTTTACAACAGGAGAAACGGGCGACCAGATGGGGGGGCTGAAGGGGCTTTGATGGAAGGTTCCGGCACAGACCGCTAGCTGAGTTAAAGCTCGGTGATCTCGGCCGTTGCCACAACTCCAGACTGTTGTGAATGTATAATCCGCATTAACCGCGTAGCAATGTATCCGCGCTCGTTCATTTAAAAAAAAAAAAAGTATACTTTTTTTGGGGCAGCAATAATAGAATCTGCTGGCAGATCGGCCTCATCCGGCCCCCGTATGGTCGCCCGTTTCTCCTGCTGTAAACCTTATTCAGTCGTTGGTCTCGTCTTAGATTGAGGAGCCGTATGTCTATCCCATGCATGTTTAATACCCTCACTGTATTACCCTCTACCACCTCTGCTGGGAGGCTGTTCTGCTAGTTTCTTCTTATACCCTAAGAGTACGTGCAGCTGCTGGGTTTATCCATACACGAGAACCGGCATTTCCTGCGGCTTTTAGGAAGCTTTCTATATGGTGAGAATCGCGCAGGGGCCAGCTCGGACTGTCATAGAGGGACTCAATGGGCATCGTCCCTGCTAAGGTTCCTCGTCTCGTTAACTCACTATTTAGCGAATAAACCCCCACTTGCGTTCTAATGTCTAACGTTGTCTCTGTATCTGGATTTCTCTCTGCAGCTCGCTCCGCGTAGGAGAGGAATGTCTACGTCTCCCATTGGATCGCGCCCCCAAAGAGCGAGTATCTCCGGGTGACCCCGACCATGTGATCATTTGTTGTTGTTTTTTTTACGCGTATTTTGCGGATCCTCGGGGGAGGGGCGACCATGTACTCGCCGCGCACCGAGAAACCCTACTTCTTGCTGACGTTGGTCTTCTCCCAAGTTCTGTTCCTTTTGCTGTTGTATCGAAGGGGAACCAGCAGCCTCCTCCACGGGCTCTTCGGGGGCGAGGCCTGGCCGTGGGATTACGCCGACACGCACGACGTGTACACCAACCTCAGCCACTTCACTCCGGACCCCGACGCCGTGAGGACCGAGTACTGTCCCGTTAAGTCACCGATACTCGGTATGTATTAAAAGATGTAACCGCACCTGGAAACTTTATTACTGAGCTCTGTATGCTTTAAATACATAACCAATATACATAACTTTTTTGCAGCTTGGACTTCCCCTCCCCGTCAGCATCGCTGGCTTTACCCCCACCCCTCCCCGTCAGCATCGCTGGCTTTACCCCTCCCCCGTCAGCATCGCTTTCTTCCTGCTGACCGATCGCTTGTAACAGCGCTCAGCACGAGCACCGTTACACCGTTAACAAATGAATGTCTGATCACGGCTGACGTCCCCCGAAAGGTCGCTGGAGGACGGGATCTCCCGGTAGCTCCCCCTGGAGGCCTTCTTGCTGATCGCAGTGTGATCAGCCGCAGGGGGGATCAGAAGGAAGGGGACGAGAAACAACGTTTCTTCTTCTTCTTCTTCCCACAAAAGGAAAAAGTTAAATTAAGAAGAAGTTATTTAAATAATGAGCAATAAAAATTAAAATAAAAATGCATAAATAATAGTTAGCTCAGTGATGTCATTGTGACATCACTGGGATATATAGCATGTACTCTATCCACAGATAATAAAGCCCTGACATGCCATTGCCCTTCCACTACATGAAAAAAGTATACCCCTCCCCCCCAAACCCCTTAAAATACCACCCTATAGGGTACTATGTAAGGGAGGGGCGTAGAACATAAAGAATATATATGTGGGGTATGTCTGTAATCGGGATGTTGAGGATGTAAATTGGGTCGATGTTCATCAGGGGCCCCTTCTGTGTAGAAGAAATTACATGCAAATGTTTTTTATTTTATTTTTTATAGGTTTTTGCAGTTTTTTGGTTTTTTTTGCACGTTTCTATGGTTTCAAACAATAGCCCTATTTTTTTTCCCCCTGAAAAAAAGGGATGTAGAAGTGAAAGGGTTAAACATGGCGATACACCCGGAGGCTGAGGACCCTGCCGTCTGGCCCCCATAACCCTTTCATACAGAGTTCCCGGCAGGAATGGTGGGCTCCTGGGATTGTTTCGCGTTACTTCGCCACGGCACCCGATGTATGTCCGAGAACGTCATGTGACTGCGTTTACCAAACCGCTCTCGCCTCGCGTGCCGGCCAAACCTGCAACCGTCCCTGAATCATCTGTACACAGAATCACTCCCCAAACACGTTTCCCGCCGCTGCCAAGTGGGCCCCCGGCCCGCCCGTTAACCCCTCCTCTCCCGAGACCTGCCAAAAAACGCCGCTCTCCAGAGCTGTCAAGCTGGATAATGGGTGATCCATGGCAACCCCGTGGTTAGTCTGACGCTGCCAGCCTGTAAAGTATATAAACATAGAACTTGGCAACCATCCGGCCCCCGTCTGGTCTCCCGTTTCTCCTGCTATAACGACTCAAACCTTAATCAGTCGTTGGTCTCGTCTTGGATTCAGGAGCCGTATGTCTATCCCATGCATGTTTAATTAAACTGCCTCTCTGTATTAGCCTCTACCACTTCTGCTGGGGGGCTGTTCCACTTATCTACCACCTTCTAAATAACATAAACCTTTCATTATGTCTAAACTTCTGGCGCTCTAGTTTTAGATTATCGCCTCCATCTCTTACATTCCTCCTCGTTTTTCAATCTCTATGGCAGCAACCTGTTTTGGAGCCTGTTTTGTGTCACATGGCGATTTAGCGTTCCCCCGAAAAATGATGAATGAGACAAAGTTTTGCATGAATCGGGACATAAGCCTTCAAACCGGGGGAAAAGTGAGAATGTTCCGATTCTGCTGGTTTTGAGCTCATTTCTTTATGTTTGCGTTAGAATGTTAGAATTAGAATGTTAGGTTTCTTTTTCTTTATGTTTGCGTTAGAATGTTAGAATTAGAATGTTAGGTTTCTTTTTCTTTATGTTTGCGTTAGAATGTTAGAATTAGAATGTTAGGTTTCTTTTGCGGCTCGTTGGCTAATCGGGAAACCAAGAACATTTATTACACCCATTATTTACATTCATTTATTACACCATTTATTTACATTCATTTATTACATTCTCTGCCGCTGAGTCATACTATTCTCTTCTGAAGGATCACATAATATATTTTCAGGCAGGTGCATATCAGCCGTTTGTATGAGGTTCTCGCTCTGTTATCTGACCCCCGATCTACTAAACCCCCCGACTCCTTATCATACTGCCTGTGGGACAGAATAGAATGGCTCAGTCTTAATCACCCAGTCGGACTCTCTAACTAAAGAAAGCCTATGGAGGAGCGTTGCCGTAAAGGCCTCCAGGTCTGCAGATAAATGGAGTGTATACAGCGCTGGGGGGTTATATTACTGTATACAGTGCTGGGGGTTATATTACTGTATACAGTGCTGGGATTATGTTACTGTATACAGCGCTGGGGGTTATATTACTGTATACAGTGCTGGTGGTTATATTACTGTATATAGCGCTGGGGGTTATATTACTGTATACAGCGCTGGGGGTTATATTACTGTATATAGCGCTGGGGGTTATATTACTGTATACAGCGCTGGAGGTTATATTACTGTATACAGCGCTGGGGGTTATTTTACTGTATACAGCGCTGGGGGTTATTTTACTGTATACAGCGCTGGGGGTTATATTACTGTATACAGCGCTGGGGTTTATATTACTGTATACAGCGCTGGGGTTTATATTACTGTATACAGTGCTGGGGGGTTATATTACTGTATACAGCGCTGGGGGTTATATTACTGTATACAGCGCTGGGGTTTATATTACTGTATACAGCGCTGGGGTTTATATTACTGTATACAGCGCTGGGGTTTATATTACTGTATACAGTGCTGGGGGGTTATATTACTGTATACAGCGCCGGGGGGGTTATATTACTGTATACAGCGCTGTGGGGTTATATTACCGTATACAGCGCTGGGGGTTATATTACTGTATACAGCGCTGGGGGGTTATATTACTGTATACAGCGCCGGGGGGGTTATATTAATGTATACAGCGCTGGGGGGTTATATTACTGTATTCAGTGCTGGGGTTATATTACTGTATACAGCGCTGGGGGGTTATGTTACTGTATACAGCGCTGGGGGTTATATTACTGTATACAGCACTGGGGGGGTTATATTACTTTATACAGTGCTGGGGGGGTTATATTACTGTATGCAGCACTGGGGGGAGAGTTATATTACTGTATACAGCTCTGGGGTTTATGCTCAAGGAGGAAAATATTTTTTTCCCTGAGACTTCCCTATCTCTATATTTTTCGGGTTCCGGAACAGCAGCTTTAACACTGTCCGGTACTCTCTCAGTACGTGGTCGCTGCTCTGAGTCTGAAGCTTCCGGCGTATTCCTTATAAGACAGGAACCCCCAAAGCTAAAGTCTCCGCAGAAAGGTCAGGTTTGACATTCACCCCCCCGACCGGTTTTTCAGCTGAATAGGTCACTTCCCAGATGTCTCAGACGGCGCGCATGCACACAGGCCGTGTTTATACAGTTGTGGTTGACAGCCTGTCAGTAGCAGCCGTGTAGATTGCGTTCCCGCTGATCACATGATCGCGCCCTTTTTGTTTTGGGAGATTACGCGTTCCTTTGTCTGCCATTCCAGACATTCTATGCCTTTGTTACAATTACAGCGTCTCATCTATTCTGATTCTTTCCTGGTGACTCCTGTTCTCGGCAGCTTTATCGCTGGAATTAAGGCTTTTTTATTTTTATGATTATTATTTTCATTATTTTATTATAATTGTTTTTATTTTATTATTTTTTTTATTATTTTTATTATTTATTTAAATTATTAATTTATTATTATTTTAATTTTATTATTATTATTTTACCCCTGGTTACTTTCTTTTATAATCTTTGGTGCAGGATAGAGTTTTAAAATAAAACATATAAAAAAAAGTAATAAAAGTTTTTAATATGCTCTTAAAATATTTAAGAATTGATAAATTGTTCTTTTTATTATTAGGAAGTGGTCTTGTATCCAATGAGAGAATATTTTTCAGGCCTTGGATTAATTCCCACCCCCCCCCCCCCCCCGCGCTTCGGGGCTGATGAATGTTTCGTTGTAACTGCTGGACTTTGAAAAGTTGGCATGGTTCCATTGTGAGCTTAAGTAGAAAGACATAAACCCCGCGTGACCTTCCTTTCTCTGATTATATTGATTCAGATGAAGCGGCAAAAGAAAATGTTTTGGGGGGAAAAAAAAAACTTTCTTGATTGTACAGCCAGTCAAAATTACCCTGGACCAATCACTTTCAAAGGGACAGTTTAATGCCCCGGGGAGCCTCACCACAAAACAAGCATATTAAGGTACTAGGCATTCTTTAAAAATACGGGGAAAAAATCTCTCGCGTTAGGTGGAAGCTGCAGCTCCCAGCCCCCTCAACAGTCCAAGGATTCTCTCCACTGATTGGCTGCTTCAAAAACGTTTGCCGCGCTGGAGCTGACGGTAAATTAACCGCGTCAGGGAATGTGCTACAAAGAAAATAGCTGGAGGGGTAGAGAAGGAATGAATGTAGATGGGGGGGATTCTGTAGAATCCCACCCAATACATTAGCAAGGGGGGCACCAAGTGAGCTTAAAGGGACCTCTCAGCTGTCATATGCATTAAAGTACAAATAACGGCCGGAGTGTCCCTTTACATTAAACTGCCCTTTACATTAAACTGCATGCGTCTCGCAGGACGGTACCTGTACATTGGGACGAGGTCACATTTTAGACTCTTCGTTTCCGGAGTAAATAAATCTAAATTAGCCAAAAGTTCCTTAATATTCACCATCCGTCACGACCAACTCGCGCTTCATTCTGATTGGCTGCCAAGGAATTAAATTGCCAGATATCATTTTATTGCGTTCAAAGAACGTAGGCCAGAAATCTAATCTGGGACGCCGTTAATTCCCTCAGCCAATCACTTTGATCGTAACCGGGAACAATGTTCGTCAATTATGTAGAAATGAAGGAGGGGGAGGGGGGGATTTAATTTCCAGAAATTCCACAAAGAATAGACGGAATTAAATCTGATTAAACAGCTCTACATCTGCGGCCCCCCGGAGAATAAAGTGTATTAAAGGCACAGTAATGCTTCAGCCAGAGCTGTATCCTAATTGGTTGAAATGACCAAGCATTTTAGGATTTTAACATCATTTTCAAACCAAATTTGCCTCTACCACTTCTGCTGGAAGGCCGTTCCATTTATCGAAGACTAAACTAAACATTCTTGTCATTCCCTCTTGTACTTTGCAGCCGCTGATTAAAAGTAATTGTTCGTAGGATATGGGCTGATCATACATCCTGCTGCCGGGATCAGAGATCTAAAGGACCCCGTAGCCCGGTAGATGTTTCTATAACTCCCAAGACCCTGAGCCATCTACCTTAGTGGTTTTGTGATTAGTCAGTGGTACCCAAATCTGTGGCTCCCCCCGTGCTTGCAAAGCAACATTTATTCATCGGTCATGTGATATTTTGGGTGACTTTCCCGGTGTGAATAAGACTGAGTCATTCTATTGTTCCCCACAGGCAGTATGATAAGGATTTGCGGTGTTTAGTAGATCAGATAACAGCGAGAATCATACGAACGGCTGATATGCAGCTGCCTGAAAACTGGTTTAGCCTCTTAAGGACCAGTGACGGAGTGGATACGTCATAAAAATAATCCTTGAAGACCAAGGACGTATTCCAAGGACGTTATGGGGTTTTGGCACCGGCAGGGTTAAATCCCTGCTTGTGAACCGTGATCAGGCTGTTGGCATAATTCCCCCCCCCCGACAGTTGGGTCAAAATTTGTGGCCCTGAGCTGCCAGATTTAATTTTAAGGGCGCTCGATAGGGCAAATATGTTAAAACAGCCATTGTCACCAAAGAGTACAAAAAGAAAGAAACAGCCTGGTCCTTAAGGGGTTAAAAAAAACCCCCGCAAAATATTTTAAAATAAGTTTGAGACCCCAGGATGGGGGGGTCTGGGGGGCTTTATGTTAAATGAACAGCGTAGGGAAGGAAAACTGATGCTTCCATAATAATTTTCTTCCAAAATCACTCATTTTCTGCGCATGTCTCCTTTTTTTTTTTTAGTGGGCCCGATAACGGTGATTTACAGCAAACCCCCCAGCCTGAGGAGGATCCAGCTGAAGAACCCGTCCGTGAAGCCGGGGGGATACTCCAGTCCCCGGCACTGCTTCGGACGCTACAGGAGCGCCATCATCATCCCGTACCGCAACCGGGACGTCCACCTGCGCTACCTGCTCTACCACCTGCACCCCTTCCTGCAGCGCCAGCAGCTGCATTACGCAATATTCCTGGTCCAGCAGGTAACGCGCCTCGCGCTGGAAGCCATCTTGGCTCGGGGGGTGGGGGGGCAGGTCCGCATACCGCTTTATACGACCTTTATAACTAAACGCGGCGCTGGAGCGTTGTTCCCTGGTATCTCCAGAATAATTCTGTCATCGCGTAAAAATGTTGCCTCGTTCGTAGTTTTTTTTTTTTGCCGGGAACACGTAATTGTCATGTGACACAGCTAATGTTTTTAAGTGGCTGCCTTTGGACGGGTGATATTATATTTTAACCTCCCCATCACACTGGGAACGGGATAGGGGTGAGCTGGATGCATGGCTGGGGGTCCCTGCCTCCTATAGGACTATTTATATTATTTACCCCTTGGGGGGGCGGGGAGAGGGGGTTACAGAGGGGCATAAAGCCCACCCTCCCAAATTATTTACCTTTGGGGGGGCAGTAAAAGAGCGCTTCACCTGGCAAAACCCAGAGCCTTTCCAGGAGTCCCCCGAATCAGGGGTTACAGGTCAGGTTTAATTATGGAGAGTTCCGGGGTCTAGATGCCCCACCTGATACCCCGGCTCTCCAAATGCCCCACCCCAGGGACCCCAAAACCTAAAACTTTCTTCCCGAGACAGGTTACGGGGTTTGTGTCTGGATCTGAGTTCTTTAATATTGGGGAGGGGGGTATATACATTATCAGTCATGGGGGGGGTGTTTCTTCTGGAGCTGCAGCTTCCCCTTAAGGAAGTTAATTAATGTATTGTTATTAACCTGTTAAAGGACACGGCGCTTATGATATCTGTCGCTCCGGGTGAAGAATATTCTATTTAATTATCAGACGCTTAGAAACGTAACTCCCCTCTTGCAGTTGTGGCCCTCGGCCGGGGCGAACGTCTCCTGACGCGGGGGCTTCACCGTTATTAAAAGCCGCTTTTACGTTGCGTTTGTTGTCTGCAGGCTGGAAACGGCACTTTCAACCGAGCCAAGCTCCTTAACGTCGGGGTGAGGGAGGCGCTGAGGCTCGACGACTGGGACTGTTTGATTTTCCACGACGTGGACCTCGTCCCGGAGAACGACTACAACCTCTACGTCTGCGATGGGTATTCCCCCAAACACCTGGCCAGCGCCATGGACAAGTTCCACTACAGGTAACGGGGGCCTGGGGAGACTGGTGACCCCCCCCCAAGAGACCGACGGCTAGAACTCAGACCTTATCCTAAAGTCACATTTAGTAAAGAGTTCCTATTCTTACCCCCAAAAGGAAAATCGGCACTTCGTCTGCCGAGGCCCCTAATAACATTACTACAGGGGTCTCCAGAGCCAGCAGAAAATGATGACATAATGGGCGATATAAAACAAAACAAAATCCAGAATCACCTGTAAAAAAACACACTTTTCCAAAGGCGACTGCAGGATTCTTTTACTCAATAAACTGATAACTGTAACAATGCTATATGATGTCACCGGAATTATTTATGACACGGATTTCATTGTAATAACATTTTAACTTTACTGTTTCTGACATTTGAAGCGGTTGCTCTCTGGCGCCTCCTAGTGGACTTTTTGTATTCCGATGCCGGAAATTCGATGGAATTATTTCCATTGACAACGTTTTGTTGTGGGGGTGGAATTTACATTTTTTATTTGTTGTAGGATTATACAACACAAAGAACGGAGGAATCATGGTATATACCGATTGTTGCTATGGTAGCCGCTCCACTTGGCACCAGAATTATTCAGTGTTTCTAAACCTCGGTGAATATAATGGCAGATTGTAAACGTGGGACCTGCCATGGATTCCCACCCAGAGGTGTATCTACTGAAAATAGCGCCTATGGCAAGCACTGAAATTGCGCCCCTGTCCAAATATCTAAAACCTATTTACTAGCCCCTGCTGCCCATATATATATATATATATAAATATTAGTCCCTGCTGCCGATAGCGGGTATAGATCAACACACAAACCCAGATCAATTGAAATTCACTTGTGATCTCTGCACTGAAGGAATATATACCCTACCCACTATATATCCTCCCCCCCCCTACCCACTATATATCCTCTCCCCCCCTACCCACTATATATCCTCTCCCCCCCTACCCACTATATATCCTCTCCCCCCCTACCCACTATATATCCTCTCCCCCCCTACCCACTATATATCCTCTCTCCCCCACCCACTATATATCCTCTCCCCCCCCTACCCACTATATATCCTCTCCCCCCCTACCCACTATATATCCTCTCCCCCCTACCCACTATATATCCTCTCCCCCCCTAACCACTATATATCCTCTCCCCCCCTACCCACTATATATCCTCTCCCCCCCTACCCACTATATATCCTCTCCCCCCCTACCCACTATATATCCTCTCACCCCCCTACCCACTATATATCCTCTCTCCCCCCTACCCACTATATATCTTCTCCCCCCCTACCCACTATATATCCTCTCCCCCCTACCCACTATATATCCTCTCCCCCCCTACCCACTATATATCTTCTCCCCCCCTACCCACTATATATCCTCTCCCCCCTACCCACTATATATCCTCTCCCCCCCTACCCACTATATATCCTCTCCCCCCCTACCCACTATATATCCTCTCCCCCCCCTACCCACTATAGGGCGCCCCCCTCTCTCCTCCGCATTAAAAAAAAAAAGACGGCGTTTGAAAGCCGCTCACTGGCGCCCCCTTCAAATGGCGCCTATGGCACGAGCCATAGGTGCCATACCCTAGATACGCCTCTGTTCCCACCTTCCACTTTCTGTGTGATATTATATGTTTGATCCATACATTGTACTTGCGGCATCCTATATCTTACAGTTCTGTACATTTAACTCTTCATGGCTGTGTGTATGTATGTGTATGTATGTGTGTGTATGTTTGTATGTATGTATATGTGTGTGTATATGTTTATATATGTATGTATATATGTGTGTGTGTGTGTGTATATGTGTGTGTATATACACAGTATATTTATATAGGCTTTTTGTGTGAAACAATATTTTTTTTAGCATTAGAATACTTGCTAAGTGTCGAGTTTAAAAAAAATAAAATAATTCTCAGTAACAGGCCCAACTATCGTACATGCGCAGGTTTTATTATTTGCTTTTTGGGGGCTGAAATTCTCCCTGAAACAGTTTTTTAATATTTTTTATTTGGAGTCTAACATTTTTTTTTCTTTGTATATTTCTGGTAGTAGGAAAATGAGATTTCAGCAATTTAAATTTTTTATTATTTTTATTTTTTTCATATATATGTTTTTTAGGGCTATCTTGGGTTTTTTTTTCTACAGATCTTGGGAATCTCTTTTGTAACTAGAGGGCACCCCAATTATGTCATAGTGACATCACTGCTTTCCCTATAATTATATATTTTTCGTTTTATTATATTTTTTACATTTTTCTATTTTTCGTTTCTATTTTCTTTTTTGACATTTAAATTTTAATAGTGAGAAATTCACTCTGATCGCTCTGTAGCGAGTCAGTGGAACAGCATCTTTAACTGGAAAAACAATACTCCTAATGAGCACAAGGTGGCGCTGCTGCTAAATAAAAATCCCGCGGAGGTACTCGTCACCGAGATACTTTGCGGGAAAAACTTTCAATGCTTTGGGGTATAAACAGCCTTTAAAGGGACAGGACAGAAAGAAAAGTTGCTTTTAATTATATAGCTTAAAATTAGTTTAACCCTTTAACTTCTGTAACTAGAAAAAACCTGCATTTATCCAGATCAAAGGTTTCGCACAAGCAAGCGTCAGATTTTTATTTGTTTTGGTTTTTATATTTGAGAAAGAGGCCACTGAGTCCTCACCGAGTCCAAGGATGAGATCATGTGGCCGGGCCCCGAGGGCCCCTTTGTCAAGTGCATGTTTCGTACATAGATAGTGCTCTAGGGTTCTATTCACTAAACGGAGAGTTTGCCGGAGAGTTGAGGATTCAGCTCCCTCGCTATTCATTATGAAGGGCCAATGCTGGTAGGTCTCTCCAGTGTGAAGGGCTGAGCCGGCCCTGTGTAATGTATAATTTAATGGGTGAGGAGGCTTTAAAGAAATATCTCTGATTGAACTATACATTATACAGGGCCAGCCCAGCTCTTCCTGCAGCAGAAGCTCACTGGGGTTGGCCCTTCATAATGTATCGTGAAGTCAGGCTGCTGAGACCCTCCTTCAAACGCTCCCTTTAGTGAATAAAGCCCACAAACCGCACTCGGTGGAAGTTGATTTAGTCTCGGCTCGGACTCGTTGGCGCTTCCGACGTTTTGTTCTTTGTTTATTAAAGTGTCCTCGAGTGATTTAAAATCTGGCACCTTCCTAAGCGGAGACTCGCCCCGTTTAAGTACTGTTTGTCCTCCCCTGGGCTGGTCTTGGCCTCCGTCGCAGATTATTTAATGCCAATCGTAAAGCGCCGCTTCTCAGCATAATCTTAACTGAAATAGAAATAATTAGAGGCTCAAAACTCATCCTTGGATTCAGGATTCTGATTGTTACCCATGCATGGTTAAATCACCTCACTGTATTACCCTCTACCACTTCTGCTGGGAGGCTGTTCCACTTATCTACCACCCTCTCAGTAAACTAAAACTTCCTTCCATTCCATCGAAGCCTCTGACCCTCTCGTTTTTGATGATACTGTCCCTTTAATAACGTATCCCTTACTGACCTTCTATGCTTGGAACGTACCACCTCATCAGCAGGGGGGGTGGTCAATCTTTCATAGTTTCATAGTTAAAAGGAATGTATTTCGTAGGTCGTCGGCATTGTGTGTCACCGAAAACATATTAATAGCCGGCGCCCGGGCGCTTTCAGTAATCCCCGGAAACTCACGCTTCATGATTCTGAAGAGCGGCTTTTGTAGTACATTGTAGAACATCGCTCATCGATCACGCAACGCGTCGCTACCGCGGGAGAGCTTCGTGCCGTCCGGAAGTCACCCAAATCACCGGCAACGTCTCGGGCCGGAAGGGAGGACGCTTCTGAGCTCAACCGCAGTCTCAATCTCATTCAACGGGAGCGATGCTTATTAAAACACATGAGTATGTTACACGCGTGTCATATTTAGGTGATCAGACCCCTTTCAGGTAACGTTTGGGATACCTCTTACCGGGCCAGGGACGAGAGACCTCGCGTAGGCTTCCGTCAGAGGTTCCGTGTTTGGATCTTTGAGGTCTTGGAAGCTTCTGCGGCTCTCCGTCTTCCTCTACGGATGTTGGTTCAGTAAAAAGTATCTCAAAGTTCTTTTGGACCTCTGTGGGATCCGGTTTTGGGTTGAAAACGAATGACCTGCTCTCTGCAGACCCCCCGTCCGGTCTCATGGGGGGGGTGAGTTTGGAAACACGTTTGGTTATTCTCTCTCTCTCTCTCCGCTCCCAGGTTACCCTACTGGGAGTACTTCGGCGGGGTCTCGGCGCTGACCCCCGAGCAGTACATGAGGATCAATGGATTTCCCAACTCGTACTGGGGATGGGGTGGAGAGGACGATGACATCGCCATGAGGTAATCGAGCGAACATAAACCCGAGACAAAAAATAATAATAATAATTTTTGAAAAATAATAAAAAAAAAATATATAAATGTTTGAAAAATAATAAAAAAATATAAATGTTTGAAAAAAAAATATATACATTTTTGAAAAAATTGTTTAAAAAAAGTGAAAAAATTTAATAAGGTATTTTTTACTTAAATCCACGGTTTGTTATGCAGCGGATTACAGTTTATTTATAAGAGGGCACCTAATTCTTCCTAGTTTTTGGCCCCGTAAAATTTATTATGTTTTCTTCCTAAATTTCCCCCCTCCTCCAGGGTTCGCTTGTCGGGGATGAGTATCGCTCGGACGCCGCTTGCTCTCGGCCGGTATAAAATGATTCCGCACGACCGAGACACGGGCAACGACGAGAACACGAGAAGGTAAACGTCCAAGGACCGGCTCCCGTGGTTTGCCCTAAATATAAAATAACCTGAAAAATAATCATCATTTTTATTAAATCTTTGTTTAAATTGCATTTCTTTTCATTCTTCTCTCCCAGGTACAGCCAGCTGAGAAACACGCGGAGAACGTGGCGAGACGACGGCATGAACTCTCTTTTTTTCAAGCTGCTTTCCAGAGAGAAAGCCCCCCTTTATACCAACATCACCGTTGACATTGGGGAAGCCCCTGTGATGACCACCCCCCCGGGCAAATCAAGGTTTTTCTCCTTTTAAACTGACAGTGGGGGCAGTTAAACACACCATTAAGCGGGTCCCGGAGGTGCTGGGTGCCTGGCGGACCCCCGTTATTATCACCGTGGCCTTATTGGATAATAAGTTACAAGTTCTGCTCCAATCGTTGTAGGCGATACAATTAAACCCGGGTGCGTTTGCTTCCAAGTTACCGGAGAAGTCCGGCACCAGAGCCAATAGGAACCTCCGGATCCCGTTACTGGGGAGCCGTGGCGCGAACGTTCATTCTCCATAAAATAAGAACCTTCCTTGATTTAAATTCGGTATTCTTTTTAAAACACGGAGGATTCCGCTCCGGAAGAAAAAAACGAGTGCTCTGTCCGTTAGCAGGAGTGATGGGAGTTGTGGTGTGATGGTGGGAGATGCGTGCGGTGACTCGGTAAACAATACAACACTTTGCGGTATTCTGCCTGCGTTTGCCTCGCCGGTCTGTCCCTGAGCATACTTTGTGAGTTCTTTCATATGTTCAAAGTTGAAAAATAGAAGGAAACTCAGTACGTACCTTAGAGAGAAGCTGCAGCTGCAGAGATGTGTTTGAAAACTTGCCTGCAAGTTTTCTAGGGGTGGGGTCTAATGAGATCCTGCATGCGCAGAAAGTACTCCCTTTGACATCCATGGGAGTGCTTTGTCGCAGTGACTGGCAAGCAGGGCATTGCACTGCAGCTTTGGCGCTGCAGCTTCTCCTAAATGTAAGTCACATCTCGATTTATTGCGATGCGTCTCATAAAGCCCTGCGTCTGGTGAACAACGGGTTGGGCTCGGGACCGGGGCATCTGAGCGGCAGGAAGGACGGCCAACGGTCACAAAGGCAAAGACAAAAGACTACAATAAGGTCGGAAGGGTCCGGGTTGGGGCAGACAGGCAAATAAAAGGAGCCCCTAAGCCGAGGGCAACAAACGCAGGCAGCGAAAGCCTGGGAGGGGGGGGGTATTAATGGCGTTTCACAGTCAGCCCTAAAGAGCAATTTATTATTAAACCGAAGGCGGCATCGGATCGCAGGCTGAAAGTTAAGACTTTTTTTTTTTTTTAACACCAAAGTGCTTTAAGAGCGGATCTGGCATTAAGTGCCCCGCTCATCCCTCCTGCCGCACACCGAAGAGTTAAAAAAAGTAAACATGAAATATTTTTAGAATGAACGTGGTCACAAAATGGTTAATAGGATCCGGCTCTGGCGAGCCCCTCTTTTTGTATTTTATGGCTCCCTTTGCCTATAATGGAAGCTGATCTTTAAAATGCAATATAGGAACCCACCGGGAAGAATCTGCAGTGACTCTCCAACTGGCCCTAATACCGGCCCTCGTGGAAGCCTTGGATTGTGATTATTTAAAGGCACTTGAGTCACCTGCATTCAAGCAGGGATACCAACTACAACGTACTGGGAGTCACGCGGCAAATACGCTCAGATCAGACATATTTGGTGTGCCCCGCGCGTGATGTCACAGTTAGGACTCGTAGTTGTGATGTCACCGTCGCTATCCATTGATCGTCTATATCTTTATTCGGATGATTTTTAATCTTTGTAAAGAAAAATCACATTCTAAAACTTTTCTAAATCCTTAAATTATGATGTCCTGCTCCTCTTTGCGTGTTAAATAAAGTTATTCCCGTTTTAATACAATGTCCCGCTTTTCTGTAGTTTCTTGTTTCAGCGCGGCCCTCTGCGCGGCTCTACAGAAGGGGGGCGTTTTATTAGCTTAATAGGTCTCTTCGTTTAAAGCGGACTGGGATTGGTCACAGAAAATAAGATCCGCTTCCTTGTAACAATCTTCTCTGATGTTTTCTATGATGATTCTTACCTGCTATTCACGGTAAAAAGGTCACCTCAGCCATCAGATGCACCTAAATGTATATGAAAACTGTGTGGCCCCTTCCATTCTTCATGCCAGGGCCCATTAATAAGTGAGCCAAGAGGGCTCAAGCACAGAACCCACCAGCAACAGGGACCCACCAGAGTTGGCCCCCACATGAGTCCCGGTGAGTCCATGGGACCCAGACGGCACTTTGACAAGGGCAACAGTTTCTGCCCCAAGGCATTTTCTTTGGGGATAGATTCACGGAGAAAAGGTAGCTTTTCTGTGCTTCTCTTTCTCCGCTAATTCTCCTGCTTCTATATTCTTTCTTCGTCCCGTGTCTTGGTTCCAGTCGAGGAGGTGGCGCGCCCAGAAGCTCCATCTTTTTGCAGAGGTGTACCAGGAGGCCAGGTTTACAGAGATACAGAAAAAAAAGAATACAGTAGGAGGAGCAGACGAAGAAAGAAGACAGAAGACGAAGCAAGAGAAGCAGTCGAGCGGCAGGAAAGGAGACGTGACCATGGAAGCGGTCAGCAAGGAAAGTAGGAGAGAGCATGAGTGAGTGTGAGAGCAGGGCAGCCATCATAAATTTTGGGGCCCCTTACAGAACAAATAGTCTGGGCTGGCGCAGGGAATGCCGTGGGTAGAGGTCTTGAGACCCCCCATAGAGCACTTTCCTGCCACCGAGATGGCTGCAAACCAACAAGAATCCAAAACATCCAACCTATCTGCTTTCACCATACATTACCCGGGGCCTCCAAGGTTCGCACTTAGTTGGTGTTTAACAAGACTCATAAACCATCTGACTATAAACCGATAGCTTATCTTAAAACAACAAACTACCAGCATTTTATTACCTGGGGGGGGGGGCAGATAATCCCCAGAGGTTCATAAAATGTGCTGTGAAAGAAAGCGTTTTTTGCAGGAAGCGCGACCCTTTCGTAACTAAATGCAGCGTTCCTAGATCTCCGACATTTCATTCATTATTAAGGCAGCACATATAAGTCATGTGACAGAAGGAGGCAGCACAAAAAAAAAAAGCTTCTTAAAAATGTCTCTTTTTATGCAATTAAACCTTCAGGGGATCTATTAAGGTTCATTTACATAGCAAAGAATGCAAATGGAACAGCAGCTTTAGATAAGGGGAGATTCCTCATTATCTCTTATAGGACTATGGTGGGCAGCGGGTGGGCATGTTTCTTGTGGACGATGAGCGGCTCTGACTTACGTTACACACAACATGTACATATAACAAGTCATGCTTACCGGATCATACATGTTTACTGAAGACAACTCCACTTTAATAAAGCAGGGAATCGTTTTATAAGATTTAACGCATACGGCAATTCTTTCACCCAAAACCCACTACTGTCCCTTTAAGCAAATTAATTAGTTAATGGGGCTCCGTAATCCGATAGACTCCGAAAGGTCATTGGTGTATTTATTCTATATGTAGCCAGACCTGAAAGAGCAATCATACCCCCCCCCCAATGGGGTCTGTAGGAACCTCCTTTGGGTACTTATGGGTGATATATCTGCAGTTGGCACGTTCTGTTACAACCACCCCCCCCTTCAACACCTGGGTAGGGATTTCTGACCCAAACGACCCTGGATGGCTCTGGCGACACAGGGGGTCCCCGCGGTCCGTTGCTCCATACCATCGGTGGCCTCGGCCAAGTAACCAACAGCCTCCAGTACGGGTTCTGCTCCAGTCTCGGACCGATCCTTTCGAGCACCCACCACCGTCAGGAGATCCAGGGCCAGATCCCTTCGTGGCCAATGGAAATTTCCCAGAGTGATTTAAAATTCCCACCAAATTCCAGCACGAAATGTCTCTTTTATTGACTTCTCAAGAAAATAAATATAAAAATACGGTAATAGTTTCCCTTAAAGCTGTCAGGTGGTTACAAATAAGTTAAAGAAAAGCGAGGTTCCTTCTCTCGTGGGGAAAGATCGTCGGAAAGTCGGCTTTTAGCACCAACTGATTCCAAAAATGTAAAGATAAAAATGTACTTGTCCTCAATTTACCAAAATGTGATTTAATTTTATTTTTTTTTTGTTGGTCCTCTGAAGACACGTCCAGGCCGATGACCTCTGTGAGAAACCCAAAAATAACAAATAGTATCCCAAAAAGTTTCCTTCATGGAAAGGTCCAGGAACGCTGGATCAGTGGAAAGAGAGCGGAGTCCGAGCTCGGGGGGAGGGCACGTTTTTAAGTCCCGCCCTTTATTTTTTGGTCCGCGTGGCATCAGGAGGTAATACGACTAACGGGGACCTCCGATATCCGCGGTGATGTTGATGTACATGGGGTTGTGTTCCACGGACAGCGCTCGGTACGAGCAGGAATTCAGTCCATCTGCCTTCCAGACTTTGGAGACTTTATTCAGCAGCTGCATCCTGTAATAGAGAGAGAGGGAGAGGGTGAGAGAGAGAGAGGGAGAGGGTGAGAGAGAGAGAGGGTGAGAGAGGGAGAGGGTGAGAGAGAGAGAGGGAGAGGGTGAGAGGGAGAGAGAGGGTGAGAGGGAGAGAGAGGGTGTGAGAGAGAGAGGGAGGGAGACGGTGAGAGAGAGAGAGAGGGTGAGAGAGAGAGAGAGGGAGGGGGTGAGAGAGAGAGGGAGGGACGCGGTGGGACGAGTTAGAGGGAGAGAGAGAGAGGGAGAGACGCGGTGGGACGAGTTAGAGGGTCACGGAAACCAAAAGGATCAGACTCCTGACTATCTGCGGCTTATTTATTATTTAATTTATTTATTCTTTTCTCTACCGGTTCAATGACGTTAAACTGTCCCTTTAAGTAATGCTTCATAAGACATGTATTTGAATGTCTGCTAGGATTATTACAGTTATTGTATTTTTGGGTCCTGACTTGGTTTTTAAAACAAAAATATGTGATAACAGGAAAAAAAAAAATTCTAAACAACTAACAAACCTATGCTATAGGAGGCGTTTACCGTCAACTGTAAGATTTGTCGGGTTTTTCCCAAAAGGACTACAAAAAAAAAGCTCAAAAGAAACCAGGGGGAAAAACAAGGAAACGGCTTCTTGAGCAATCTTCCAGATAATAGCGGCTTCTAAAAATAGGAGCCATTCAATGCTTTCGAGAAAGAGCCGTCCGAGGTATCCGTTTACGGTGCGGTGTTATTAAGGCAGGTATTATTCGGGACGTGAACGTCCGCCCTCCTTTCAAGAAAAAGGGACAGAGCGCTCCGTGTCAGCCATAGGAAGAGAGAAAGCAGATGTGGCGGAGGATTATTATTTATTGTTTTATATAGCGCCATCAAACTCCATAGCGCTGTACAATGGGATGTCGTCTTATTAGATTCCCGTGTAGTGTGTGCGAGACGTAGCATTGGACCCCAGCAGTCTCTTGGTGTTGGAGACGGTCACAGACTCTGTCTATGTGTAGGAATGATTGTGTGGATAGCAGGACATAAACTCTTTGTTGCGGTATAAATGTCTGAGCAGCGTCCGATTCGTATAATATGCCTGAAGAAGAGACCTGGATTGTCTCAAAAGCTTGCAATTCGGTATTATGCCTGTTAGCCAATAAAGGTACCATGTTTACCAAATTTGCTTTCTCTCCATCCAGCACTCTAAGGATTACAGAAACATAGAATTTGCCACCCCCAATTCGGCCCCCGTCTAGTCGCCCGTTTCACCTGCTGTAAAGACTCAAACCTTAAATCAGTCGTTGGTCTCGTCTTTGATTCCGGAGCCGTATGTCTATCCCATGCATGTTTAATACCCTCGCTGTATTACCCTCTACCACTTCTGCTGGGAGGCCATTTATCTACCACTCTACAACAGAACTGTCTTTAGTTCCAATGTTTTAAAAGCCTGCTTATGCTGGTAAAATCTCTAGATTGTAATCTACAGAAATACCAGTCTGTGTTCATATCAAACACAAGGTAACTTCCCCAGCCAAGTGGAATTCACAGAATACCTCGTACGTGTGTGTACACACACACACAGTCTTTTTGTGTGTTCCTTGATCTATAGGAGAAAAATTCTATCTCTGCCTGCCCCCAGTGTGTATACTGCATGTTATATACTTTACTTTAAGAGCAGTAGATAGGGGGCACAATCCCCCAGCAGAAGTGGTAGAGGCCAATACAGTGAGAGGATTTAAACATACATGGGATAGGAATACGGCTCCTGAATCTAAGAAGAAGACAAAAGGACGGGCTGAGGTTTTTACGGTAAGACGTATCGGGCAGACCAGATGGGATGAATGGTTCTCAGCAGCTGTTCCATGCTCCGTTTCTATGGCGGAATCAGAATTCCAAACGACCGCTTCAAATAACCGGTGCAAGGAAGTCATCCAATAGTGTTTTTTTTAGGGCTCACCTCTGACCGTTGACTTCGTTGCCGCTGTCCCTCGTGTGGAATATCATGGTGTATTTGGCTACTTGTGGCGCGGGACGGACCACTTTCATGTTCTGCAGCTCGACCCTGGAAGAGAAAAGATGTGTTGGGATGGTGGGGCGCGCGACAAGTCAAATCCTAGCCATGTGATCGGGGACGGGCAGAGGGCAGAGGGCAGAGGGCAGAGATCTCGCGCGGGGTATTTGGGCACAGTAGGGGTAATATTGGTCTTTGGTATTTTAAAGGAACAGACAGTCGTTTTATTGAAGGGTATGTTCGTTAATACTAAATCCATCAATCCTCCCCGGGTTCTTCCTGCTCTTCAGGAGAGACTAAAGAGAGAGAGGAGAGGGGAGAGACATTTAAACACAAAGGGATTTAACAAAGTACAGGAGGGATATGTATTTCAAATGAGGAGAAATAATCTAACATTAGAGGGTGGTAGATAAATGGAACAGCCTCCCAGCAGAAGTGGTAGAGGGTAATACAGTGAGGGTATTAAACATGCATGGGGTAGGCATACAGCTCCTGAATCTAAGACGAGACCAACGACTGATTAAGGTTTGAGTCTTTACAGCAGGAGAGACGGGGGCCGATCTGCCGGCAGGTTCTTGGGCAGGTCCGACGTTTCTACACGGAGTTGCTGTTGTTGGAGGGGGAGGAGGGCGCAGTGAGGGAAGGTCCAGGAGAGATGAGGAGACAACGAGAGTCGCAGGAAGACTCTGGCCCAAGGCTTTAAATGTTGAATGAAGGGGTGGAGGCGCCCGGCGGCGGATCGGGTTTCCAGCCCGACAGCCTAGATTTTACCAAAAGGGGTGAGCGAAGCTGGAGTGCCGGGACCCACTAACCCTGTGATTTACGTATGCATCATGCGGGGCCCTTCGCACTGCATAGTCAAGTCAGCGGGGGCGAGGTATTAAAGAACACCTGAGAGTTAAAAGTGAAAGGAGCGCGACGTTCACGCGGCAGAACGATCTCCTGGTCAACACAGCGGCCATTGTCTTCTCGCTCACCACGATCCACCACTCAGACGCCAGAATTATCAGAGGAGCTCCGATTACCGGCTCTATCCGGCCGGCCCCTCTCTCCAGATACAATCACGAGCCGTGGACGCTCTATACGCCTTTTGTCCGTTTTGTATCACTTTCCCACCATGACCAAAGCCCCGCCCCCCCAAATATCCCTCTGCTGCCCCCCCCCATGCCTCTTGGGATTGTCAACATACCTGTACCTCAGGTCATCGTCCTCTCCGCCCCAGCCCCAGTAGTTGTTGGAGTAGCCGTTCACCTTGGCAAACTGGCCTCGAGTCATGGCGGTCACACCTCCGAAATACCCCGGATACCGCAGCCTGGGAGAGAAGAAGGCATCAGAACGGAACGCCTCAACGAGGGGACACCGAGCGCGACGGGAAGGGCTTCCCAAAACGTATCGGGCCGACAGGAACCAAAAGCCCTGTTCAAAGGAGCTTACAATCTAGAAACGATCCTTCTACACATACGAGATATACAATCCCAAGAGGATTCCTTCATCCGAACTACATCGACGTGACCCAGCCTGCTTTACTCATTAAATAAAGTCCATCGAATACCCGCGACCTCGCACTCCACATCGTCAACCCTTAGAAAAACTCCCTCAGCGGAGTCTCCACTCCAGGGAAAGAAGAAAAATAACGTTTTCTGTGTCATTTGCAGTAATTCCTTTTCAATAGATTTTTTTTTTTTTTTTTTTTACTAATTTCGTACTGAATGAACTGGTTTCACCTTAAATAATTATATTAAAAAAAAAAAAAAAGTAATAATCAACACGTGCCTCTTAATTCCAAGAAAGAATATTGAATATTAATATAATGTATTTTTTAGATAATATAGCGGCATCATATACCGCAGTGATGTAAAACGTCGAAATATAATCAACAACGATCAGCAACTTAACACGGGAGAGATAATCGCGGCGACCCCGAGAACAGGCCAGCGAGACGGCCGCTCTCCCCTTATACTTATTTGTAAACTTTTTTGGTATAAAGATGGAGAAGGGTATTAAAGATGCTGTTCCACCGTCTCTGCGGGACCGAACACTTTTGTAACCAGAGTGTCCGAGACGCCATTCTCAGTGCAGAGGCAAGCGTAGGGAAGGCACCGAGGCACTAAAGGGTTAAGTTACCCGGGTTGGCTGTTGCCCTGCCGGCGGAGCGAGTCCGATCTCCCATTATGCGAGTGACGGGCTGGCAGGGGGGAGCGTATTGTTCTCTAACGGACCGTATCATTGCTGCTACGCTCGCCTGCCCTTTATTATTGATGCCATTACTCCCAGAAGTGTTTTTGTTTATTGTGCCCACATACCGACTCACATCACTGCCATCCAAGGACCTCTAAACTGGGCACCTGGGATCGTTTAACCGAGGGCAAGCATGTAGTGATCGGTACTATATCGCCATCACATTCCATGGCGCTGTACAACAGAGAAGTCCTTTGGCTGCTATAGAGAGGTGCAGGGGGGTATAGTCATTGCCCACGTGGCAGATTTACAGTGAGGGCAGTAAAGGTACGGAATTCGCTGCCAAGAGAGGTGGTTACCAGATGCCTTTAACAAAGGGTCTGGATAGTTGTTTTTTCCCCCAGAAAGCGACGGCTTCTGCACGTTACACTCATTACCTGTAGCCGGTGGCGTTCCTGCCGACCACCAGGTGCTTGGGCTCGCTGTCACACAGGTAAAGGTTGAAGTCATTCTCAGGCAGGAGGTCGACATCGTGGAATACGAAGCAATCCCACTTCTCCTCCTTTAACGCCTCGAGATAGCCTACGTTCAGCAGCTTCGCGCGGTTGAATTTCATGTTCCCGGCCTATGAAAGACATAGCGTGTGAAACGAACCATTGGGGGCCACGAGAGGACAGGGGTGGCCGAGCCAGCCAGGGGGGGGGGGGTGCGGTCGCGGGACTCGCCTGGTGGATGACGTATATTCCGTAGTCCAGCTGCTGCCGCTGCAGGAATGGGTGCAGGTTCTCCAGCAGGTAGAGGAGGTGGCGCTCGCGGTTTCTGTGCGGGATCAGGATGGCCACTTTCTGCTGCGGCTCGCAGTTTTTGGGGCGGAATCGGCCATTTTCCACCTCCGGGTTTTTGCTCGTCACTTTCTCTAAATTCAGCGAGGGCTCGAAGGAGAGCGGCACGACACCTTCTGCGGATACACAGAGACAAAGGGTCAGCGGCCGTAACCGGGAGCACAACATTATGAACAAACAGATACGGCGAAGAAGAGCAACGAGGCGAGAGCGCGTGACATAAAATGAGAAAGCGGAGAGCGATGGGTGGGTTCTCATCGCTCCGAACACCCAAAAACCGAGAGCCCTAGAGAGCGATCACTCCCTCGCTGGAAAGTAGACACTAAAGTCTAAAGCTAATAAGAGACGGCATATGGTTGGCATCTCTTATCACTGCGCCTTTAAATAAACATCTATAATAGCGGCAAAGTCACCAACCTCATCACGATGATGCCACCTGCCCCGTCTTATCAGTCCGATAATGACAGTCATCCGCGTCCCACCCAGACCCAGCATCTGCTTCAGGGTCTATTTGTTAAGTGGGCAGAAGACACCAGTTTACACGCGCGGGACACTCACTCAGATAAGGGGACAGCGCCGGGCAGACCTTCACATCCGACATCTGGGTGGTCATCTCCACCACCGACGAAGACCTTTCCTGGTTTTTGTCCTCGTCTTTCTTGTCGGGCGGCAGACACTTTATAAGATTCTCGACAGACGTCTTATATCGAGGACCGTAGTGCAAGCTATCAACGAAATAAATGGCGGCCAGTCCGAGCAACATGACTCCCATCACAAGCAAGAGCACGATCCTGACCTTGCAGAAGAGGCAGGAGATGGCATTGGTGGGACCCATCGCTAAGGGGGGAGGGGGGGTTCGCTGGGAATGTCGGGTAGAAAGCAGCCGGTAAAAAAGTCTGAGGTCGAGAGGCGAATCAAATCATCCCGATGTTCACGCCAACAAAACTCCCGTCCAGCGGTTATCCATCAGGCCCCGGGGCTCCTACGAGTCTCATCCGGTAGTTGTCCTGGGAAATAAAAAAAAAAATAAAATAATAATAAAAAAATAAAAAATAAAAAAAAAAAAAACACAGAAAATTATTTAAATTTGAATTATTCTGAGTAAAAAAAAAAAAAAAAATAGAAATGACATACTTTATTGCTCTTTGTGAAGTTTGTTCAGCAAATAATTTGAAAACTCAACCGTCGGTGGGAACCCAAACCAAGTTCACATGTTTTGAGTGTCCAACTCCAGTTGGGAGATCAGAGGACACCGAAGTGCAAAATTGCCCAAGAGGGCGATCTGCCCCCCCCCCATTTTTGCAACCACCCCCCCTGGACCTGCCTAGTCACTGGCCGTACATGGATACTCCGTAGCACGATGTTCAGCAATACCCGATGTAGACGCCCGGGAGAATCTCTGCTTCCGCGGGTCTCTGAGTCGCTTCTTTTTTCTCCAGGCAAGGAGAGCGGTATTTAAACATGCTTACTCCCCCCGCCCACTTTCTCTGGCGCTAAATACCATTTGTGTCTTGCCATGCCCACAACTATCCCTGCCCCCCCTCAAGAAGCCACTCCCCCCAGCAGAGGAAGAGCTCTTGGTATAAAACCCAGGGAGGTTCCCAGGTATAACAAACATGCTTTTATTTTTTAGAGCTGGGGCACGATCAGTAAACCGCGAGTTTGCCCTCCAACTCACCGACTCCATTCTGGATTAAGAAGAGCCGACTCAATGAGCTTCTCCTGCCGGAAGGGCCAAGCCGACCCCGCATAATGTATAGTTGATGACATATACATGTATAAAACTATATTAAAAAAATAAAAAAAACCACCGGGCCATCTTTTTGTTCATAAGAGCACTGAATCCAAGTCCAGCCAGCGATATCCCAACATACTCTGCCAACGTGGCCATTGGCTTTTAACCCTTCGTGGGCGTTGGCTTTTAACCCCCCCCCCAGAGTCCAGAGCCTCGCAACCTGCGCTAAACTAAAGGAATTTCCCAGCTCTGAATGAGGTTACCCGATACTCACGCCACGCTCATTTCAAACGTCATTGTGTCATACTCCGTGTAACGGCCGCCGAGTGTCTATTTACACAGGTGTGTACAACAACAGAGCCCACAACAGCACGCCGGCCCCCAGAGCACACAACAGCTCGCCGGCCCTGGATACCGGCCCCCAGAGCACACAACAGCACGCCGGCCCTGGATACCGGCCCCCAGAGCACACAACAGCACGCCAGCCCTGGATACCGGCCCCCAGAGCACGCAACAGCACGCCAGCCCTGGATACCGGCCCCCAGAGCACACAACAGCACTTCGGCCCTGGATACTGGCCCCCAGAGCCCACAACAGCACGCCGGCCCTGGATACCGGCCCCCAGAGCCCACAACAGCACGCCGGCCCTGGATACCGGCCCCCAGAGCCCACAACAGCTCGCCGGCCCTGGATACCGGCCCCCAGAGCACACAACAGCACGCCGGCCCTGGATACCGGCCCCCAGAGCACACAACAGCACTTCGGCCCTGGATACTGGCCCCCAGAGCACACAACAGCACGCCGTCTCTGGATACCGGCCCCCAGAGCACTGCATCACACAGAAGCATCACATGACAAGACGGCCAATCGGCCACTTCTGTAACAGAACCTTCCGGCGGATCAGAACCAAACGGACCCGTCTCATCGCCCGTTTCCCCTGCTGTAAAGACTGAAACCTTAAATCAGTCGTTGGTCTCGAACAGAAGGAAAATTACTTCACAGGAGGAGAAAAGTTACAACAAGAGGCCGGAATCCAACACTAGAGGGTCAGAGGCCGAGATGGAATGGAAGGAAGTTTTACTTTACCGAGAGGGTAGTAGATAAGTGGAACAGGCTCCCAGCAGAGGTGGTAGAGGGTAATACAGCGAGGGTATTAAACATCATGGGATAGACATACGGCTCCTGAATCTAAGACGAGACCAACGACTGATTAAGGTTTGAGTCTTTACAGCAGGAGAAACGGGCGACAAGACGGGGGGGGGGGCGAGCGGTCAGCAAAAAAAATATATATATATATAGATAGATATTTGCCCCTACTTGCAATTTAATTGCTACAAGGCAATTAGTAATTAGCGAGAGATGTCACACAGGGCGATGCCACCGTATTTCTCATCTGCAGACACACCTGTCCCAGACGTCAATAATAATACAAAGGTGTGTAGATTAACCCCTTCAAGGGCATTTTATACCTTTAAACAGCTTTATCGCTATATGTTTGCGCGGGGGCCACTAAACGGTGCAACATGGGCCACTAAACGGTGCAAACAAACGATCCATCGCTTATTCGAGGACAGACCGTGTTATAGCTTAAAATACCAGCGTGGGTTACATTAAAAAAATAGAGAAAGATTAAAAATAAAACAGTCGATAAACAGTTAACCCGAGATTAAATATATTTCATTTTGGTTTTCTTTGTATGATATTTGAGCTGCCGGAGAGGATAACTTCAATAAAAACAGAACTAACTTTCCTAAATCATATATTTTACACAAAAAAAACAAACATGTAACGGTGTTAAACTACGCAAAATCATAAAATATTTCTAAACAATAATTATATGTACGGTATATAGAAATGTGTATAAAACGAGACAATATACATAATAAATATAATAATTATATAAAGTAATAAAATACAAAATAAAGCGTTAAACGGGACTCGCTTTAATCAGCCCGGTGTAACAGCAGCCACGAGTCGGATCCGGAACTCGCGATAACCGGCCCCACAGGCCCCCGGCCGGCCCGTCCAAGCGGGTAATTAACCGACAGCAAAGCCCTAACAGGCAGTCGCCCCCGGATACCAGATCTGCCAACAGCTTAGTAGATATGGGCTTTTTACTGACAACGGCCCCGCTTGGTCCGAAGCAATCTTCAAATAGCCAAAGGGCCACTTTATTTTATTGTCTTGGTTTAAAGGGACACTCCAGCCGTCACTCGCACTCAATGTGTATCCAAGCTCAGAGGACACATTAAATATTTGTGCCCCCCCGGGGGGGGGGCCGCTTTCATATGAATAGTTCAGGAGGGCCCCTTTAATTCCTCCTGCCTTTTCTATACAGATACTTAGATTGTAAGCTCTTTTGATCAGGGACTCAGTTTAAAGGGCTATGCACCACTAGTTATGTGCTATTTGATCATTGTACAGAGCTGCGGTATATGTAGGCGCTATACAATTCAATCAATAATATAGAGCTGAACAAACATTCCGATCTGCCCAGAAACGAAGGGCATCCGGGGTCGAGACGAGGAGCATGGGTCCCAAAGAGGGACTGTTTCTCCTGAACAAGGACATTTGGCAGGTATGTACCTGAAGTCTGGCCGGGAACACCAGCAGCTACTGGAAAGCACGGGCGTTGTCAGAAACACAGCACAAGGTGACCCCGTCAAAAATACCCGTTAACGAGACTCAAAAGGAAGAGCGACCTCAGCGCGACTCGGCGGGCTGCTCGCTACGAGGACCGACACTTTCTTATTACACGTCGGGAAATAATTAGATCGTCGTGCCGATCCGCTATCGTGGCGGCAACTGCCAAGAAAGCGAATCAGCCGCGATCTGAAAACCTGTAACACCAAAACGGACTTAGTAGACGATGCCCTGAAACAATGCAGGTTTGTAATAAGGGGAGCAGCCTCCCAGCAGAAGTGGTAGAGGGTAATACAGTGAGGGGATTACACATGCATGGGATAGACATACGGCTCCTGAATCTAAGACAAGACCGACGACTGGCAGACTAGATGCAGCCGAATGGGTATAATTATTTGTTTTATATAGCGCCATCATATTCCGCAGCGCTGTACAATTTATTCAGACGTACACTGGCCTCTTGGACTCGCATCTGACTGCCAGGAGGCATCGTCCTCGTTAAATAACTACATTTTCATACTTTTTCCGGCCCAAAAAAACCCCTTTCCTTTGTTTTATTCTGAGGGGTTAAAGAAAAACAGACACTAAAAAAACGACCAGAGCGGCGCTCGTTACATTAACGTTATTTATATAGCGCCAGCAGATTCCGTGGCGCTGTTACAGTAGGAGAAAGGGAATAATTATATTATATATATATATATTGGAACAGAAGGTGAAGAGCTTACGATCTATCGATTTTAAAGGACACACGGTCTGGTATAAAGGTCGAGATGAAGTCAGCAGAGGCGCCGGCGGCTGGGGAGCCTGGAAGGGTATGGACTTTGCGTTCACGTTTCTTTGATCTATACATTTGCTAAGAATAATGGAATTGAACCCCATAGACTTTCATCTGTGGTCTAGTAAAGCTACACCGGTTCTCGGGATGTTTCCGTCCAAAGAAGAGACTTCTGAGGTCCCAGAAGCCCGTGTAACTTTACATGTTTTTTTTTTCCCCTGCTCGCCCAATAAAAGTTATGGAATCCGACATGATGAAGATATGTCTCCCCTATGCGTGTAAAGTAACATACATGTCCACACACAGACGCCAAGCAGTTAACCCTTTCCATCCCTGCGGCCGCTTACCTGCTTCCTTCCATCACGTACGACTCAAAGGCTTCAGAAGGGCTTTTGGGAGAGAGTTTCCCGCACAGACAAGTCTCTGTTCCTGCAGCAGGGCTGCATTTGCATCCAACTGGAGAGAACAAAAAAAAAAAAAAAAAAAAAAAAAAAAGGTTCAGGCGTCCTCTCTCTCCCTCCTCTCCCCCCTCCTATCCTCTCCCCCCCTCCTATCCTCTCTCCACCCTCTCCAACCCAGTGATATGTGGCAGTTTGCCTGGATTTTCAGGACTGTGGGAAGGAGGGGGTAAACTCACTCACTGCCCCACACGCTGAATGGACGTGACCCCCGGCCGGGCTCCACTCCACTCCCCCCAGTAAAGGCTCAGAAACCCTACGGACACGCCAGACAAAGCAAACACAAACATTCACATACGTCTGGTGGGAGGGGGGGGGATTAAATAAACGCCAAGAGAGAAGTTGTTTTTTTTTTTTTTTTGGGAGTAAAGCATTAACCATTAAAAAAGTGATATAAATTGGACGGACTGTCGCTGCGTATCTGCGTTGCGAATGTTTGGATGGAGAATGAGTAACAGGTAGTTGGAATGGAGCGCGAGGGGTTAAAATCTAGAAACGGCAGAACATGGGAAAGTAGAATGAAAAACTGGGAACCTCAACATTTAACTGGTTACTGTCCAAACTCATACATTATCCATGTCCGGCACGATCATTTAACACGGAAACATAGAATCTGCCGGCAGATCGGCCCCATCCGGCCCCCGTCTAGTCACCCGTTTCTCCTGCTGTAAAGACTCAAACCTTAGTCATTGGTCTCGTCTTAGATTCAGGAGCCGTATGTCTATCCCGCGCATGTTTAAAGGGACTCCAGCCATCATTTACACTTTCATGCGTATGACAGCTGGATGGAAACTTTACATTTTCACGGCATTCACTTTACAAATCAATGGAGGGGCTCTGCAGACCCCCCCATGTGCATTTACCCAACCCCTGGCTAGGGAGATGAGCGAGGGGCGAGGCTAGCCCCAGATACACTAGAAATGTATATAATGGGTGTGGAGGTGGGAGTCGCTTAGAAATCTGTTTTTGAAAGAAAAGCACATTTTGTCAAATAAAATATCATGAAATGGGTGAGAAATCCAGCGCAGACGGGGTTAATGTTGTAAATGACAATTGGAGCTGGAAATGGCTGATTTGAATGCAATCTCTTCATAGGTGTACAGAGGCCCTTTATCACTCCCATCACTCCCGTGTTCCAATGGCCCTTTATCACTCCCATCACTCCTGTGTTCCAATGGCCCTTTATCACTCCCATCACTCCTGTGTTCCAATGGCCCTTTATCACTCCCATCACTCCTGTGTTCCAATGGCCCTTTATCACTCCCATCACTCCTGTGTTCCAATGGCCCTTTATCACTCCCATCACTCCCATGTTCCAATGGCCCTTTATCACTCCCATCACTCCTGTGTTCCAATGGCCCTTTATCACTCCCATCACTCCTGTGTTCCAATGGCCCTTTATCACTCCCATCACTCCTGTGTTCCAATGGCCCTTTATCACTCCCATCACTCCCATGTTCCAATGGCCCTTTATCACTCCCATCACTCCTGTGTTCCAATGGCCCTTTATCACTCCCATCACTCCTGGGTTCCAATGGCCCTTTATCACTCCCATCACTCCTGTGTTCCAATGGCCCTTTATCACTCCCATCACTCCCATGTTCCAATGGCCCTTTATCACTCCCATCACTCCTGTGTTCCAATGGCCCTTTATCACTCCCATCACTCCTGGGTTCCAATGGCCCTTTATCTGTGTAAATGTCCTTGTTTATCATGAAAGCTTTGGAAGCGTGGTATAAAAGTTATCAGCCCTTTAAGTAAATTAGCGCTGCAGATGCTGATGGGATATCTATAAGGTGCCAAAACACACTTTTATGGCGATGCTAATGAAGTCAGTCCCTCCATAGACATTCATCAATCAGAGCGTCTGGCTGGATGAATAAGACTGAGCCATTCTATTATTCCCCACAGACAGTATGATAAGGAGTCTGGGATCAGATAACAGAGAGAGAATCACACAAATGGCCGATAAGCAGCTGCCTGAAAACATACTATTATGGGGCAAAAGCTACAACTGGGGCCAAATCAGAAAAATGGCCAAATATTTTTAATCTGATCCGAGAAACAAAAGCTTTTGGTGAGATTTCTCCTTTAAATTCTCCAGCAACACTATTCTGCCGGGTAACTGGATACGGGGTGTGAGAGCAGACAGGCGGCTCGCTGTGATGCACGTGGGCTAACGCTCATAAAACTGGGAGGCACGGCTGCGCAGCGCTGGGCAAATGTAATGAAGTCACCGCTTTGGACCAAATACCGGTTTCTAGAATCTATCATTTTACCGGATTGTATTTCACCTGCAATCAAGAAGGGAAAGAAAGAAAGAAAATATCCAGGCCCCCTGGTGAGCAGCATACAGAGTATGAGGTCATCCTAGTGACCAGTACACAGAGTATGAGGTCATCGCAGCGACAGGAAATCATGTGACCGTCCTGAGCTAGCATTCTAGAAATGCTCTCCCGGGAACAGACTTATGAGGTCATGCTCTGAATTTCTTTACAACCCAGGGCTGCCAAGAAAAAGCCGCGGCCCGTGCCCCTTTTTCGCAGTAATTCTGGCCGTTTTCACGCTTGCGTTGAGCCAAACGTCGCACGTTCTGAATCCTCGATGGGTTTTGGGGTGGGAGCAGAAGTATTTCGCCTCCGCACACGGGCTGCTCGCTCAGCCCCCCTATTATTATTATTTACTTGATAGAATAAAGCATTACGGTTGCTACTTAGTTAATCGAGCCCCCCCCTCCCATGAACCCTACAGCGTCCTCACCAGCTTACTGGCGCGGCGAGGAACGGCAGCGAGGTGACAAACCCTGTGCAGTTATTTATTGCGACCTTGCAGGCGATGGTTTTGTGTTTACACCTGCCAACAGTCCCAGGTTTTTGTGGGACAGTCCTGATTTTTGGGAAGCTTTTGCAGGTAGAGGGAGATCCTCCGACCTTCCCAGACCATCGACTGAAGCTGGAAAATCAATGGATCTCCATCGCAGCCCCCGCATTACCTCACGCCATAAACCCCTAGGACAGGTGTCTCGATATTGGGGTAGGAATAAAGGGTTAAAAAACATGCTTACCTGAGAATATAAAAAGGTATAGAACGGGTGGGGGGTTTAGCCAATTTGGGAAACATACGGAGCTGGATTAGATTGCTAGCTTGCAGGGCTACTTGGGTCTCTTCTAAATAAATGCATCAAATTCAACACCCTGGCCGGGGTCTGTTCACCAAACCCCAACTTTAATCCATGGGCTCCCAAAAAGTAAATTTACGAGCACTCCCGCTAAAGCACAAACATGCGCAGGAGTGAAACTGTAGCCCTATCTGCTTCTAATGGTAAAAAACACCCCCAATTTTTTATTTTTTTTACAAAACATTAAAATAACCCCCAAAAAAACACGGCAGCGAGGGTTTTCTAGTCTATAGGAGGCCGGAGAGTTTTGGTTTGGATCTGAAGGCCAGCCCAAAAGTTTTAGGAGCCCAACAACTTTCAACATTTTGGCAGGAGATCTTCCTCAGGTCGTTCTAGAGCCTTCCGCGGAAGCCGTTAGAAGGTGCGTCGCTTTCCAAAGAACCGCCAATAAAGCGTTTTTTTGTTTATTTTCTCCCGCATAAGAACCACGACTAATTTATACTTTTTATCAGAAAGCTAATAAAGATAAAACATGAAGCTAAATCACCAAACCAAGAGCGTTCCTGTAACGTTTACCACGAAACATGCGCGAAAACGCCGGGGCTTAGATGAGGCTTCATTCATTATAGATTGGGGCATATCTCTAACATCATGCACTCACACACGCCAACACCATACGCTAATACACATACTCTGACACACACGCCAACAGCATACACTAATACACATACTCTGACACACACACGCTAACAGCATACACTAATACACATACTCTGACACACACACGCCAACAGCATACACTAATACACATACTCTGACACACACACGCCAACACCATACGCTAATACACATACTCTGACACACACACGCTAACAGCATACACTAATACACATACTCTGACACACACACGCCAACAGCATACACTAATACACATACTCTGACACACACACGCCAACACCATACGCTAATACACATACTCTGACACACACACGCTAACAGCATACACTAATACACATACTCTGACACACACACGCCAACACCATACGCTAATACACATACTCTGACACACACGCCAATAGCATACACTAATACACATACTCTGACACACACGCCAACAGCATACACTAATACACATACTCTGACACACACACACACTAACAGCATACACTAATACACATACTCTGACACACACGCTAACAGCATACACTAATACACATACTCTGACACACACGCCAACAGCATACACTAATACACATACTCTGACACACACGCCAACAGCATACACTAATACACATACTCTGACACACACGCCAACAGCATACACTAACACACATACTCTGACACACACACGCCAACAGCATACACTAATACACACACTCTGACACACACGCCAACAGCATACACTAACACACATACTCTGACACACACGCCAACAGCATACACTAATACACATACTCTGACACACACGCCAACAGCATACACTAACACACATACTCTGACACACACGCCAACAGCATACACTAATACACATACTCTGACACACACGCCAACAGCATACACTAATACACATACTCTGACACACACGCTAACAGCATACACTAATACACATACTCTGACACACACGCCAACAGCATACACTAACACACATACTCTGACACACACGCCAACAGCATACACTAATACACATACTCTGACACACACACGCTAACAGCATACACTAATACACATACTCTGACACACACACGCCAACAGCATACACTAATACACATACTCTGACACACACACGCCAACAGCATACACTAATACACACACTCTGACACACACGCCAACAGCATACACTAACACACATACTCTGACACACACGCCAACAGCATACACTAACACACATACTCTGACACACACGCCAACAGCATACACTAACACACATACTCTGACACACACGCCAACAGCATACACTAACACACATACTCTGACACACACGCCAACAGCATACACTAATACACATACTCTGACACACACACGGTAATGCCATACTGTCATATACACAACACTACCACCACACTCTTATACATACGCATACACTATGTGACAACACACTATACACATTGACTGGAACTACAATACAGTAGTCACACTGACCCCACAGTATACTCACACTCACACACTGCGCCTCACCTGCTTCACGACGGTAGCCCCGGCCAGGTTTCACCCCACGTTCCTGCAACTCAAGAGTTCGACAAACCTGGATCGCCATGGCAACTAGAAACTCCGTCCTAGCGCCCAGGACTTGCCGAGCCCAGAGTTTGATGGAAATCCTTAAGTTACAATAACCATACCTGGTAACACTCAGGGTTTTTGCCCCAATCTCAGGGTGAAGGGGCAGATTCTCCGGGTCACACAATCTGGAGCCGACTCCTTCCTACCCCCCACAATCATATATGACTCCTAGTTGGTGATTGTACCCCCAGTATGTTACGGTTGATATCCCTGCTTGAATGCTGGTGACTCAATTACGTGTCTCTTTAAATAATGACAAGTCAAGGTTTCCATGACAACCAGTACTACAGCCATTTGGTAAGTCGCTACAATCTGTACGATGGGCTATTAAAGGGTTAATATTTCGAGAGTCAAAGGCATGCCCAGTCAGGGAACCCCTTGTTCACTCGCCACCTGCCTACCGACACATTTACCCTGGGACAGTACGGCAGCAGCACTGGGAGCATCAACCCGGTACCCAGGTATCGATACTCCCATAAAGCACAGGAATACTAACGGCCAGGGGTGTTTAATACTCAGCAGGCTTTTGCTATCACCGCATTACAATGCAATAAGACCACGTGTCACGGGGCAGCTGGCTGAGAGTGATTGTAAGCCACTTACCCCCCACTCACTTCCTGCCAGGCACTCAGGGCTCCGCGAACTCCCCCATCACATCCTGTTCGCTTCCCGTTATAAACCATAGAGCTTCGGAGGATGCGACCATAGAGCGGCGGCTGAAGTTAACCGAGAGTACAGAAGCTAGACTGGCTACAGAGGAACGGCGAGGGGGCGCCATGTTTGTTCAGGGCAGTGCCCTTCCTCCCCCTTGTCTTTTATTGGATGGTTGTCAAATACCTGCCACAATAAAGAAAGTTGGGTTAGATGAGGGCGGAGGAGACGCACCCAGCTGCAGAGAGATCTCTTGTAGGGCATTTAAGTCATTCTGGCATTCAGAGGGTTAAATCTGTCAATGAGGGGCACAAGGCAGAAGTATGTGGGCTTCGGCAGCTGCCACACAGGCAGGAGCCTCCTGTCATCATCATGTCACGTGAAAATCCATGACAATATATAAATACCTAAATGCCATGATTCTGGGGCAGATTTACAACTGGGTTAACTTTCTTCAGCACACCATAGTGGTAAAAATATTATTAATTAATAATTAATTATTATTACTATTATTAATAATATTTCTTGGTACCATTAGAAACGGAATCTAATGATGGATTGTGAAGTTGCAGCAGACAGTGTACTTTTTGTAAAGAAGGCGCCACAAAAGTGGAATAAAAATGATCATTTAATGTTAGGATAGTATTTAAAGGCACACTTCAGCCATCATTTGCACTTTAATGCGTATGTTACCTGTGTGGTCCCTTTAAGTTGGGGGATTCTGCAGTACCCCCATATATATTTGCCCCCAAGGTACTTGTCATGCAGTAGGTGCCATCTGCCGAACACATCTTCATTAGGAAGAATCACAGAGTACTTTGATATGGTTCGGCGACATTAAACTGTCCGTTTAACGCAAGCTTGGAGGACATCAAGGTCCCTTCTTCAGGCACAGTTTTTTCTCATTTCCCAACACAATGGCGCCCCCTGGTGATAAAGAAAGAATTTAATATTAAATGCAGTGGGGTGAAGATCCAGGAGTTGCTTCATCCTAACACAGGACCGGAGAATGGGGAGCGGCTCTGCCGGAATTTGGGGTTCTGTTGATTGGGAACACTTTCCTGCCACTGATTGGCTGCTTCCTGCTATGACCTCCCGTGACCCGCCAACGGAGGGGAAACTGGAGGTCAGTGCTGTTGCGTCGCTGACCTCCATTGCAGCTCCCCCTTTTGCATCCTCGCAATTCTAGCATCGCTAGTTGGCTGTTCAGGGAAGGTGGGTTGGTGGCCACACCCCCTAGTCTGCCTATGTCCAGTGCCGGCCCCACACTCCAGCATGCGGCCCTCCTAGGAGTGATAAGGTGAAGCGCTGCTTCCTCGGGTCTCTGGCACACTCTCCTCTTTCTCCAGGCAGGGGAGTGGTGTTTAGCCACACCCACTCTCTGCCCCCCTTCCCTGCCTACTTTAGGTTGTCTGGGGCCCCTATAAGCAGGACTGGGAACTGCCCCCTTCTCCGGTACTTTGGGTCAACCCCTGAGTCCTCTGGGTCCTGACATGCCCCACTCCACACCCATTTCCCCTTTAAATGTAAGTGTTTCTCGCAATGTCAGAGGAAACGCCCACTGACGTTGGTGGGAACGCCCACTGACATCAGCAGGGACACCAACCGACATCAGTGGGCAGTCCTGGCCGAGTTCTGCAAGGGTAGCCGGAGCCCACAACTTCCCAGGTATGTCTATAAGAGGCCAAACCCCACCCCTAACTACAGCTAGCCCTGCCCATGCACTGCTAATCACACCTACACAGCCAGCTAGTCCTGCCCCCTCACAAAGCCGCTCCCCCGGAAGAGTGATGGCTCTAGGTAGCCTAGCATGGGAAATTCCCTGTTATGGGGTCTTGCCCCTGGAGGGGGCCCTGGGGACCCCCTTAGTCCCACACTGATGTATTCCCTCCATATCCTTACCATGAATACCAACGTAAGGATTTGTACACTATGTGACCAAAAGCATGTGGACTCCCTACTCGTTGTTTGGGGGTTTCAGCCGTCGGCAGCAGAACGGGTCGTACTGAAGAGCTCAGTGACTTTAAACATGGCGCTGTCATAGCATGCCACCTATAACTGCGCTCAATACCAAGCGTCGGCTGGAGTGGTGTAAAGCCACCCCCCGCTGGACTCTGGAGCAGCGCAAACACTGGGAGAACGTTACCTGCCAGAATGCACAGTCAGGGCCGGCCTTAGGGGTGTGCGACCTGTGCGGCCGCACAGGGCGCCATGGCAACAGGGGCGCCTGCCCGGGACTTAAATTAAAGCATCGTTTTTTTTGTTTTGTTTTGTTTTTACTTTGTTTAACCCCTTAATGACAAAGCCCGTACATGTACGGGCTCAAAATGCATTGTTTTTAATGGGTTTAGGGACCGCCCATTGTCCTTAAGGGGTTAACATCCTCCATATTAAATAAAGTTTTTTTTTAACTTTATTTAACATGGAGAATGTTAAATAAAGTTAAAACAAACAAAAAAAATGATGTTTCAATTTAAGTCCCGGGCAGGGGCGCCGAGCGGTCGCTCGTGAAGTTTTCAGAGACCGCTCGGCGCCCCTCACTCTCTGTGACTCCGGCGCTCACCTGTGAAGCGCGCACCGCGGCAGATCTGGAAGACGGATGCCTCCCGCTCCCACCGCAGGACTCCGGCAACGAGGTAAGTAAGGATAGGGAGAAGGGGCAGAGGGGGGGCAGTGAGAAGGGGCAGAGGACGGAGGGCAGGGGGGGAGGCAGTGAGAAGGGGCAGAGTGGGGGGGGCAGAGAGAAGGGGATGGGGGGGTGCCAGAGGAGTAGTCCGCACAGGGCGCCAGAACACTTAAGGCCGGCTCTGTGGACGGTCACTGCTGTAAAGTATGGTGGAGGAGGGATAACGGTCTGGGGCGGTTTTTCAGGGTTTGGGCCCTTTTGTCCCAGTGAAGGGTAATGTTAATGCGAGGGTCTATTGTAATGTGGCCCCAGTTTGGGGAAGACCCTTTTCTATTCCAGCATGACTGCGCCCCATCGCAAGCTCCACAAAGACATGGCTGGATGAGTTTGGGGAGGAAGAACTTGACCGGCCGCACAGAGCTTTGACCTCAACCCCATCCAACACCTTTGGGATGAACTGGAATGGAGATTGTGAGCCGGGCGTCTCGCCCAACATCAGTGCCGGACCTCACAGACGCTCTACTGGATGAACGGCAAAAATTCCCACAGAAACTCCCCAAAATCCTGTGGAAAGCCCTCCCTGAAGCTGTTATAGCTGCAAAAGGGGGGCCAACTCCATATTAATGCCCATATTTTTGGAATGGGGCGTCCAACAAACTCCAATAGGTGTGACGGTCCACATTCTTCTGATCATATATTGTAACAGGCAGGCTTTTTTTTATTTTGCCCACTAGGGGGCGAGTAATTCGGAAACGGAGAATTAGATGGCAGATAAGAACCATTCGGCCCGTCTAGTCTGCCCGTTTTTTTAAGGACTCAAAACCAAATTAGCCCTCGGTCCGGCCGTATAGCTTTATATCCCATGCATGTTTAATTTCCCTCACTATATGAGCCTCTACCACTTCTGCTGGGAGACTGTTCCATTTATCTATCACTCCCTCAGTAAAGTAAAACTTCCTTCCGTTCCATCTCAGCCTCTGACCCTCTAGTTTTAGATTCCAGCCTCTTGTTGTAACTTTTCTCCTCCTTTGCTAAATCCCTTCATGTATTTAAATGTCTCTCTCCCCTCTCTCATATTGAGATCCCTCCGTCTCTCCTGATCATTTTTATAACCGTTCCCCATTTAGTCGCCTCCTGTGAACTCTCTCTTGAATCTCAATATCATTTTGGAGCGGGGTCCCCAGGACTGTCCCCAATACTCGAGGTAACACTCAGGTATCGGATCCCCCGCAGCTTTGGTACCAAGTCCTGTCATCGTTTACTCCGATGTGAAAATGTACTATTTTTGTGAATATGTAATGAGTTAAAAAATAGAGACTTTGGCAAAAAAAAAATTGTGATTAGATTTGTGAGCAGAATACTATACCTCCCAAGTGCCCCCGATTAGCAGGAGCAGTCCCATTTTGGGACCCAAATCCCTCTTTGTTCCCCGTGTGTCGCTGCAAGGCCCCCGACGGACAGAGAGGGTACTTGTGTATTTTAACCCGTTCACTCCTGCCTCCTGTTCCTCCCCCAGAGTTTAATTCCCATGATTTCCCATAACAGACACAGGGGGCGCTCATGATAGCAGCTAGTGGATTGGTTAAGAAACCCTATTGCCATAGCATTACCTTTCCTTTTTATTAGTAACCCCCGTTGTTTTCCGCTGGTAATTTCTGTAGTTTTATCCTGCGGGGCGTTATTTAGACAGCGCAAAGCTGTTAAAGCTGCCAACACTAATGTATTTGGTAGCACAGTCCTGGCATGTGTCGTTATTGTTTGAACTTACACAGTGACAGTGGGCCAGCTACCCCGGAAAGTGCCTGAAAATCAGGACTGTCATGGAATAAATGAGACTGTTGGGAGATATGACTTACAGCAGCTGTACACACGCAATGTATGTGTGTGATAAACATGGAGCACGATGTGACATCTCGACCACACTTACGTATTGTGGGTCTGTCCGGCACCGCGAGATATGGCCACCTGATAATAGGAGATATTCTAGAACCTCATTGTAATGCATCCGGTGCTGGAAAACAACTCCCACTACCAACATCCAGCCCTGTCCCTCCCAAAACACAGAGAAGAGGCAGCTCTGATTTCCGTGACCTTTTCCTACGCCAACAGGTGTGTCCTCAACTCCTATCACGCTCAGCCAGACCCCAGTCTGCCAAAGGATTGATCACCAAAACTACAACTTCTGGACATGCAACGACCTCCAAAACCCCTCACCACCCCCAGACATCCTCCTGAGCTTGTACTAATGGGAGTTGTGGTTAAAAAAAAAATATATATATATATATACATACATAAACAGCTCCACTACCTTTTAAAGTACTGGACTTATCCTACACTCACTGTTATGCTTATTAACGAACAAAACAGGATTTAGGGAGTATTTATTTAGTAACCATTTCAGAAAACCTGGAATTAGTTTTTTCACACTTAAAAATCTAGGGAATTCAAATCAAAATCCAAACTTCAATCCTCAGCCACCACCAACATGGCGCCTTCGACCCTCCGCGTCCGGACTACCGAGTTGCTCTTACAGACCAGTGCGCATGCGCGCGAGGTCGCTCGGTAATGACGCCATCAGCTCGCTCTGCCACGTCTCTCCAGGGCTACCGAGGAGTGTGAGAGGAAGAGAAGGGGGCACGGAACTGGGAGGCAAGAGGGAATTTGTTGCCGAGGCGTTAGTCCGATTCTCCCCCCGCACCTTGCACTGCAGCCAGGGCCTCTCCACCCCTGCAGGCTGCATGGGACCAACATGCACCAGCCCCTGCAGCACTCACCTTCCCTGCCTCCGTGCTAACCTGGCACTCCCCTGCACTCCAGCGAGCCCACACACATACCGTGCCCTGTATCCCGGGCTTGGCACGGCAGAGGGGCCCTCATCTGATGCCTGAGCAGCCGAAGCCCCGTCTGCCTTTACATGTGTGAGTAAAACCTGTGTAACATATGTGTAGCCTTCATCACACAGAGTCAGGGGGGCAACCAGCAAACTATCTGCCCCCAGGGGTGCAGACTGCCATGCACTTAACCAGTTACATGCCACAGAGCATGCAACGGCTTCATCCCTGAACATATATCCATACCGTATGGAGCCGGGGTACGTGTCGCATGCGTGTTCCTGCGCCTGGTATGTGTTTGAGGTTGCAGGAGATCTATATCTCATCCTGTGTGTGACTTAAAGCTTTAACGTGTTTATCCGCCGAGCTTTAAGGCACTTAACGTGTGCCAAGTATGTGTCGGCGAGTCTGTGTCGTATATGTAAGCGTTATACAGAGTACCATGTATTGCCTATGACAACGCTTAACTATACATTATTCAGGGCCAAAATAAATATTGATGTTATTTGTGAAATAGGCCCCCTAATGTGTTGATGAGAGGTGATCTGGGGTCCCCGGCACGCTGTAGTCTGTCCGTCTAAAGCCCCTTCTGCTTGCTGCATCCAACCGCCCCCACAGCCCCCCCCCGTGATGATATATATATGTGTATATAATGTGTATATATTGTATATACGGTATATATGTGCCTCGGGCAGGTGTGGCCCCCGTTGGCTCCTGTGGTTTCGGATTCATTATCAGAGCAGATGTTACGAGATGGAAGGAAACCCTAAAGCGGAAGAGACTTCTGCGATCGCAGTAATAGTCCCCGGAAATGGCATTTATTAACTTTTTTTTCCCCCTCATTATTATTCTACTTCCCGTCCTCCTCTCTGGGGCTGCCGTTCTGTTCCGTTAGAAGCCGCTACTGGTTTGGCCAAAAAGAAAAAATGGCAGATTTTTGCCTTAAAATAGATTTATATTTTTTTTATCATTGGATTTAATTTCAATTTAGGATCACCGCCCCCCCCCTCCTGGGGATTACTATTAGACGCTTACTTCGCTATATATATGAAATGTAAAGGAAGGTCTTTTAAGCAGATACTTGACTTCAGGTGTCATAGTTTCTATCCTTATATACTGACGCTGAGATGCTTGCAGTATTAACCCATTAATTGCCCTTCATGCAGAATGCATTATGATAGTTACTCACCCAAAGTGTGAACTGTGAAAACCTTGAGTTCTCATTGTTTAAAGATACTTGAGTCACCTGCATTCAAGCAGGGGAAAAAGCACTGCTTTAGGAGTCTTATATATGATCACAGCAGGGGGTGGGGCTAGGAAAGAGTCAGCTCCGAGACCGGGGGGGGGGATGTTGAGAGTTCCCAGGTATGCTAAATAAACCATTGCCGTGTACAATGTGCTAGTTGTCTCCATCATGTATGTTGTTTCCATGATGCTTCTCCAGCGCGTTGCAGATGCGGGCATAGCATCACTGTAGTCCCATAGTAGCCGCGGAGGGCTTGTTTCACTATCCCTGGGCTTAGGGCATCTTGGACTGTCGCCTGTATCCCAGCTGGGGGTCATGCTCTGCTTGATTATCAGTCACTGAATTAGAGGAGAGTGATGGGGCGCGGAGCCACCGCGTGGGCAGAATGGGTGCTTCTCTCTTTTCTGCTCAGGAGGTCGGCACGCGCATGAGATCGGCCTCTAGAATTTTTTTTTGTCACACCCAGAATGTGTAAAATGTGTCTTAAAGATTTATTTCCGGTGCCCTCGAGCTACTGCGAGCGTCCCATTCATACACCGGTGAGGGCAAATCACCCCCCCAAATGGTACAAATCACCTAAAGCTTTTGTTTCATTATGTGAAGGGATGTTCTAAAGTTCCCATAGCGAGTAGATTTTTTGGAATTTAGACTTAATAAAGCAGAATATAATACTAATACTTTTTTGCCATTTTCATAACTAATTTACTACATTTTCAAAGTATTCCTATGTAACAGAGAACATTTCATCCGCGCTGATCTATGAGATGCATGTGAGCATAGTGGGAGTTGTAGTTCATGAGTTGCATGAATACAGTTTTCATGAGTGATGTCTCTACCCCTCCTGTATCGCGTTTCTTCGTCTGGCTTCCTGCAGTTGGGACTACGGCGAAAAAGCAGAAGATATTAGGCGCAGGCCTTTAATTGTGTATGCATGGCATGGCTCAAAAGTTTGGGTCATTTAGAAATGACCATTTAAATAACAAAGGATCAGAAATCCAGCGCAGACGGGGTTAATGTTTTAAATGACTAGATAGCTGTAAACGGCTGATTTTTAATGGAATCTCTTCATACAGAGGCCGTTTATCACTCCCATCACTCCTGGGTTCCAATGGCCCTTTATCACTCCCATCACTCCTGGGTTCCAATGGCCCTTTATCACTCCCATCACTCCTGGGTTCCAATGGCCCTTTATCACTCCCATCACTCCTGGGTTCCAATGGCCCTTTATCACTCCCATCACTCCTGGGTTCCAATGGCCCTTTATCACTCCCATCACTCCTGGGTTCCAATGGCCCTTTATCACTCCCATCACTCCCATCACTCCTGTGTTCCAATGGCACGTTGTGTTCGCTGATCTAAGTTGAAGTTTAAAAGGCTAATTGATGGTTAGAAAACCCTTTTGTAATTATGTTACAGCGAGAAATTCCTTATTTCCATGGAAACAGCTGAGTGACCCCAAACTTTTGAAGGGTCTCGTGTGTTATGTCTTTGGTCGGAATGGGCTAGGCAGGTTTGGACGCGTTAAACTCCTCTATAATATTCAGTGCGCAGCTCTCGCTGTATTGAATGGGATGGAAGGACTCCAAGGGTTAATGGTGCAGGTTATTTCAGTAAGTTATAGAGCAGGTTAAACGCACTCGGCCGCCGTTTTTTTTTTTTTTTTTTTTGGCCCCCTAAGAACCTGGTTGGGACGGCGTAGAAATCTCCGTTCCTGGAGTCTGACTCCTAGAACACTAACGAGAATGTTAGGATCAGCCGGTAGTGTGCTCCGCTTACCAGCTGCTCAATATTATATAATATGTTATATATTACATTATGTAAAATAGTATATGGTCAATATTATCAATATGTCCGGCTTGGAGCGAAGAACAGGGAGATACATTTAAATACACAAAGGGAGAGAAGTACTGGAGAGAAGTTTATTTTAAGGGAGGAGAATTGTTAGAACAAATAGAGGGTCAGAGAAGGAGGTTTTACTTTACAGAGAGCGTGGTAGATAAGTGGAACAGCCTCCCAGCAGAGGTGGTAGAGGGTAATACAGTGAGGGGATTAAACATGCATGGGATAGACATACGGCTGCTGAATCTAAGAGAAGACCAACGACTGATTAAGGTTTCTTTAGAGCAGGAGGAACGGGGGGGCCGGATGGGGCCGATCTGCAATGTTTCTTTGGTCGTCTAGGACTTTGATTTATTAGCTGATTATTTATCTGCCTTTAACCCCCTCCTCCCCTTTCTTATCTCAGCCATTGCCAAGTGCCCTGGAGGGTAACGCCCCCCCCCCATTATTCTTTGTGTTCCTAACTAGATCTCTTTGCAGCCAATGGGAGATCAGCACGGCGGTAACTCCAACTCCTATTGGCCGAGCAGTGAGTTTCTGGTGTCTCTCGTTCTTCCGTACGCTGACACTTGTGAGGGTTCAGTGCTTCTCAGCTCCGTGGCTTTGTGGGGGTCTATTAATATTATCATTATTATTATTATTATTATTATTAGATTCCACCAAGGGGAGTAATAACTAAAGGATAGAGGAAGGTAACTCAATGGGGAGGAAAAATCATGCGATCCCCAGAACAGGAAGTTAGGATGGCTGCTCCCGTAGTACGTACATGAGCTGGGTGTCTCGGATACGGTAGTGTGTGTGTGTGTGTGTATATATATATATTATAAATAAATAAGAGGTTTGTAATAACACTCTATGGGATTTTTCCCGTTTCATGCATTTTCTGTCACCGTGTATCATGTATGCTGCTCTTCTTCCTTCCATTACATGTAATGTCATTACCTGAGCAGGCGTGAAGGGGTTAATGTGTGTCTGTGGGACAGCAGGAGCAGCGGCGTTCATTATTATCTGGATCGTGACGGGTTAATGAGCAGCCGGGGCCGCCATCTGCTTATCGGCGGACGTGTTCCCCGGCGGCGTGTCCGTACCTGTAAGCCAGGTGCCGTGTTGGCTGTTAGTGCGTGTTCTGTACACGGCTCGCTCACGCTTAAAGGGGAACCCCGTGGAAGTAAATACTACGCGGTGTGCAGTCCTCCCATCACTCTCAGCCTGCCCCTAGCGGAGGGGCATCTTGCGGAAAGGGCAACAGGGGGCTCCCCTTCTCTCTTTTCCTTTCAGCAGAACGAGATATAATATAAAAAAATGAAAGAAGAAAGACGAGAGGCTGCATCCTTATCTATAAATCCTTTTGTTTTCATTATTTTACTTATTTATTTTATAAATTGAAGAATATACTTTTGAAGATAAAAGTAGATCCCTGCTTGCAGAGTGTATATTTTTGTGCGAATCCCTCATAGATCTCGTCTAACAAACCCGAACGAACCTGGCCGAGCCGGAAGAATATTTTTAACGTTTTTTTTAAGTAATGTTTCCATGGCGAAGGCCAAACCTCTCTGCGTTGGGTGGCTTATTGGCCGCTTCCCGCGTTGTCTGTCGGGTCACCTCCTCGAAGTTAAAGTTGTGTGGAAACCTTTTGTCTCGCTGTTTTCATGGTAAACCAGGACATTTCTAGCTGTAACTAAGCATAAGCTGAGACTGAAAAAAAAACCCCGCACTGTTAAAAAATAACTAATAAATAAAAACACAATTTTATTAAAAGTAAGTATTAATATATATATGATTGTTAACAGCAATCACGCTCCTATCATGCCAAGTCAGCCAGTACATGCTGGAATCTGGGCATGATAGGAGTGTGGTTGCTATTAGCAATCATATATATTTAATAAAGCAATCGCACTCCTATCATGCACAAGCAGCCAATAAATGCTGAAACCTGGCTAGCTGCCCCCCTTGTGTATTGATGCTGCCAGCAGTATGGGGTCTGCGCATCACAGCTTCCCAATGCCATGACCCCCCCACATTAACATTAACCCCGTCTGCGCTGGATTTCTCATCCATTTCATGTTATTTAAATGGGAAAAATTTGCTTTTCCTTTGAAAACAAGGCAATTTCCACGTGACCCCAAACTTTGAATGTCAGTGTACCGATCTTGCAAGTGATGGCTGTGTGTGTGCGTGCGATTGTGGGTCTCGTTGGACATCCTGGAACACTAGCAAGTGCAAATGCTGGAGCTGACTGGCTTAGAGTATAGAGGCCCTTTATCACTCCCATCACTCCCATCACTCCTGTGCTCCAATGGCCCTTTATCACTCCTGTGCTCCAATGGCCCTTTATCACTCCCATCACTCCTGTGTTCCAATGGCCCTTTATCACTCCCATCACTCTTGTGTTCCAATGCCGTAGTCTGGAACCCCGTGCGATGTCCCATCTGGAGAGACACCAAATCCATGACATTTATTATTACACGTCTTAAAGGCACAGGTACAACCAATCCACCAGTAACCGCCTTCCCCCGTGGGCCGGGCAGCCGAAGACCCCCGAGGCAGAAGAGAGACCACCTTTTCCACATCTTGGTGTCACAGTGATAATCACAGCAGGTTCGCAAAGTGAACTTAGACGGGTAAACAAGTCAATTGGTTCACTTTAACCCCGCGCAAGTGTTTGGAGCCGCCTTCGGGGCAAAAGTCAGAAGACGAGAGAGAAGAAAATTCCTCTGAAAAGTAAAAAGGGAAGTAATTGTTACAAAATGACAAAAAAAAACCGTGAAAAAGATAACTCAAGGAATCCGAGATAAGAGAACATTAACAAACTTTCCACTTCGAGGAGGCGACCCGACTCACAACGCGGGACGCGGCCAATAAGTCACCATGGAAACAAAACGTTAAAAACATTTTCTGTTCTCATTTGGGATCAGAAATGGTGGGGGTTTTTTTATGTTTGTTTGTTTTTGGGTTATTTTGTTTTTTTTTTCACTGATTTGGTAACAAGTTTCTAAATCTTATTTCTAAAGAGACGGGGAAATGCGTGGGTTTCGAGCAGTAGTGAGTTTTGAAAGTCGGTGTCCCGGGAAGATGCCGATCGCCAGGGTTTGGGGGGGGGTTATAAACGTCACATTGTCCCCCGGCGTTCTCCGACATGGATGGAATGTCTCCTTGCCACGTTGTTGCGAATCTTTATGCCGTAAATCCCTTTCGCTCGGCGTCCTGCACCCTGCGCTGGAGAGCGGGCATTGGCACCGATACTTAATGCTTCAGTTCCACTTACTCTGCGGAATTTAACGCTGTCGCGGGCATCGCCTCTCGGAAATCCCGAAATCACTCCCAGGAATGAGCTGCTTTAACGTTTGGGTCGTTAACCCTTTAAAAAATGTTGTTGGACTCTTCTTCTTCTTGAAGTGAAATTATTAAAGGGTCGGTCCGGCCCCTATATGCACTTTTAATGCACACGATAGCCGAGAGCTCCCGTTTAGGTGACTCGGTGTCCCCGTTGCAAACGTACGGGGGCTTCTGCAGAATCCCCCCCATCAGTATTTGCCCCCCTTTCCTCAACCCCCAGCTGTTTATCGTGAACACATCTCTCGGTACACGATACTTACCGCCGGTCAGCCAACTTCCTTGGGAGCTGCAGCTTCTCCCTTATTTATTTATTTATTTATACTTTGACAAAGCGTTTTCTCTAAGCTCTAAAAGACGCAGCGCCACGTAATTCGGTCTGAGCTCTGCAGCAACGAGGAGGAAAGCGCGGCTTCCGTCGTAAGGTATCGGTGAGTATGAAAAATGAAAAAGCTGCTGGAGGTTGCGAGGTCCCTGTGTTTGGCCGCGAGGCTGGGGGGGTCTCTCTATTTTGAGAGAGCACTACACTTGATGTTGGGGGTCCGGTATTGTGTGCACTGTATCACCCTCAGCTCATACCCCCGGTGCGGTACGTGGGGGCTCTTCCTCAGGCCGGGACGGAGTCACGCTCTCCTGTGTCATGGAAAATAAAACAAACTCTGTTGGGTTCAGATTAATTCTTCTCCCGCCTCGTAGTAATAAATTTCTCTGTGAATTGCAGAAACCTTCCCAGCCTCTATATTTATAATGGAATACAGAATACCTGCGCTGCATACAGTCATATCCCCCCCCCGCGCTGCATACAGTCATATCCCCCCCCCGCGCTGCATACAGTCATATCCCCCCCCCGCGCTGCATACAGTCATATCCCCCCCCCGCGCTGCATACAGTCATATCCCCCCCCCCCGCGCTGCATACAGTCATATCCCCCCCCCGCGCTGCATACAGTCATATACCCCCCCTGCGCTGCATACAGTCATATACCCCCCCGCGCTGCATACAGTCATAAACCCCCCCGCGCTGCATACAGTCATAAACCCCCCCCGCGCTGCATACAGTCATAAACCCCCCCCGCGCTGCATACAGTCATAAACCCCCCCCGCACTGCATACAGTCATAAACCCCCCCGCGCTGCATACAGTCATAAACCCCCCCCGCGCTGCATACGGTCATATATACCCCCCCGCGCTGCATACAGTCATATACCCCCCCGCGCTGCATACAGTCATATACCCCCCCGTGCTGCATACAGTCATATACCACCCCCCCGCGCTGCATACAGTCATAAACCCCCCCGCGCTGCATACAGTCATATACCCCCCCGCACTGCATACAGTCATATACCCCCCCCGCGCTTCATACAGTCATATACCCCCCCCGCGCTGCATACAGTCATATACCCCCCCCACGCTGCATAGTCATATACCCCCCCCCCGCCTTGTATACAGTCATATGTACAAAAACCTGTTTTTTATCTCATTTCTTCAATAAACTGGAGCCGCCGTTGCTGTCAGTCATGTGATATCTTGGGTGACTTTCCCGGCTCAAACACCACACTGAGCTGATGCTTTATGGCGATGCTAATGAAGTCTGTAGCTCTATAGACTTTCGTTACTCAGGTTGTCGGGCTGGGTGATTAAGACTGAGCCATTCTATTGTTCCCCACAGGCAGTATGATAAGGAGTCGGGGGGGGGTTTAGTAGATCGGGGGTCAGATAACAGAGCGAGAATCATACAAACGGCTCATACGCCGCTGCCTGTGGTTTTGGCAGTAAGTTTGGTGAATGTAAGCGCGGCGCGGATATCCAGCCAGTCTGCCAAATATCATTAAAAACATCTGGATTCAAATAAAAAGTGCGCCTGGAAATCCCTGGAGACCTGCTCTGACTTAACCTCCTGAGTGCCGGGGCCCAAACCTCGAACGGGATTTTCTTGTTTTTCCGGAACATTTGTATTATGATTATTGGTGATTTTGTCTCTGATGACATCGTTGTCATTTTGGTATTCGGTGTCGCTGTCGGCCGCGCATGTTTTTGGTCGCCGGACCGAGCTGCGACTCGTGCGTCATTCAGGTAAACAGGAGGCGCTTATCTGCTTCACGGCTCCCGGTGCTGGGGTGAAACTGCTTGTTTACCCAAGGAAGGGCAGTTTGAGGTGTAATGTGGGCAAATAGAACCATTTAAAAGTGGCATGACTTTATTCCACCCCACACATCCCCTTACTGCTTTCAGAAATTAAATTTTCTGGCTAATTATAGTTTTTTTATAGTTAATTTTAGTTTATTTATTATTAATCCTTCCCCCGTTAAACGCACCGCCGAGGTTCCCTTTATACTGCACTAAAACTACGCCCCCCCATATAATCCGAATCCCGTGATTGGTCCTACAGGCTCCTTCTCACTTAGTCCTGGAGCAGAGGGGGTTAATCCATAAATACCAGACACAAGAAAGTGAAGCTTCGGAGCGCCCAATCACGCTCTTTATATTTGAGGGGACAATCTACTCAACGCAGCCCCACCAATGGGAATGCATTGAAATATCCATGCATTAAAAGGAAAGAAGCTGCAGGAAAGGGGAAGCTGCAGCTCCGAAGCTGCAGTACACTAGCCCTTGGTGCTTGAAGCAGCCAATCAATGGCAAGGAAGAGCTCCAACTGAGATCTTCTTAGACCCCCTGGAGCTCTCCTGCAGTGGTGAGAATACGCACATGCGCCCCCCCCCCGGTAAACGGGAGATGTGATTGGCTAATGATCAGGACGATCGTTTAACCCTTTCACACACACCCTGCACCATCAGGCAGCAGCCAGATGCATGCTGGGAAACATAGTTACCTACTTCTAGTTATGTTAATAAAGGGGGGTTGGAAACAATACAGAAAGATTTTATTAAAGTTCTGCTTTGGGGCAAAAGCCGATTCGTTTCGCTTTTGCTGTTTTTTAGGTTCCGTTTTGAGGTCGTCATGGTTTTGGGTTTTTTTTTGACAGGATGTCAGAGAGGAAATTGTTACATCAAAACTCCGGCTTTTTCTCTCATCGTTTTCTGCGTTTATCATTTTTATAATTCTTACCCCGTAATTGTGTTAAAATGAAGCCCATTTCTGGGGTTTAAGCTGAAGAAGCGGCTGATTTTCAGGTTTTTAGATATTTTATAATTCCGAAGAAATAGTTTCTCCAAAATGCTAAATTTTATAGCAGGAGAGTGATGGGAGTGATAAAGGGCCATTGGAGCACAGGAGTGATGGGAGTGATAAAGGGCCATTGGAACACAGGAGTGATGGGAGTGATAAAGGGCCATTGGAACACAGGAGTGATGGGAGTGATAAAGGGCCATTGGAACACAGGAGTGATGGGAGTGATAAAGGGCCATTGGAGCACAGGCGTGATGGGAGTGATAAAGGGCCATTGGAACACAGGAGTGATGGGAGTGATAAAGGGCCTCTGTACACCTATGAAGAGATCCCATTACAAATCAGCCGTTTCCAGCTACAATACTCTTTTACAACATTAACCCCGTCTGCGCTGGATTTCTGATCCATTTCATGTTATTTTAATGGACAAGATGTGCTTTTCTTTCATTAACACGGACGTTTCTAAGTGACCCCAAACTTTTGAGCGGTATCGTGTATATTTCTGCGTTACGGAAACGTTTTATTGGCTTTTTTATTGCCGTAGAGCTTGTTTAAGATAAAATCTCGCTGCCATCAACAAAACCAGAGCAGCCGCCGGGGAAGCGAGTCGGTGATAATCTGACGAGTAACTCGCGGAAAAAATAACTTTCAATGAAACGGTTGTGTGACTTTAGGAAGTCCTGACAGGGTCTCTGTGTGGCCTGTGAATGGGGGGCTCTGCCCCTTTAACGCCTACAGACGCAGAACCCCGCCGGCAGGTCGGCCCTGTCCGGCCCCCGTCTGGTCTGCCTGTTTTTCCTGCTGTAAAGAGGCGAACCTTAACCAGTCCTTGTCTCGGCTTATGAGCGCTCTTGATTTCTTTACGCCGGTTCCTGGGCCCGTTGGGTGATTTGCTGTGGAACGCGTCGCCCCGCGTGGATAAGATATAACCTCTCTATTTGCCTTTTTCAGAGCGGAGGAAGATCGCGAGCCGTATTCAAGGCCCCCGAGCGGAGCCCACTGGTGGAGCGGCACGCCGACTGGCACCTTGTCATGCCCGGTGGAAGAAGGGGTCCCAGCCGGCAGCAACTGAGCCGCTCCGCTTTGCCTTCCCTGCAGACCCTGGTTGGCGGTACTTGTGGAAATGGCACGGGGTTGAGAAACAGGTAAGAAGCCTTTTCGGGCCGACGGGCGCGCTGCCGGCGGAACGGTGCGGGGGGATACCTCTCCTAAATTAACATTAATAATTAACCATGAGTGGTCTGTCCGGTACTGAGGCGGAAATCCAGCTGCCTGATGGTACTTGGCACTGGGGGCCACAGATATAGAATGGGGCCACAACCTCATGAATCGTTTCAAGCTGCTGTTCCACCTACTCTGCTGTATTCAGCCCTTTGTAACCCTTTCATTATCATGGGGGGAAAAACGGCGCTTCTGTGTTTATGATGAAACTTTCGGAGGTCAGAATAAAAGGGCCGATCTGCTAAGGTACATGCGGTCAGCGTACTAAAGAAAGCAGTCAGTGTTATGGCTAAGTGGAACTGCAGCTTGAATATATAATTTTTTTCCTTCCCAGTCGAGTCGGCGCATGTTCTGCGGATATAGCGTGTTCTGCGGATCGTCGTAACTGGCCCGTTCTCTTCTTTTCTCAGGAACGGTAGCGCCGTCGGCCTGTCGGCCCCTCCGATCACTGCCTTGATCACCCCCGAGCCGGTGCGTCACTGCCGCGTCCCCGACCTGCCGCTGGACGGGAGCCTGCTCTTCGAGTTCCTCTTCTTCGTCTACCTGCTGGTGGCGCTGTTCATCCAGTACATCAATATCTACAAGACGGTGTGGTGGTTCCCGTACAATCACCCCGCTTCCTGCACCTCGCTGGTGAGCCCTAAAACACCCCCTGCCCACGAGGGGTTAATGTCGTCATAGTAACCGTTCATTGTTTTGGGGCCCCCGACCAGATAATGTGTGGAAGGAACGGCCGATTCTTTTGGTTTTCTGTGTAATTAACGCTTTGGGTTATAATAAAGCTCGTTCATCAAGTTCCTGGCGACGATGGTGGGCTTCTGATGGCCCCGGCACGTGAGCTTACAATCTAAAAGATAGCCCCGGTCAGAGGTTTTCTGTTTTTCGTTATTAGAAGAGAACGTTGCACTCTGCGCCATTCTCGATGTACACCAACAGCCGTGTGATTCAGATTGTTTTAGTTTTTGGGTCTTTTAATGTGTTTTTGGTGTTTTTCTTCTGTATTTATTGTTTGTTTGCTGATTATTATACCGTTATAGCTGCTGCTGATAATAGACCCCGCTGTTGATATCCCGTACATGTTGCGGGGATAACGGGTTTATTGCTCGTGTTTCCATCCGGTTTTTTGGGGTTTTTATTATTTTTTTTTTATATTGCGTGTTTTTTTCAGACCCGTCTGTTTTCTCTCTTTGCAGAATTTCCATCTCATCGATTACCACCTGGCCGCCTTTATCACCGTGATGCTGGCCCGGCGGCTGGTCTGGGCCCTTATCTCCGAGGTAATGATTCCTTTCTCTCCTAATATCCCAGCTGTGAAGCACGTAATGTGTTCTAAAAAACTTCTAAAGAACAAACTTTCTTCCTCAAAATGCTAAGGGCGTTAAAAACGATACGTTTCCTTTTAGTTACATGTTCCGTATGAGACGTCTCTCCTGTGTCGTGTAGAGGTATTGCCCCCAGATGTCTGAACCCCCCCCGTGGGCTGTAAATGATCTAGCTGGAGACCCCCTTTCCTCCCGTGGGGGTCCCGCTCTCGCACTTCTTGCATCTCTCTTCCCGCTTTAAACTTTTCTACTCCTGTCCTTCTTGCTAACAAGTAACTAGCTGTGTACGTGGGTGCAGGACTGATGTAGAAGCTGCAGCGGTAGTACAGTGGAGTCACGTGACATCGCATCACATGACCCCACCGGGCGCCCACCTTCGGGCGGTGCGTGGAAAGGAACGCCGGCTCTGTATAGAGCTGGTTAGCGAATATTCTGGTTGCCATAGCAATCTGGCACCCGGGGGAGGGGGGGGAGCTGTCCCGGGGGTATTTCTGTCATTTTTTTGGTGCGCTTTCCACCTGATTTCTGTTTTTTCTGCATCCTGCAGGCTTCTCAGGTAGGATCGGCATCCATGGTGTGTTACACGGCGCATGTCGCGGCGCGCCTGGTGCTGCTCACGCTGTGCGGCTGGGTCTTCTGCTGGACTCTGGTTAACCTGTTCCGGAACCACTCGGTTCTGAACCTCCTCTTCCTGGGATACCCGTGAGTCTCTCTGTGTATATATATATATACTCTGTAATATTAAGGAATATGGAGACCTCAAAAGTCTCTTCTTCTTCTGCTGTAATGAAGAGGAGACCTCAGAGTTCCCAAAAGCATGTGTCGCTCGCCTTCATTCCGTCCCGTGTGTTTTCTCCCCTCCAGCTTCGGTGTCTACGTCCCGCTTTGCTGTTTTCACCAAGATAACCGCTCTCAGCCGCTGCCGACGGACTGCGGATACTTCGTGCAGGACTCCTTAGTGGAGGACGGCGCCAATGGCCTCGTCCGGCCCAAAGACTTCTTCTCTCTAGTGCGGGAATCCCTGAAAGACCAGTTCAATAACCCCCCGTCGATCCCATCCCACAGCTGCCCGCTGTCCCCCGACCTGATCCGGAACGAGGTGGAGTGTCTGCGCGCCGACTTCAACCGCCGGATAAAGGAAGTCCTCTTCAACTCCCTCTTCAGTGCCTACTACGTGGCGTTCCTGCCGCTCTGCTTCGTGAAAGTAAGTCGCCGCTCGCTGGGGGGTTATTACTGTATACAGCGCTGGGGTTATATTACTGTATACAGCGCTGGGGGGGGTTATATTACTGTATACAGTGCTGGGGTTATATTACTGTATACAGCGCTGGGGGTTATATTACTGTATACAGCGCTGGGGTTATATTACTGTATACATCGCTGGGGGGGGTTATATTACTGTATACAGCGCTGGGGGGTTATATTACTGTATACAGCGCTGGGGGGGTTATATTACTGTATACAGCGCTGGGGGGGTTATATTACTGTATACAGCGCTGGGGGTTATATTACTGTATACAGCGCTGGGGTTATATTACTGTATACAGCGCTGGGGGTATATTACTGTATACAGCGCTGGGGGTTATATTACTGTATACAGTGCTGGGGGGCTATATTACTGTATACAGTGCTGGGGGTTATATTACTGTATACATCTCTGGGGGGGTTATATTACTGTATACAGCGCTGGGGGGTTATATTACTATATACAGCACTGGGGGTTATATTACTGTATACAGCGCTGGGGGGTTATATTACTGTATACAGCACTGGGGGTTATTACTGTATACAGCGCTGGGGGGGTTATGTTACTGTATACAGCGCTGGGGGGGTTATGTTACTGTATACAGCGCTGGGGGGGTCTATTACTGTATAAAGCGCTGGGGATTATACTCAAGGATAAATATAAAACCTCCACCCCCCCCTTTTACACCTTGGAGAGCTCTTGGGTTTTCTGTTAAATGGAAAAAAATATCGGTAAATATATAAAGACATCCAAGCAATTTACCTACAGCTTGTAAAAAATCATTTTATATCGCGGGGAACGGTAAGATATATTTTTACTTCCATGTAATTGGGGCAAAATCCTAAAAAAAAAAAAAAAAAAGGTATGTACTCCTATGTAATTTAAGAGGCTGATTTCTTATTCCTTATTGCCAGGGTTGATCCCTGCTCTGTTCTCAGAGGAGATAAGGAAGATTTCATTGCCCACTGTTTGTATTTTATTAATCGCAGTCCGTAAATTATTATGAAGTTAACCAATTGCTGGCCAGAGTTCTTTATTTGTACGTTTTGGTTCTGGTCCGCTCTGCAATCGTTTTCCTGTCTGTAAGCCGTTCGAGTGTCAGGCTTACCGGCTTGCTTTTTGGGATCGCTGTCCTCGGGTGATCACATGATAGTTTTCCCATCCTCTCTTTCAGAGCACCCAGTATTACGATATGCGCTGGTCGTGTGAGCACCTCATCATGGTGTGGATCAATGCCTTTGTCATGCTGACCACGCAGCTCCTACCACCCAAGTATTGCGACTTATTACACAGGTCGGCTTCTCACCTTGGAAGGTGGCAGAAGTTGGAACACGGGTCGTACAGCAACGCGCCGCAGCATATGTGAGTAACCGTCCCAACCTGAACCAACCAGGAGGGTTCCCCACAGGATTAATAGCCTGAATTAGAGAGGTGGCTGCAGGCGTCAGAGATTCCTGGCAGAAGCTTCACGTCACACACCATGACTCCCTTACAAGAAGACACTACTCAGCTGCCTGAGTATCATTACTGCCACTCGGTGTCTCTGCTGTACAGCTCTGGCAGCCAAAAGGCAGCATCCCTTGTTGCGGCGTAAACTGCCTCCTCTTCTGTAGCTCTTCCGCTAACCTTTTCCCGTTCTCCCGCAGTTGGTCGGAACACACGGTATGGCCGCAGGGGGTCCTGGTACGACACAGTCGCAGTTTATACAAAGCCGTCGGGGCGTATAACGTAGCAGTGCCTTCAGATGTGTCTCACGCCAGGTTTTATGTAAGTATCCGGCACCTTGCTTTGCTGCCGTCTAATATACTTTAACGTGTCTACCTCCCGCTCGCAGAATGATACGAGCGCACGCACCGTTTAGAAGTTAATCGACAAGTCGAATGTATACATTGATTATCGTTATTTATTCTGTATACGTTTTGTTTGCTTTTATTTATTAATTATCATTACCCTCCTAATCGCCTTATATATACAGAAAGTGTATTCCTGCCCCAAACTTTCCCATTATTAATATATATATTTAATTGATAAGGAAATCCCTTATTAACCCTTTTCTATCAAACAGGAAGGCGTCATTTGTTAAAGATAATGGCGGCACGGAGAGCTTTTTATGTTTTAGTATCAGTTCCTGGGCTCATTGTGTGGAAATCGGAGGGGCAGCTATACCATGAAGTATGCCGAGGGACAAATGCATGGTAGGGGGGCAAAATGAACACCAAAAAAATTTAAAGGGACCGCGCAGTTAAAGGGCATACGATGGCTGCAGCATCCCTTTAAAAAGTAGTAATAGGAAGCTGAAGCACAGAAGAGCGTTTATCTGCCGCGCTGTATAAAAACTAACTGAAAATGAGTTTTTCCGCTTTATTTCTTCGCTTTGTTCTGTGCGGTCTGTGACTGTTTGTTTTTCCGCCTCGTGTCCCCGCAGTTTCTGTTCCACCGGCCGTTACGGTTGCTGAACCTGCTCCTCTTCATGGAGGGCAGCCTGGTGCTGTATCAGCTTTACTCCCTGCTCCGGGCCGAGAAGTGGAACCACACGCTGTCCATGGCCCTCGTCCTGTTCTGCAACTACTACGTCTTGTTTAAGCTCCTGCGGGACAGAATAGTATTGGGGAGAGCCTACTCGTACCCCCTCAACAGCTACGGACTCAAGCCCCACTGATCGCCCCCCACCCCCGCCGTTCAGGAAAAGAATGACAAAAATCGGAGGAGGAGATGTCAATCGGGGGAAAATATTTTCATACAGTTCTATTTTTTTTTCTTGCAATGTTTATAAATATTTAAGATATTTTATATTTTGTATACTATTGTGTTGTGTTCACTAGGCAGGAGGGGGCTTCTGGGGCCACAATGTCTATTATTTTATATAAAAAAAACAACAAAAAAAGGTATTTGGTACAAAGGTATGCGACTTCTGTGTGCGCGCGAGCGGAATGCACGTGAAGTTGTGTGCATGTATGTGTATGTAGTTTATACACGCACATACGCATGCACCACAGCCCCTCCCCGAATCATCCAAAATAACAGGCCAAAAGACGTCCGCTGGTGGCCGCCCCCTCCCCCAGTGTTCGGCGGATTTCAGTGCCACTCGCCTGTGTTAAATAAATCGCAGAGCTTGAAAGTATTGAAAAAAGAACAATAAAAAAAAATATGCCATTTTCATAAACTTGTCGGCGCTCTCTGTTGGAGGAGGAACGCTTTGTTGCATGCCAGCTGGAGTTGCAGTTTTCTGGTTCCGACGCCCAGCGGAGGCAGAACAGGCGAGTCTGACTGCGGTTACTCCGTGTCGTAAGGAAGGAGCTTCGGATCCGATGCAAATGAAATGCTTCAAAAAGCGTAACGTTTATTTATGTTTAAATGAAAGGTGGCTCTCGTCTCACCCAACTTTTCTATTAAACAACTATTATATTATTTATATAGCACCCTCCTATTCCGCAGCGCTGTACAACGGGTATATGAGCGTCTGCCTCTCACAGGCATCTTATCGCATGTCTGTCTCACATTTCCCATCCTCTTTTTAACAACTTTTCTGCTTGCGTACACACACTGCATACATCATACGTACGTACACGCACACTGCTTACATCATCCACTTCCATCCATTATGACCTCTTTGTGGCCTGTAACCCCCCCGTCACTGTGCTGCACACCTGGAAATGACATAATTTCTTGGTATGTGATGTCACTGAGACAGGCTGAACGCTGCGCAATGCGGGACATGAGGTATGGAGCCGTCAGGCTGCCGGTGCCCCCAGAGAAATTGCTCCATGGTCGCCATCTTTAATCCGTCCCCGGTGAGTGATGTCACCATTGGCCCCGTAGCCGCTGCTGGCTCTTAGGCGGTAATGGAAGCTCATTATTCCCACTAATAAATTAAATTAACATGCTTTCTTCATAGCTTTTAACTACTAACCACATTTTCTGCATGGTTATCAGCAGACTCACCTGACAAGTACTTCATTTTATTTTATTTTTTTTACGAGAAAAGGGATTTTTTTTCTCTAAATGATGATCCTGTTGGTGAGCTCTGGCCCCCACCATTACATAAAAATCTAGCGCGCCTGTTCTGATCATTGAATTCTTATACAGAAGAGTTTATGGCCCCGTCCAGTATGAAGAGCTGATGGCAGGGGCTGGTCCTGTGTAATGCATAATGTATACGGATGAAGAGACAGATTAGATTTTGGTGATTGAAGTGTACATGACGTCTTGAAATCTAAGCTCTACTGGTAGCAGAAGCTCATTGGGGTTGGAGTTTAATGACGTATCGTGAAGTCAAGGAGCTTTTTTTTTTTTTTTTTTTTTTTTTTTTTTTTTTTTTAACCCCATTGCCCCTTCTACTTAATCCTCTGCTGTTGGGTCCAAGGCTGAATCCTCCTGCCAGGGTCTTCTGCAGAGAGCTGCAGTTCCCGCTTCTGAACACTAGGTGGCACAATGGACATTAAGATCAGCAGCAGGAGCCATAAGAATTGGAGCTGCTGTAAAACGAGACCCTGGTGCGATTTCTCAGTGTAAAGCGGCCAATCTGTCTATTGTTTTACTGTGACCTGTACAGACACGCCGACTGTTGGCTCCATTTACAGCATCTCTAGAACACGCGTCTTCAACCCGAGTCATGCATCCTTTCCAATAACAAGCTCTCTGTTCTAACTTGTCTTTTTCTGACGATTCCCTGAATTAGTCACATTTCGGCTAAAAACAAAAAGCATTTCCCAGCTACAGCTGTGTGGCCAAAAAAGGTAAATAACCTCTCCCTGGATATAACCTGTTTTAGATCCCAATGGGGTTTATTCGCTAAAGGGTGGGTTGTGATTTTAACTCTCTCACTTCACCGTTCCTAACGAAAGGCCAACACTCCAGTAAGAAGGATCCTTTGTTTTATTTGGTGTCGTAGCAGATGAGAGGGTGAGAGAGAGAGAGCTCCATATAATTACCCGTAATTAGCTGAGAGTGATGAGCTTGTGTACCCTAGCTGAATAATGTAGTTGTGTGAAAAAGAATATACACCATCTTTAAATTCTATGGTTTTTCATACCAGGACACAACAGCAATCATCTGTCCCATGGCAGGTCAGATCAACAACAACACATGAAGTATTACACCTTTTCATCATGTATTCAATAAAAATAAAGGCAAAATGGAGAAGCCATGTATGAGAAACTAAGTACACCCTTACTGCCTTCATAGGAATTAATATGCTAAATAGCAGACTGGGGCTGCTAATCAAATGCCCCTGATTAACTGATCATCAGCAAGTGACCACCTCTATAAAAGCCAAAGTTTTAGCAGTTTGCTGGTTTGGAGCATTTAGGAAAGGAGGAAAGACATCAGCAATTATCTCAGAGAAGCAATTGCTGATGCCCATTAATCTAGGAAGGGTTATGAGGACATTCCTAAAAAATTAAAATCCATCATTCTACAGTGAGAAAGATTATTCCAAAGTGGAAAACATTCAGGACAGTTGCTAATCCTCACTGGAGCAGCCATCCCAGCAAATTCACACCAAGCTCAGACCGTGCAATACTCAGAGAAATTTTAAAAAAAAAAGTCTCTACTGGCCTCAGTTAGCATGTTACATGTTAAAGTTCATGACAATTAGAAAAAGACTTGAACAAGTATGGTTTGAAGGTGTTGCAATGGCCCAGTCTAAATCCAGACCTTAACCAGATTGAAATGCTGTGGCGGGAACTTTAGAGAGCTGCGCATAAACAAATGCCAGTAAAGGTTAATGAACTAAAACACATCTGTAAAGAAGAGTAGGCCGAAATTCCTCCACAACACTGATAAAGTGATACAGAAAACAATTACTACAAGTTATCGCTGCTAAAGGTGGTTCTACACGCTATTGAATCATAAAGTGTACACATGGCTTCTCCGTTTTGGCTTTATTTTTGTTGAATAAAACATGACACAGTGTAATATGTCATGTGTTGTTCATCTGAGGTTGTATTATAATGTCTTGAGATGTAAAATCATAGAATTCAAAGAGGACGTACTTTCTTTTTCACACAACTGTATGTATCTGCCATTTAAATTAATAAAAATGGCAGATAAGAAGTTTAAACCATTTTATTCCGTGCTTTGTCACATTGCCTCATAATAAATGTGTAGTTCACTCCTGTTAATTTGGTTAAATGCATTAAGATATCATAAAATGTAAATGGCTGCTGTTACTCCTGTTACTATTGATTTTGAAACGTAGTTCAGCTCCCATTGGCCAGGACGAGAGTTCTACTGAGCATGTGTAAGAAGCATACTAAGGTATGCTCCCTGCTTTCAGTAGAGGCAGCCGGGGGAGGAGTTACATGAGACAGAAGAACTCCAATATCTAAAGAATGCACTTTTTATCCATGAAAAACAGTCCCTGGCATGTATTTAATGCGAAAATAGAACCGGAGTCCTCAATTTCCCATAGCCTGAAAGTTACAGATCTACATAGCAAACATACAGTTTACACATTATAATAAGAAACATATATGTGTAGACGATAGGTGCAGCCATCTTCACCGGTTTTCAAGCTCTGCATGATTATTCCTCCCCACTAAATGTTAACTCATCTTAAAGGTACAGGCACATATTTCTCCATTGCAGTTAAGTGGGAGTTTTCATTACCCAAATCTTTCTGTGTAAAGTGGGAGTTATAATTTAATGGGAATTTGTGAAGATACAACAACAATTACTCTTTTTGCGAGAAAACATGTTAGGAATCCAATATTTCCGATTATTCTGTCTCCGCCACCGTCTGGTAATTCATTTCATTCTGGCGGTGGCTGCGGTGTTAGATTAAGCAACAGTTTTTTAAAGGAATAGTTATGCCAGATTTATTGTTTTGTTAAGTTTTTGGAATTTCTTGGCTTTCCTCGCATTTTTGCTCCTAATATAACGTTTTCAGACAGCTGCATATTAGCCATTTGTATGAGTTCTCGCTCTGTTATCGGAGTCAAATCTACTAGACAAACACCCCGACTCCTTATCGTACTGCCTGTGAGAAATAGAATGGCTCAGTCTTAATCACCCAGCTGGGCACTCTGACTAATGAAAGGCTATGGAGGGACGGACTTCATTAACATTACCATAAAGCATCAGCTCAGTGTGGTGTTTGAGCTGGGAAAGTCACCCAAAATCTCACATGACTGACAACAATGGCGCCTCCTGGTCTGCAGATAAAAGTTTTTGAGACAAAAGTAGGTAAAACCAGGTTTTTGCCAATACCTGCAGACATAATTGTATACAGTGCTGGGGGCATGTTACAGCATGCAGAGCTGGAGGTTATTACTATATACAGGGCTGGGGGGGTTATTACTCAAGGAGAAAAATATATGGTTTGATGGTGTAAATTGAACAGGTCAAGTTCAAAGATGTTCCAAACAGGACATGGGGCAGGATGACCAGATGGTAAAATTCGAAAATGGGGGGGGGGGACACTTCCCCTTTAGACCCCAAATAACCAGGCACACCTATGCATGGGAGTATAACTGTACTCAGGAGATGTTGCTGAACACATATTGGGGTGTTTGACAGTGATGTATACCAGGAGCTATAAATTCATTCTTAAAAAAAACCCACAAAATAGATTACTACCACAAACTTTAACAAAGGCTGGTAGCAGAATTAGTGCATGGAAGGAGTTAAAATACCAGGATCTGAAATACCCTGGGGTGTCTAGTTTTCAAAGATGTCCCAAATAGGACATGGGGCCAGAAAAATGGTTCTGAAATTGCAAAACACTACTTGTACTTACAATATTGCCCTATACTTGGGGGGGTAACTTGGAGGGGGATAACTCAGGACACATCGTAGAATCTATTTAACATTTTTTTCATTAGCTTTTGTAAAATATTTTTTAAATTTTTCACCATATCATATATATATTAGGGGAAAATAGATCATATGGTCAAACTAATAGTATCTAAAGAAAGCCCTCCTTGTCCTGAAAAAAAAACCCAATATATAAATTATCTGGGTTCAGTAAATAAAGAGAAGAGAAAATTCCAGTGTGGAAGTTGAAGTGTTTTATGATTTGCAGCTACCATTAAACAGCAACCATTTTGTCTGGTCCTTGTCTTGTATGCATTGTTTTGCTCTAAGTGCCTTGTTGCGAAAGAATCAAAAGTTCTCCACACCAAAGGAGAAAGCTATCCCTTTCCTGACCTCTGTAGAAATCGTACCTACTGGTAAAATAGCGGAACTCACAGGACTATGACTGTATTTTGCAATCTACATCACCAGATGTCTAGTCGACTTTTTTTTGCCCATACATTGCTAAAGAATTAAGGAGGGGGGTTGTCTGCGAACTAGGCTCCCCCTGTCTATGCTTGCATAAAGAAGTTGTCGACGGCGCCAAACTTCTCACCGACATTCACACCAGCTAAACACGAGCGCCGCAAAAATGTTAAAACAGCCATTGTCATGAAGAGTACAAAAAAAAGAAAAGAAAACAGCCCGGTCCTTAAGAGGTTAACGGTAAAGAACCATAACCGTTCCTCATTAAAAGACACAGACGGTCACCCTGCTGCCAATGGGAATGGAAATGATTATTAAAAAAGGTTCTTCCATCAAACTAGCAATTAGACTGGGATGGTATTAGTAAATACGGTTTAATGGGGTTAGAAGCTGTTATGCTTTATACAGATAATGAGCGTTGGGGAGGAAACCAGACCCTGATCAAAGGTTCTGTCTACAGGATCCTCGCAGGAGGAACACATTTGCAGCGGTTATTAAAGGGACTTCTTAATGCATAGGATAGCGGAGGCCCTTTACATTTTCAATGTTATGTGCAGATGGCAGTCCTTGGGTAAAGGAGCTATAACCCTGTCCTTATAAGCAGTGACATCTCTAGGGTTGCCACCTGTCCGGTATTTCACCGGCACAGCCAGTATTTAGAGCATCCTGCCGGTTTCAGTATATTAAAAATACCGGCCATTGCATTTTTTGCAGGGCAGACTGGCAGGGTGATTGGCAGGAGAGGGGAGCGCACCCATTAGAGCGCTCCCCCTCCTGCCGCTCTGTCTTTTGCGTAGCGCTACGCGCCGCCGCCGCGTGATTGGCAGAGGCTGAGCGCTGGGGGGAAGTGATGTTTAATTTCATGACGTCACTTCCCCCAGCGCTCTGGAGTCTGGCAGCATCTGCAGACCGGCTGGCCTGTGCAAGCTCGCTGCCTGTGAAAAAAGCCTCATGTCCCTACTCCTGCCTGCACTGATAAAAGTAAACTAAGGTAGGTGCACATTATGTTTCTGTGACAGGAAATATTGGGGGGGGGAGGTAGGTGCACATTATGTTCTGTGACAGGAAATATTGGGGGGGAGGTAGGTGCACATTATGTTCTGTGACAGGAAATATTGGGGGGGAGGTAGGTGCACATTATGTTTCTGTGACAGGAAATATAGGGGGGAGGGAAGGTAGGTGCACATTATGTTTCTGTGACAGGAAATATTGGGGGGAGGGAAGGTAGGTGCACATTATGTTTCTGTGACAGGAAATATTGGGGGGAGGGGAGGTAGGTGCACATTATGTTCTGTGACAGGAAATATTGGGGGGGAGGGTAGGTGCACATTATGTTTCTGTGACAGGAAATATTGGGGGGGAAGGTAGGTGCACATTATGTTTCTGTGACAGGAAATATTGGGAGGGAAGGTAGGTGCACATTATGTTTCTGTGACAGTAAATATTGGGGGGGAGTGAAGGTAGGTGCACATTATGTTTCTGTGACAGGAAATATTGGGGGGGAGGTACACATTAGGTTTGTGATGTCACGCATATATAATTATGCAAGTTAGCATGACTGGTATTTTTTGGCAAGAAAGGTGGCAACCCTAGACATCTCTGTATATTAACATGCACAACCTTAAAAGCATAAAAAAAGGCAATAGAAGACTCCTGCAGTGGGATGCGTCTGAATTGCACATTTACGGAATTTTGGTAAATTCAGAGATTCACACGAAGCCCCGAAAACAAGGCCAGACCCCCCCCCCCCCCACACACACACAAATTGGATAAAAAAGCAAAAGTCTCTGAATTTTCATTCTAAATTTGTGGGCCCTCATTCACTCTCCTCTTCAATCTGCTATCTTCTTTAATTGTCGCATCTCTGCAGACATGACCCAGCGGCAACTTTCGCCAAAATTGAGAATTGAATTGAGAAGATGTGGAAACAAATGGGTAGGGAACTAAATTCACTGTCCAAAAACAAACGGGCCAAAAAACGAAAAAAAATTGTTCCTTTTGGGCAGATTTGCAAGTCTATGCAATACAGACTTGAAAAAGAGTCCCATCTAACCACGTGATCTACGTTTCAAAAGACACTCGCAAAACATACTTTTAGGTAACATTTATTCCAGTATTCATGATAATTGTATAAATACAGAAAATAGCTTTTCACAGATGTATTTACAGGAAATATTTTAGAGCGTTTGTGAATTCCTTACGTGAAAAAAACAAAACAAAAACAGACGTAACCTGCCAACGGAAGTTAAGACACTGAAACAAGAAAAAGAAAAAATATCTGATGAATGAATAAATGAATCACACACATAAAAAAAAAATTATAAACTCTTATTTTACAAGGAAACAGACAAAGATATTCCATTACTTGTGGCACATTTATGAGAAATCACGTTTGTGGCCGCTGCGGGCCCCGTATATGCGTGTCAAATATGGCCGATGCGCGTAACATCTCTTTAAATACAGACTCCAGCATTCCCAAGCAATAGTTAATAGACCGCTAATATTAACGAGGCATACATAGTCCCTAATATGTGGCCCCAAAGCCAAGGGCCCAGGCGATACACTGACACAGGGGGGTGTACGGACGCCACGCTGTTACATTGTTATACTATAGGAGCCCAGCTTCGCAGATATAATTAATTTATATGTATAACCTGTCGTTACCGAGAAGTCCAGCCAAGGATCTAAAACCAGTAACCCTGGTATTGAGGTCTGAGAGGTTGGGCAACAACTCCCAACACCCCCAGCTGGGGAAAAAAAAAAGTACTGAAGAAGTATTCAAGCAAAAGATGGAGATGATGGGTTCCAGTTTGACCAGCTAATCAGCCACTTCAGCAGCCTCCTTCCCGAACCTGAAAGATGGGTCCCCCATCCCCCGCCATTCCAGTATTCATTTTTAAAAATATACTATAAAAAAATATGGCAAAAGCGCACTCAGGCATGCAGGATTGGTCTCTGAATCAGATTAAATAAAATTATATACAAAATGTAGTGTTTTAAATCCATCTGTACCATATCGCCAAAGGAGGAGAACCCCCCCCCTCTCTGGGGGGCCGAGGATTATTTAAAAGGATAACGTCTCCCGAAACGCAACGCTTAGGATTCTCTCCTTCTTATATACATGTTAAGATACATCAGGAGTGCTGCCAGGGGGGGATAAACGCACCGTGTTATATACGGATGAAGAGAACACCGGGGTCCGTCCACAGGTGGCCATGGAACAAAGCGCATTCTTCACTAGAATTAAAGCAGCACAAGCAAGGCCCGGCCTATTGGCATAAACACGCGTGTAAACGAGACACCATCAACAACCATAGGCACATGCGTCACAAGTAACTTAAATCCCAATCCCAACTGGGAGCAGGCAGTGGGCTTATAGATTGCGTTTATATTCAAACATACCCACATCGCCTGCGGGATATTTTAATATAGAATGGATGACGAGCGACTTCCTTCGAGAAAGGTACGCATGCTAAAGATTATTTCAATCCTCCCTTTGCGATACGTGGCACAGCGGTGTAAGCCGGGACTTACCCAGGTATTGCTAACATCTAACAGCACAGAAGTAAAATGTGTTAATTTTGATCCCATAGTATTTTGTAGCAATTCAAGCGAATTAAAAGACGACCCCCCCCCAAAAAAAACAGGCAGTATTTGGGGTGAAAGTCAGCAATTTGTTCCGATAGGGGCTGCCCGCCGGACCCAGTCAATTAGAAGAGGCTTCTGTGATGATTTTCTTCCGAAGCAGACATTTAAACGTTTTATGGTTGGAGGCGCCTCAGGAACCCACGACCTTTTGCCTGGTGCGGCCAGCCCCCCCGTTCACACTCCACGACGCATCTCGCTTTACGATACAGACTTCGGCAATCACATGCATTGGTCCTGAGTATAAAGGCTACACGTGGCTGGGGGATGGGGGACATTCGCTTCAAGCGATTCCAGTTCCATATATATTTAAAGTTAGATTTTTTTTTCTCTCGCCATAGGTCAGACTTCTGGAGTCGGGGAACTCAGCAGATCCGTCGGATGTCCGAATACACAACCGTTTCAGATTTCTTGATCTGGTTGCTTGTCGTCCCGGAGTGATCCAGTTGGGCGTATATCACTGGCCCCTAAAAAGAGGAAACATAATTATTTTGGGACCTTACAACAATTAAAGTTCCTGGGTAACGACAGCTAGAGCGATAACGTATGAACTCGTCCTTACTCCGATGATGCTCGGGCCAGTTAAAGGGACACGCCAGCCGGCACATTTTCTGGCATCCCACTAATTAAAAGACAAGAAAAACCCTTCCAAAATGTAGCCTGAAACTCTGCATTACATTATAACCTGATATAAATAGGGGGGGGGGGACACCCCCCCACACCTTTAAAATTACTAACAAAAGTTTGCCCCAAGATTCACGTCTTTTGGAACAGGAGAGCTTCCGAGGAAATGATTTTAAATGATTTGCCGGCTCCGTCACCCACAAACGCCTTTAGTATCGTCTCAGTTTGAAGCCACAGGCGGCGTTGACCTTGCCGATGAATCTATTGTTTCTGCCGTTTGTTTTTACGCGGAGTGCATGTCAGGAAGTGTTTATTTTCCGGTCTCCTACCATCGGCGGTGCAGACGCCTCACATACGCAAAAGTCCTCAACCACACATCAGGAGCCCAATAAAGAAGGGTTTATAACACGACGGCCGCAAACAGATCTGCAGAACATCACCGAGCCGACATCGCATCTCGAGTAATTCTCTATTTTCTCATTACACCGACACTTTTACGTTAAGTTGCCAGGCAGAAACAAATAATGCCTTAAAATGACCGACATTGCCCCGAGACGGACTAAGCTGTGATCCTGAGTGAATCTCGTGAGTTATTAGAGTAGCCTAGTCCCAGCGTTATATTTTTCTGGATTGCTTTGATTAAGGAATCCCGGTAACATTAAGGAGCTTCCCCATTTAGGAATATAAAGGCGATATATAACGTACGAGCTTTATGGATTTAGAAGGTTTGCTCGCATTTTGTAAGCATTGGAAATAGTTACGTTTAGAGAAGTCGTCAGATTCAGAAGTTCCCTGTTAAAGGAGGAAGTAATCACGAGACTCGCTTACCGAAACAATAAAAACAGAAAACTCGCGTCCGCCGTTTCTATACGTTCACAAATCCCCCCCCCCCGCTTCAGGAAAGGTGTCCAGAAAAATCCCGTTCAGTCATTTGACTGCCGATGCGTTGACCCCGAGCAGCTCAGAGCCAATCAAGCTTCAGGGATAAGGGAACTTGTATAGGGGTCAGAGGAAGATTTTAGAGAAGTGAGAGGGCCGGGGGGGGGCGATGTATCCGCTGAAGATCGCCAATAAGTGAAGGCAGATATTAACCTCTTGCAACACATGGCAGGGGAAAGAGGCTTAGAAATACATCAGAAGCTGGAAGCTCGATTACACATTCTCGTTTCTCACAAGAAATTTGCGTAGGAGCTCACGGTTCACTAAACAAAACAGAAAGATGGTTCCACTGAGCACCGGGAATGGCATAAAAATGTAGAAATCGTTAAGTAGTTCTGTTTAGACAAGGTTTGGGCGTTTATGGGATCCGAGATAAGAAGTCGTCGTGGAAATACGTTGGGGTATTTGGGTGGTTTGTCACGTAAACCTCCGACCAGCAGAGTGATAGGAAAAAAAAAATTTCTCAGCTGACTATGGTGTCTCGACGCATCGAAGGCAAGGGGGGAGGGGAGGAGGAGACAAGACGCTGACCACATGATGGTGTTTATTCTCAAAAGTTGGAGTTATGAAGCAGCCGGGGCTCTGCGGAGGGAATCGGGAGGTCGGAGGACGGCGTATCTCCACAAGCTGCAGCCAAAAGCAGGATTTGGGTCGTCGCACTTTTCCAATCACTTGACAACCAGGTGAAGCGGAGACGGCGACTTCGTCTCCCCGTCCGATCACTTCGATAAGCGAAGTGTAGCTTTCCCGACTGCCGCATAGATGCGAACACTTTGGAGAATGTTACGGCCTTCATCACTAAACTGTTTTTTTTTGTTTTTTTATCAGTGCACATCCCTTACATTCACACACGTACATACACACGCACATACACACGCTAATCCTATATAAACAAAAGCATTAGACTTTCAAGGCATAAAATCCTCCTCCAAACGTCTGAAGCAACACAGGAGGGTATGTGGAAACATTGATAAGAGTGCACTAAGGAGGTGTTCGTGGGGCTATTAACGCGCACCGTTAATGTATCATTCCTGCACATGCAGATCTCAGCCCCCACTCCATTCGATCTGTGCATTTACCTGAAGGGCTCCAGAGGGTATGGGGGTAACCATAGCCTCCGGGTCAGAGGTAGATTTGCGTGGCGGCTGCTTGACGGGGGTCATCAAGCTCTCGGTGGTGCTGCAGCTGCTGCGGGAAGCAGGACAAGCACACGGACACGATTCAACAGCAACACATGGATGGAAGAACGGAGAAAAATTATAGAAAAACAATAAAAACAAACAAAATATGAATAAAACACACAACAAAACCATGAAAAAACAAATGGGAGAACACGGAACATAAAATGAATTACAAAAACGGGGGGGGGGGATTTAAATAAAAACACCAGGGATTTAATAGGCATTATAGCAGCCTAGGGGCGCACTAGGGGCCTGGACCGCTCCATGGTGAAACCTAGGGCAGGAAAATGGTCTACTATATATTATAAACGGTATATGCAGCACTGTCATCAATATATTTTTAGAATGTAAGCCCTGCATAATGTATAGTTTAATCATTAAGATTAATTTGCAGATATAACTATTAAACATGGCCGATGTGGCCAACATGATACTCGAGGAATTCTGCTTGATGCCTTTAATAAGCCGATTAATAATTAAAAACATTTTTCCCCTCGCTTTTTGGAATTTACATGTTAAACGGGGCAATAAGTCTAAACATCGAAAATCAATGTACCTCACCCATGGACTTATTCTACCCCCTCCGCTGAATACCAGGAGTAGCGGAAGAAGGGTCGCTCCCTGGACTATTCCCAGGAACAATCCTTTAATAATTTTTTTTCGGGAATGCTTAGCTGTCACATGACATGAAAGCAGGCACTGATAGGTTACAACACAAAGCGATAAAAAAAAAAAAACAAGTCTTCCTTTCTTTATATGATTAAACTGGATCGTAGATATATTTGCTTAATGTTCGCTTAAAGCTTCTGTTCCACCCCCCCCAACTTTCCTCAGTCCTTAAATTGTGTCCTGCGCCTGTATAAAATAATGTACGTTTTTAATTGGTTCCCTCTGCACTGCCCTGCGTTCTGACATCACGGAAGGGGAGTTTGCGTGAAAGCCTATTGGTTTAAAGGGGACTGGCAGTGATTCTAGGAGGTCAGACAGCTGTGAAGTACCGTATTGGCTCGGATATAGGCCGCCCCCGTATATAGGCCGCACCCTAAAAGTTTGGTGCTTTTTTAAAGAAAAAGTTTTTTTCTTTAAAAAAGCACCAAAAAAACATGCTGCCACTCTGTCCCCCCCAGCCCCCCGAGATATGCTGCCACTGTCCTCCCTCCCCGAGATATGCTACCACTGTCCTCCTCTGCCCCCCCCCTCCCCAACTTACCGGAGCAGACTCCCGGGTGTCTTGCGGGGCCGGCAGGGGACATCTACGCAATACAACTTCCGGTGCCGGCACATCCGGCACCGGAAGTTGTATTGCGTAGATGTCCCCCGCCGACCCCGCAAGACACCCGGGAGTCTGCTCCGGTAAGTCCGGGGGGGGGGTTCAGAGGTAAAACGCATCCGCACGATGCGCTTAGACAACCTCCCGTGCCGGCACCCCCCCCCCCGTGGGAAGTGCTGGCAGGGGACGCTGTCTGGGTGTATCAGACAGTAGGATACAGGTCCCCTGCACCGCTGCGGGGGATCTGTATCCTAACCCCGCTGCCTGCCCGCTAGACCCCGAATATAGGCCGCACCCCCACTTTAAAGTCTTAAAGTGGGGGAAAAAAGTGCGGCCTATATTCGAGCCAATACGGTAATACAGGAGGAAGAGCTTTGGAAGACTGACATGACTCTGTTGCTAAGCAGCTTCAGTATCTCAAAAAACCTTTTAAACCCAGTTCTGGAGCGACAGGGAGCCCCATCCTGAATCACACCGTTTTTCCATCGGGTGACAAACTGTCGCCTTAAACGCCATGGAGTTCCTTTATTTCCACTTGAGAACAGAAATTATGAACAACTTGATTTCTTGAACCATTTCTCCGTCTCGTACCTTTTAACGGGACGTCCTGGTAACCAGCCATTAAAATATTTCAATTTGGCTCATGCAAAAAAACCTTTAAAAGATATTTCTTTTAAGCACACGGACACACACACACACACACACCAAGGACGCACGTTATCAGAGCGGAAGCGAGGCGTTCGGAGCACACGGCAAGCTAGCGTGTTAGCACAGGACACGGAGGAGAGCTTTATAAGATTACATGGGAAGCCGTGGGATAGCAGCCTCCCGAGTTACCATGATAGAGACGCGGCAGGTCACATGCACCGGTTACAAACGTACTTCCTCGGTACGTAAAGGAGCGGTAAAGCCTAAAGAAAATGTGACTTTAGAATTAAGAGAGGAGTCTGTAAAAGAAGATAGAGATTAAACATAAATACGCTTGTATAGGAACGCTTCCCGAGCGGCACCGATTAGGGCCACAGTCTCAAGACGGTAAGCTTTGAGCGGAACGCCCAAACATGTGTTAACCCCAGAGCTCGGGGTTACCATGGCGTTACCCTATAAAACATGGCTTAATCTGACAGCACCGTCACGTACTCCATGTTTATAAGGGCCAGTACGGCCGGTACATAGGGAAGCATCCATTATACGGCCATATGAGGCTTGTTGAATCTGCTGCAATAGCCTAGACTACTGTTCTAGGCTATCTCAAAAATCACATTTGTAAGAGGATGAAGATATGAAGAGCAGAAAGTCTCTAATTTCATGCAAACTGTGTTAAGGAAAACAAATGATTAGGAGCAGTGAGATCCATAGAGGGGGAAGGAAAATCAAATGCCATGCATAAGACCCCCCAAATCTCATCTGCAGGGGGTTCACAAAACACAACATCTGAGGTTATATGAAAACTGCAGATTATTAGAGACCAAAGCGGGATTTTAAATCGGATTTCCCCGAGGCGTGAGAAGAACCCAAATGTCCTCACTACATGCAAAAAAACCTCACACACGCTTTACCTTCACAAGGATATAAAAGGGGTGAGGGGGCAAAACCCAGCCACACATACCCCCTCTACAAAATCTCCTAGCTGCGGAGAGAACGCCGGTAGACATTTAGGGACACAGGAGTCTGCAGTCTGGGGAAGGGAATACAGTAACACACGATCATTCCCTACAGAGGCCTAATAATGTGCTATAAAACAGGGATAAAAAGCGTTCGATACGCCCTGATCGGGCCAAATATCGTTGATGGGACTCAGATTCAGTAAAGTAAGCCGCGACCGGATGCCTCAGGCAAAAAAATTAAAAAATAGGCTGGTCGGCTAGCGGAATTATCTTATCGCATTAGAGAGTTAAACGTGGATAAAACGCTCTGTCAGACCAGTCCCGCTTATCTTTTTTTTGCAAGGGGGGCAAGTTGAAAATTCCCATCTTACCCCTTGTAGGCCTTCCTTGATCTTTTCTTCTTGCAGATGACGATTGTAAACGTTAGGATGGCAACCAGGAGAAGAAAGCCGATGACTCCACAAATGATCCCAACCAGAAGGGGAACGTTGGACCCCGGAAGATTTTCTGTGTAAAAAAATAATAAAAATAAATAAATAAATCAGAATGAATCAGAAAATTGAAAAAAGCCAACGAGCCGCTGCCATTTATTTCCCTATTTACAGAAGACAGTGTGTGACATTACTTATTTTTAGTTTCTGCTATAATTTGGACAGTTTCTGTAGGTCAGGATTTTGTTTTCTATAAATCCATCAAAAAACAAACAAAAAAAAAACGCTCAATTTTATCACAAGACAGGAGGCTTCATAGTGCCACATGCATACTTAAAAGCAGACATCAATCAATGCAGATAGCCCAAGTTTTTCTTTTAGTAAACGTGACACTGCAAGGATCAAAAGATCTATCGTGAACATCCAGCGCACGGACATCCGAAACACGTTTGCACAAGATTAGAGATAAAAGCATGACGAGTTTTGCGAACAATGATTAAGCGAACAACTTAACATCCCTCGTCTAGATATTTAGGCATCGGAGGATTCTTACGTTTAATTCACTTCGTAACCCGACATATCAATGGATGTTTCCCAACGGGAAAGGAATCCACTAAAACCTATCCTGCAGAAAGAGCAGTAAAAGATATAAATTAACGGTTCTACAAGCCTTTCCACGTCTGCCTGAACGGGACAAGCACCAGCTAGACCGGCTCCATAAGCAGTCCTGGCACTCAGATGTCCGATACGTCCATAGCCGATGTTGAAATTCTTCCGACTGAAAGCACCCATGCAAGCAGAACGTGCGACAAGTCCAGGGATGTCTGAGAACAGAGGATTGAGTAGGTGGCCCTGGAACGACGGGATTAGTCGAGGAAAGTCTATACTCAACTCCAGAGTGGGATACCGCGGTTGAGTTTGCCAAAACCGGAGTTATGAGAATAAACATTCTGATCACGGGAAGAACTCTGGGAATCAAAGAGTGGCCGGAAGGAGTAGTTTATTCCTCGAGACCAACCATGAAGAAAAACATCCACTGCGGGAGCTTCTGGACCTGCCCTCCGGCTGAAGAACCTGGGAAGGCAGACGGGTCCGCGTGGAAATATTTTAGGCGTCCAGCCCACGATTGTATTCGGGAGGCCAGGTAGGTTTTCTGCTTGGATGGTAGTTCCTCAATCCAACCAGAAATGCCAGAAAATGTTTGCCAAATCCGTTAAAGATGAATTTGTGCCACCAAAATAATCGAACTGCTGAAAGATTGTTCATCTTCAGCAAAATGCAACAATTCATGCCGCCTTTGGCGAAAGATCCCATCGGTAGTTCTAGACAATTATCGCGAAGATCAGAATCCTGAAAGGACCATTTTCCACCCGTCTCTCGCGTACCGCATCGCGCTCCACAACCTAGACGACCGGGGTCTGACTCTATGGCTAGATCTGGAATAGCTGGTACATGTTTCAGCCACCAAAGGAGTTATTTTCTTGCTTCGAAAGATAGAGGGACCAGATCCATACATCTCAGAACCTGCAAATTCTAGTTGGGTTTAAGGAATCACCATGGACTTTTTTTTTTTAAGCTGCTGAAGAATCCTAAGCACGTGAAGATATTGTCCACTTGTATGTAATAGGTTCAAATGTTCAGTTTCAGACATTCTGAGAACATCGTCCAAAATCATCGTCTTTACCCCTCCGCCTCTCAAAATCGCAGGTTTCACCATTTTTGTGAAATGCGACGAGGCCAAAAGGTAGACAAGCAATCTGATACTCAACTCCTTCCCATAGGAACTAAAGAAATATCTGATATTTTTTTCAGATTTATAACCGATTTTGAGACACTCCTCAATCCAGCTCCATGGCCGGAGGGAGTCGGAATCTTCTTGGTGCTGCGGGGCTCTATATAATGTTAGCCTGGCGTTTTCTTTAATGGGGACAGCGGGGCGGTCATAACGTCTCCTTTTCCTGTAAGGCTTCGCCTGGCTAGATTCCCCGTTTTGGCATTATTCCCAATAACACGGCTTTGGGAAATCCCTGGAGCACCATTTCCCCTCAAGGGACTCTCAGAAGTGTTTAAAGCCATAGATAAGGACTTGGCAATCATTTCCGACACAGCCGACACGGCCGAATGCATAGATCTGGAGAGTGACTTTGACACCAATGTCTCCATAAAAGTTTTAAACGGCACGTCTGTATAACATGAATTATTCTCCCTTCCAGGAGATACAGGACAAGCGTCCTTATAAGAAGAATCCTTCAGTGTACATTTATAGGAAATATTCCAATTAAATCATTTAATATATGTAATAAATAGAATATATAGATATATTTATATTTATTTTGTATATAAATATTGTATTTTTTGTGTTTACAACTATAAAACGACCCGGGAGAAATGTCCATTTCACCCGGAAATAAACAAAGGAAATTGACATTGAAAATGAAGGCCGCAAAGGCCCCACGACTGCTGCTGAAAGAAACGGATACAGAGATGAAGCTAGTGAGACCTACGAGCAGACGCAGCCGCTACCCCAGAGCGGGACACAGTAAGGTAGCAAGAGACAAATATCTGCAGCGACAGACAAACAAATATGTAGCATAAAGCGCATAAAAGTTACAATAATGTTTTAAAATAAAAATGTGAGAGCACTTATCTTTCCGGGAGCAGCAAAGAAAAGGGGGCTTACGGGGGCTTTAAATCCACTCTGTTGTAATGTTATTGGTGCGTTGGAGATCAGTAGCTGTATAGTTTTTTCTTTGCCGCTATTGGGAGTCGTAAAGGAAGTTTATAGCATAATATGAAGCCTCCTGTCTTGTGCTAAAAATCTGTATTTTGGAACCACTGCACCGGGCTACTCCTCCAACGTCAACACAGATCAACAACATTAATACTGCACCCGCAAGCCACGTGGAACACGCCAACAAAATTACAACAGTCACATTAATGCGTTTTATAGAAAGATGCAAATAAACGCAAAGACGTTTACAGAAAAGGTTGAGATTCATTTACCTTTCTCCACAACCCGCACTTTTATCCGTTTCGGTGAACCCTTGAGGTCAGGTGGGTTGACGACCGCGCACTCGTAGGTCCCGTTGTCCTTGAACTGCATGTTCTGTATCTTGATGGAAGCGTCTCTCTTATTGAGGTCGCCGGCCCAGGAGATCCTACCTTTGAACTGTTCTTCCTCGGAGAAGGTTGTCCCGCTTGTGTAATACAAAATCTAAAACAAGGAAAATAAGAGGAGGCAGCTCAGCAACTGACCGGCGTATCTAGTTTATCTAGACCAGGGGTGGGCAATTAATTTTCCCATGGGGCCACATGAGAAATTGGAATGGTTTTAGAGGGCCAGACCTCTACAAACTACAAACTCCGAAGCCTTGTCCATTTTGTTAACTTATGTGCTGTTTAATAAAGTTATTCAAGCCTACGTCATTGGTAGAGGTGCTTGAATAAGTAAGGCCTGAATAACTATTAGCACAGCACAGAAGTGAACAAAATGAACAAGGCTTCGGAGTGCATACCGTATTTTTCGCTCTATAAGACGCACCTGCTGATAAGACGCACCTAGATTTTAGAGGAGAAAAAAAAGGAAAAAATATTTTGAGCTAAAAAATGGGCTAAAATATTTATTACAATAACTGAATAAGCTATGAACACAGTAAGACACACGCAGTAAGACACACACAGACACAGTAAGACACACACAGACACAGTAAGACACACACAGACACAGTAAGACACACACAGACACAGTAAGACACACACAGACACAGTGAGACACACACAGACACAGTGAGACACACACAGACACAGTGAGACACACACAGACACAGTGAGACACACACAGACACAGTAAGACACACACAGACACAGTAAGACACACAGACACAGTGAGACACACACAGACACAGTAAGATACACACAGACACAGTGAGACACACACAGACACAGTGAGACACACACAGACACAGTAAGACACACACAGACACAGTGAGACACACACAGACACAGTAAGACACACACAGACACAGTGAGACACACACAGACACAGTAAGACACACACAGACACAGTGAGACACACACAGACACAGTGAGACACACACAGACACAGTAAGATACACACAGACACAGTGAGACACACACAGACACAGTAAGACACACACAGACACAGTAAGACACACACAGACACAGTAAGACACACACAGACACAGTAAGACACACACAGACACAGTAAGACACACACAGACACAGTAAGACACACACAGACACAGTAAGACACACACAGACACAGTAAGATACACACACACACAGTAAGACACACACACACAAACACAGTAAGACACACACACACAGTAAGACACACACACACAGTAAGACCTCCCTCCCTAACCCCCCTTCTCAGTATCTCCCCTCTAACTCCCTAGCCCCCCCTTCTCAGTATCTCCCCTCTAACTCCCTAACCCCCCCTTCTCAGTATCTCCCCTCTAACTCCCTAACCCCCCCTTCTCAGGATCTCCCCCCCCGCCCCGGTCACTTACCTTAAACTCCTGTGTTGGAAGCGTGAGGCGTTTGTCTCGGGTGCCGGCGCTTCACTGCTGATCGCCGGCGTCTGACGTCATATGCCGGCGCCCAGCGTAAAGCGCCGGCACCCGAGACAAACGCTTCCAACACAGGAGTTTAAGGTAAGTGACCGGGGCGGGGGGGGACACCGGACTCATTGGTGAGTCACCAGGACACTCTTTGCGGGCCGGTCCGAGCTATTCAGCGGGCCGGATGTGGCCCGCGGGCCGTGCTTTGCCCAGGTCTGATCTAGACTGTTTATTCTCTTGGTGTTTTAATGACTGTCCATGTGGCCACTGCCCTTGTATGAAAGGCATCTCCAATGCAATGCAGTAATCTGGCAGTCAGCCATCTTTCCCCATAGACTTGTGCAATTGAAAGACGTTTTCCAGCTGTGGCTGAACTAAAACTCCCACCTTCCTAAGCTAGTTTTTCCCTTGCTATAACTCTTCCTCGGCAGGACAGAAATGGTTAAATACCCCAAGAGCTCTCCTGGCGTACTCCGTTTCCTTCCTTTGCCAGGAGGTTACCTCCGTTTTCATCAGATCCTCGGAGGGGTTTCTCCTCTATAGGAGCTTGGGAGGGCTCACTGCACAGGACGGGTCATCTTTTGCTCAGCAGTCAGGTCTCTGATTCCCGAGGGGGCAGCCCTAATCTTTAAAGTACGCCCTGGAGATTCTGTCACTTGGGCTTTTACTTGTGACACCGTGCCCCCCCCCCAAAAAAACCTGTGGTACTGTGATCTGAGGTCTGTATTATAGCGCTTCAGACTACATTTTCAGACAGAAAATCCCCGCTCCATTTGGGTCCAGTCTTGCATCCCAGCCCGATTTATCTTAAATTGTTGGCTTGGATGTTCAGTGGAGATTGCTAACCAGTCATGGTCTTTCTTTTAGTGTAGTTAAGACCATTTTACGGAGTCGTAAGAAGACTACTTCTGTTAAGCACACAAAGATCCGGAAGATCTTTTCATGGCGTCAGAGGAATGGCTCCACCGGCAGTGGACAAATTTTGGACGTCTAGAGATTTTCTGAAGGCCTCTCCTCTTCTACTCCGAAGGTTCAGGTCTTGGCTCTGTGTGCATTTAAGGAGCGTAGTCTTGTTGGCCACCCTTTGGTCTGGCGTTTTCTTCAAGCTACTTGGAGGATTCAGTCTCAAAGATTTCCTGCCTGGGACGTGGATTTAGTTTTTTTGTGGGTCACATACGACTGCGTAGGAACTCACCCCCCCCACCCCGTCTCAGGTTTACAGATTAAAAATGATACGCGGGGTTGCAGGAAGGAGGATTAGGTGTAAATCACACAACGAAAAGAAAGGCGTTTTAAAGACCCAATCACAAGACAAGAATCAAACAGTAGATCTACTTGGCATTGATACAGTCTGAATAAAGGGAAAGCGGTTCGCTGACTTCAGCAGGAAACACCCAGAATTGTTCAAACGGCTTCAGATATAAGGATGAAATGTCGGACAGGACAGTGATGTATTATCTCCCTGTAATTATAGACGGCATCCGCAGTCTGTTTAGCACACAGAGGGCCTTTCGTTCTCAAGGACAGATAGCACAAAAATGTAGTTTCAAAGGATGATGTTTTCCATAACCCAGCGTAGACGGCACACTAAACAGGAACGCTGGATGTGGTGTTGAGAACAAAAACACAGATTGTTTTGGAGCCAACCTTGGATAAGACTTCACTATAAATAAAAAATGTGTATGAACAATAACATATCATTAGAATGATAAAAGAAAGGTGTATGGATTATTAAGTTTCTTGAATGTCAGGAGGGAGGGTGAAAGCTGAAGGTTGGGTGGGAGTAGATTCCAGAGATATGGGGGCAGCCGAGGGAAACCTTGTAGACGGGAAAAGGAAGAGGTGATGAGCGAGGAGGAGAGCCTTGGCCCACGGGAAGAACGTAGGGATCGGGTAGGAGAGCATTTGCTTATGAGGGAAGAAATGTATGGGGGGGACACAGTGTTATGGGGGTATTATTGGGGAGCAGTGTTATGGAGGGCCAAATCCACTGGAGTCTGTGAAAAACAGACCCCGATATGCATTCAATTTTAAAACGGAGCTGGAACAATAATCTACAATAACATCCCAACACGTTCCTAGAGCACGCTGGACCCTCTCTTCCCAAGTACCCCAATATTATTCTGTATCTTTTCAGCACCTTTTCATAGTGTACGTGCGTAAGCTAATGAAATCCATAGCACCAGCAAAAAATTACACAACTTGATATCTGCTGTAACAAAAAAAAAAACAAGATTTGTTATATGTGCCGGGCAGAACTATTTTATTTAAGATTCCACTTTATAAAAAGAAATTGCTCTCTTCCAGTGAGACTTCCCGGCACACGTAGGTTGTTGCCATAGCAAATAAACTTCTTATTTGCGATTCAATCTTCAGATGAAAGAATAAAGAGGTATTTGCTTAACCTACTAGAGAGTAATTATTGCGTTAAGTGGAAGGGACCTCTTCGGCCTTCCCAATTCCAAACACGCAAAGCCCCGCCGTGATTCACACGTGTTCATTTTATAGAAAATTTTGCTATTTTTTTTGCATTGTTCCCCGATCTCTCCCCATCCGCCCTCCGGCTTAATTCAAGGGAAGCATTAACTGACCCGTGCAAAGTCGCTGCCTCCGGATTCAGGCTTGTATTGCCACAGCACGAACGTCATGGAGCTGGTCACCTCCGTCGACCGGAAAGTGCACGGCAGTCTGGCTTCCGTATCAAACTCTACGAACAACTCTTCTGGCGCATACACCTCCACCGCGGAAACACGAGGGGCTGCAAACACAACGGAAAGGCAGAGGTTAAAACAAATGAAAGCTTGCTTACCACTTATAATAATCATTTTATGAGGTGTCGGTCGCATCGACAACGTCTCCCTTTATCTGCAGACCTGGAGCAGCAGAGACTTTCATTAGTCAGAGTCCGACTGGGTGATCAAAATTGAGGCATTCTATTGTTCCCCACAGGCAGTATGATAAGAAGTCGGGGTGTTTAGTAGATCGGGGATCAGATAACAGAGTGAGAATCATACAAACAGCTGATATGCAGCCGCCTGAAAACATTATGGGGCAAAAACTACAAACCGCTCAACACAAAATAAAAATGGCGGGTAATTAACAGGCTGGAAAAGCAGAGCCCTCATCTCCTTCTGCCTCACTATATCTTAACACCACTACTTTTAATCTTTAGAATGTAAGCTCTTGAGCCGAGACCCTCAAAAACCCACCATGCCTGTTCTCTCATCAGAATAACGCTACAAAATCTGCTGGCGCTTAACCAAAATATATGATGTCATACTCTTGGAAAAGGCATTACTTTCCTACAGCCCGCTCGGTAAAGTAACTTCTATACATTCCATCTAAAGCTTTAACCATTTAACGGCGCCTGCGGATTCCGTAACGCTTTTATAACAGGGAGAAAGCGAAACGCGATGACATCCGGGCTATTCTTCTTTAATCTAGAAGGCCACAGAATTTGGGGATGCGGTGAGGCGGGTAGAGGGGTGAGGAGTATTTGAATCCACGGGGAGCTGCTGCTGGAGATAAAGCCGGGGGTCGTCGGGACCACCCACACGAAGAGAGAGTCTTTTACTTGGCTACCTACGTATATTCGGTGTCAGCTCCCCCCTCAGAGATAAGGGCCGTGTCTGCCTGCGCGGTATCCCCCGCAAGCCGTTGCGTAATAAGCCAGTAAAGCGGCCCGTCTGGGTAACGTTACCACGAAAGTGCATCAGCGGCACAAATATTTCTCCACCCTGATGCTTAATCCCATTCTAAACCATGATGGTGGCATCTGGCACCACACAGCGAAGCGTTAAACAGCCAAATACACAAAAAGACCCCCCTCAAAAAACACGTAAGGTGCCGGCGAAGCAAGTGCTGCCGCTGACGAGGCTTCCAGGTCCTGAGTGTCAGAATCCTGAATACGTGAAATCAAGAGAATTCATAAAGAACATTAAACACGCAGCTCATTAAACACGCAGCTCATAGAATGCCGAGTGAATTTAAACACGCATGGGATAGGCATACGGCTCCTGAATCTTAAGTCTTTATTTTTTTTTCTTTTGACGAGCCGGACGCTCTGTATCTATGCACACTAGAGCGTCTGCTGGCGTCGCGCGGGTTAAAGGCCCATAGAAGACGGTTATATGTTTTGCCAAACGCTGTGGGTTTCTACTTAATGATTTATGCCCCATACAGCAGCATCATAACCCCAGCCTCATGCTAATTACAGGTAGCCCCCCCCCCCCCGCTGGCTTATGGGGCCGAGAACCATCTGCCGGGACAGTCTCTATCGTGACAAACAGCATCTCAGCCTGCGCGACAAGAGCTCTGTGACCCCCAGTAGACATCGTTACTCCCTGCAGTATATTCTCTGGGAACACAATATAAAGAGACGACAAAACGAAGCGAAGCAGCGCTAAAGAGCGAAAACAGACGAGTCAAGCGGCGAAAGAAGAAGAGGATTGTGGGAACGACATTTCCAGCGTTACTGAGGATTCAGACATTTCCTCCCCCTGCGTCTGCGAGACCCCCAACACCAAACAATTCACCAAACTTCTCAGGAAGGAAGGGCCTGGATGTGTCCATCCCGGATCCACGATCCACGTCCGCCAGCCCAAAGCCAGCAGAGACCGGAGTCAATTCTACAACAATATATACCATCTATTAATGCTCTATACAGGGCCGCCGGGGCCTCACAGAATAATTCGCAGACAGGGAATTCCACCGATACGACCGAGCTTTCCTTTTGTTTCCAACCCGCATGAAACCTGCTGCGGAGGTTTCGCTGGAGGGGGGGGGGGGTGGCTGGGGGGGCAGATTAAAGAGCAATAGCCCCTCCAGACACACACGATGTGCGGGAACAGCCGCGGGACATCACACCGGTACTGGGACCGGATCACTTAATGGTTTCATCTAAGAGACAACGTAGTAAAAGCCGCCTTCCTGCTTGGGTTACTTTAGGTCGGTTAACAATGAACCGCAGGAAGCCGGGAGAACCGACAGCTGCGAGCAAAACATGCAACGGACACGCGTTACGTGTGCAGCGGAGGAAACGGCCGCTTCTTCCTACAACACACACACATATACACATATATACACACAGAGGCTTATTCACGAAGCCTGCAGGGGAGCTGCAAACCCAGCTGTTAGACCCCACGAGCTTCTCAGACCAGCTTGAATGGTGTGGATAATAAACAGTTAAATGATTTAGATCTCTTGAACCAATTGAGTCCTACGTCAGGGGAGGGTTAATGTAACGGGAGACGCAGCCACATACATGACTTGCGCGATACTTGGGTATCAGTATTATATGCGTGATATGCATAAAGAATAGTCCTGCGTTGTCTTAAGAGCTTGCAATCTATTACACTTCAGTTGTAGCCAATAAAGGGATGACATCTTGAATTAAATGAAGATGAGTAGTGGTAGGCCTCACGGGGAGGAATAACTGCTTTCGTCTCCCAGCCATTATGGAGCATCTAGCTCTGAGTGCTGCACAGTTATGGGGGGGCCTACTGAAAGTACACACAACACACAAAGCACACGTATGAAGGCATCATGCATAAATGTATGTCAGCGAAACTTTAACCCATCGCAGACTGGCAGAACATGTATGGAGAGACATACATGTAACGCTCCCTTAGCGTGTCCGCAGCCGGTCATAACCTTGACTTTGCAGCATCCCTGTAATCCACCCCCCCCAAAAAAAACGAATTAACCCTTTATATGCCTAGAATCATCCCCATACCGGCAAATAATATAATTTAGGCCCAAAAACACCCAGAATGTATCCCTCCGGCTCTGATGGGTCTCCGGGGAGTATTGCTAAGCGTTTGAAATGCCTGAGGATGATGGGAGGTGAACTTCTAGTGCTGGAGGCCCACCTTCTGCACAAAGCCTCTCTATTAACCATTACTGCTCTTACCCAGATAGGGCAGGTACAGCATAAACTAATGTGACCGGGACCCCTCCCTATTATAAGCACACAGCCTGACGCAGAAAGTGTTAAAGGCACAAGCATTTACTACATAACAAAAGGGAGAGGGCAACAAGGGCCTAATAACGGACAGCCCCTAAAACTGGCCAAGAATCATGGGAGTAGCAGTCCACCGCAGCTGGAATACCAGAAGCCTCCCACCACTAACCAGCTGTGACCCCCACGCGTGGGAGGAAGGCTCCGGACACCCAGAAGCGGTCCTACTGTAACTCATATTACGCAAAGTCCAAGGGTCATGCGACCCCTTCCGTGCCGTACGGCTGCTGCCATCTTTCCTCCCTCCCTAGGCCGCGTAGGATCGCACAACAAAGGGAACCTCTCTGCCGCCCCTAGGCGGGTGTCACGGTAACCAACTCACCCAGAACCAGCACCGTCCCCAGCAGCCAGAGCAACGGCCACCAACACCGCAGAACCGAAACCCGCAGCGCGTCCATCCTCACACCCAGTGCTACCAGAAAAAGCACGGCCACCTCACTGAGCTGCAAGCACCGCCCACTTCCCCTCACGGAGAAATAAACCCCGCCCAATGTACCTCAGACAGTATCGCCCCGCCTACTCATCCCCCTTTAGGCAGAAAGAACCTGACGCAGCGCAAGACTCCGCCTACTCCTCCCTCGCAAAGGGCAAGACTTCAACTACTCGGCCTTCAAACATGAGAAGGCCGCGCCTACTCCGCGCTAGCGCATCAGGCCCCGCCTATCTATTCTTACTCTCCCTTAAAGTCCTAGAGCCCATCCAGATCCAGAGCAGAGCCAGAGACCCCATTGTATTGACGAACAGCCTACGCCCCCTGTAATTGGCGCCACGACCTGTCTATGGCAATATCCATCCATTTGAATCAGCCCTAGCCCCTCATTAGCTGATAGCAGGTGGCCAATAGGAACAGTGGTACCAATGTATCAGTCTCTGAGGGAAATGGCGGTAGATTTTAAGGTAGATGCTGACAAAATTCTCCCCGCCGGTGGATTGTCTTGAGTGATAAACCTTCTTGTATTCTACATAACGACAGGCGGAATTACTCGCTCGAACATTCCAGAACGTGCAAGTTTTCAGAACATTGTTAAAGAGGTATACAACGATTTTCTACATGGCGGCTCGTTGGTCTAGGGGTATGATTCTCGCTTAGGGTGCGAGAGGTCCCGGGTTCAAATCCCGGACGAGCCCTTTATTATAAAACTCAGTTTTAAAAAACACACATATATTTATATTAACATTTAGTATATTTTTAATCCCCTCTTTAATCAATGTCTCTGGCTTGTTGACAGATAAATAAGTAAACTTTATATGGTGTTTATTTTATTTATTTATTTGTATCTGTGGCCAAACTTCTTAAATAAACAATTTGGGAAGGCTGCAGAATATCTAGATTTCAGAAAGATAATGCAAAAAAATGACATTAATTGCGGGAGCCATTAGTACGTATGTTCCATGATTTGGCACGTATTTTCCTTAAATGATGAAAGCTTTTTTTTTCTCTTTCTTTCATCTCATTTCATTCATCTATCCATCTATGTGAATAGGTGGATACTGAGAACTTACCGAGTTTAATGCAGAGTCTCCAGGGGAAAGCTGCTTTCTGGGGTCTCCGGGTCACTCTTTTCCCCCCTGGGCCAGGGTAGTGCCTTTCAGCCACACCCACCCCATTATATACCATTTAAGGTTATTTGGTGCTAGCCATTAACTTCCATTTCTTGGGATCTGACAAATTATTCCTCCCCATTAAGTTGCTGATTATTGTTGAATGGCTCACGCAACCTTCGTGAGGGGGGGGGGCACTTAAAGATGTAATTAGGATGTTGCTGCCAGGTTCACTTTCCATGAGATTAACTTTTTTGCTAAATATCGCCGAATAGAATTACCTCGCTTGCCAAATAAAAGCACAAAAAAAAGACTATAGACTATATATTAAAGTTTGGACATTCTTTAAATGCAATGTGGTGTGCAACATTCTGGGACTTAAGGGTTAATGAATATATTGCCCCAGAGGTGACTCATGGTGATTACTCACTGCTTTCACATGAGTGGATCTCGTCTGCAGGGGTTACTTCATCCTCAGAGAAACGGAGAATAACAGCGTCTGAGCGCCTCCCAGATCACGCGGACCCTCAGGCGCTGGCCAGGAGGGTAAAGGTTGGAGCTTCATATGGACAGGTGCCTGGTGAGAAGGAGTCCAGTCGTCAGCCATAACTCAATTATTTTATTCATAGAACAGCGGAGCACATGGAGCAATTACTCCAAGGGCCCCTCAGAATGCTATGAAGCTCCAACCTTTACCCTCCTGGCCAGGGACCTTGGCATTCTGTCGGGTCCATACCTACCACCTGCCCCAATGATCGGATTGGGTCCCATAACGTTCAGCATTCTTCTTACAGTCACTGTCACCAGGGCTGTCTTAACAACATTATAGGCCCTGGGCAAATGAACTGGGGGCCCCTAACCCTCCCCCCCAAAAAACACAATATAAGACAAGGATTAATCATAATACAAATACACTCTGCCCTTACACACACATATACACAAACACTGCCCTTACACACACATATACACAAACACTGCCCCTACACACACATATACAACAAACACTTCAATTACACACACATATACACAAACACTTCCCTAACAAAGGCTTGCCCATACACACATATATGCACATACACTGCCCATACACACATATAAACATATAAACTTCCCTAACACACGAACCCCCATATACACATATATACGCTGCCCATGTACACAAACATAGTGGGTCACACTTGCTCGTACAGCACCCTTTTCTCCCCATCTTCTACCCCCCTTTGTCTTGCTTTTCTCTTCTTCTATCTTCTGTCTTCCATCCTGTCGTGGGAGTGCGAGGTCACTTCAGACCTCGACTTCCATGCTCGCAATCCCAACGAGCCGGGAGTTGATGCAGAGCACTGGGATAAGACATCATATCCTAGGGGTCGGCATCGATCGTGATTAGGGAGCACGGAAGCCAAGACATCGGATGCCATCACATTTCGTAGATCAGCAAAGCAAACTATCTCTGTTATTCTAATGCAGCGGACAAGACGTCCCTTTGTTCCGGGGGATTCCATCAGGCCCGCTCTGTGTTTTGGAAACACGGTGTTTATTTCACATAATACTGTTTTAATAAACGAGCTGCGTTATCGCATGATTTTGTATACGTGAAACTCCCCTTGTACACAATCCGTTCATTAAAGCGTGTCCTAGAGGTTGCTGTGGCTGACCCTGACTCATCTCATACAATATTATAAGCTCTTAACCCGCGGCCCCCTTATCTTATCGCTAGTTAATCAAGGCCACCGAGAGCCGCTATCTCCCAGCATGTGCCTAGCGGTGGAATTTCCACTCAATTAAGTGTATCTTTATATAATAACAAGGCAAATTCTCCATGAGGGCAACTATTAGAGCCACTTGGGTAACACATTTGGGGCGTCTCGTGGCTGGGATTATTATCTGACCGCGTGAATCGGAAGCATGGAACAGCCTGTCCTATTCACAGCCACGGCTGTACATGTACACCGGTACATGTTACGAAGAACCTAACCCGCCGTGGCATGCAACTCCCATTAGGCACAGCCAGAATCGCCACAGGCGATCAAGGACAGTGACACGGGCCCCGGTGTAAATCACATGGTACCCGGTACAGGGTACTGTATGTTATAACCGGTATTGGCACAGAAACGGTACGTTTAGTACCCCGCAATGGAGAGAACGAGGATTATAAAGTTGTCACATGGATTAAAAGCTGCGAGTACGTGGGTGATTTTATAATCAATACATGCGCAGATGTTTCCGATCTCAAAGCCCCCTCTATATCCCTGAACACTCCGCACAATGACTCACACAGCGCACGGCATCAATGGGCACGACTGTGGGAGGCGAGGAACCGTCCACATCTGCGGGGCAGCCCTGGCCAAAAAACCTACTTAAAATGCACTCAAAAAAACGTCGGTAACGAGCAAAAGCCACAGCGATAACACTGCTTATTGAAAAAAGACCCACGGATGTTTATAGAGCTGCTGACGTCATCTCCTCATATACATTTTCAGAGAAGGTGAATTAGAAGAAAAAGACGTAATTTGGAATGAAAAATTCTTATTTTAAGCGGACGGCTTCATATCTTTAAAGGGGGGTTCTAATATGAATCTAGGCGCTCTAGTGGCTGTAAGTGGAACTGCAAGGAGAGCACAAAAAATGCTTCAGGTAGCGGCCCACAAAAAAAGATTTGGAAAGCCTCTGTGGGTTAAACCATCACCTTAACCCCTAATTTCCCAGTCAGCTCCCAGCGCCCCGCATGCAGATAACAAAGAGAGAGGTATTTAATATTTATAGTCCAACCGCGGTCTGCTGTTCGCCTTAAACTACAACTCCCATAAAACCTGGCATTTCAGCTCCGCCCATGCTATGCTTTACACTGCTCCGCTCTGATTTACAGACACGCCCATTAAGTCGTCTCGTTAACTGATTGGGCGGTTTCACATGACGTATATGATTGACATCCAGTTTTATCTGGCACCGTCTCTGGCAGGATGAAGCGGCCGGTGTTCGGGGCGCCGTGTACCTTTGCCTCCCGGTTATGATTACCGCTTGCACCGCACGCTCGTGAGTGAGGCGAGGGCTGCCGCGTTCTGGGCGGGTTGTCAGGGAATGCGCGGTTCGCTGTTTACTTTGTATGGGTTTCTGAGGAAATTCAGCGCGTGTAGCGGCTCGTTGGTCTAGGGGTATGATTCTCGCTTAGGGTGCGAGAGGTCCCGGGTTCAAATCCCGGACGAGCCCTTATTTTACGCCCCTGATTTAAAAACCACCAATGAATTAATCCATCTAAACCGAAAACATTATACCCCGATTTACCCCGACTGCGACCCAAAAAATAAAAACAGCATAGAGATTACCATAAAGGCATATACCTTTATACCCAGGAATCAGGATAAAGAATAATGCATGTATACACAGTGATCACCATACAGGATAATCCTGTATATGGTATAGAAATATATATAGTGACACCATCCTATATACCATATATATATATATATGATCGTGTGCAAATAACGAGTTCACTCCATGACCTGTTTGTATGTTTATTTATTTTACAAAAACAGCAGAAATAAATATATAAAAAAATATTCAGAAAGCTAAATCCTTAATGAATAATGTCGGTGATTACTTATTATTCGCCCTCTTCTGCTGCGTGCGAATTGCCACGTATATTTCGCGCGTGGATAATTTATAACGTGAATGAGGAAAGGGTTAATGGCTGAGCAGGCTGCGAGTAACGGTATTATGTAACTAATGAGGATAGGTGATTTAAAAAAAAAATCAGGGCTCGTCCGGGATTTGAACCCGGGACCTCTCGCACCCGAAGCGAGAATCATACCCCTAGACCAACGAGCCGCTCGCTATGTTTCCTTCTGAACTCCAGCACTTTAACTCGTCACATCCCGAGTCAGTGACGTCCCTTTCCGCCATCTTGGTACACCTTCTGTACGCGGGCTACTCGGTGTTTTTTTTTTTTTTAACATAGACCCGCTTAGCATAGATCGGTTTAGCAGTTTATGTCAAAATAAGAAAAGCCGCCGCTGCAGGGTACGCGGTCCCTCGTTGATATAGATGTGCGGATTCTGGAGTGCGGCGGACAAGAGATGTGAGTAGTAAGATGGCGGCACGGTGGTTCCGGTGGCTCTCTGCGGTCTACGGTAATGCGATAACCGAGCGATTTACTCACATTTAGTTAGAGAGATGCTAGGATGATTTAAAACGTTGGCATTAGCCGGAATGCCACGGTGGGGAAGCCCCAAGCATTTGCTGGCAGCGCAAAAGATGCCTTAACCGAGTGGGCTGCAGTACCTACCCAGACAGCCTATAAATGTAGCATATTTTATTTCCTGTTCTACCCCGCCCACTGGCTCCTCTGTACATTTCTATTGGTTTAGAAGTCTGACATCACATACGCCCTCTAGTGGTGACAGCTGATATCGGGAAAGGGGTCTAGAAGGGCTTCCATTTACGGTATTTAAATGTCTGGCACTCATGCTCCCTCTAGTGGAGAAACACGTAACAGCTGGCAGTAGCAGGGATCACAAGCCAAGAGATGTAAATGGGCTGTCAGGATCGATTGCGTGATCATTTTCTTTAGAATAAAAGGGAAAAAAAACGTTAAACGCCTTTTTAAGGCCCGGGGTTATTTTCTGTTTGTGCCGTGTCTTTCTCAACCCTTATTAACCTCTTCGTTTATTGTACCCACACAAATTACCCCCCCCCCAAGGATATATAAAACTCAAAATTTAGTACTACCAAAATATTTTTGTCAAGATGAGCAACAATTTTAAAAATAAACTAATTTTTCCAAATTTTGCATAGTAGTTCCTCTACATAATAAGGGCCCCAGCTATAAAAATAAATTCACATTATCTTCAGCAGCATCCCCTGGGTTTTTGGAATACACACAACTTTTTTAATAATTTTGGTTTGGTGGGCAGGGAAAGGTTTTGGGGGATTTTTTTTTATGTTTTTTAAATTCTTTATTTAATTTTCTAAAATAAAATACAGCTCAAGTCATGTTGAAGAAGATAACAAAATAACAAAACTATTTTGAGACTTTTCCAGGTGTGTGTGTGGGGGGGGGGGCTGCCATGACCCAAACTGCAGCCCATCGACGTATGATTAGACACGTCGACACTTTAAGGGTTATATGAAAAATTGTGCAACTTTTAAAAAATACATAAATAAATAAAATAAAAGGTCTTGTCCTTACAGCATCTAGTGAAACTCTGCAGGTACCGTAAATGGTCCTCGTAATCTGCAAATGGCCAGGAGAGAGAGAGCCGGCGCCGCCAGTTACGATGAATAAACACTCAGTGGAGTGAAGGAAAGCAGACACGCTTTACAAATCATACACGTTTATTTTGCCTTTAATTTACAATCCGGTTTCAGACGGGAGAAGATACAGACGGTTACACAAGCTCAAGCAGCGTTTCCGTCGGAAGCATCAGAGGATAAACACACTTCTCACTAACTGCGCACGATCAGGGTCTTGACAGTATATATAATATATATATATATCTGCATATAGCGCTTTACCATGTACCAGGCAAAAAAGAAAAATTATCATATATAATATAAATATATAATTTTATTTTCCGAGTGGTCCATTGACCGGATTCACTAAGCACACATAAGGAATCTAATTATTTGCCTATTCATAGAAAATGATATCCCACAAACAGATCAGATAAACCCAAAAAGACCCAAAAGAATACCTTTTTTTACCACTATGGTCCTACCTGCTGTTTATGAAATAATTAATCTATGGTTTAGGGAAGCAGCCGCTTTGTCTCATCAGTCCCCAGCGGAGATTATCTGACGTGCCCACCGCGGTCTCGATGTATGAATAGGGGTACTCTTTGTATTTACTGAGAAGATGGAGGTCCTTAACATCCTGGACCTTGGACCGTCCTGCAGGAGAGGCTCGTGGGAGCTGACACTTCATAATGCAGAGTGACGCTACTAAACTCTCCTGCAAACTCCCAGTTTAGTGAATATACCCTGTGCGTGGGCACAAAATCCACGGGACCCGCCACTGGTGTTTCATGCCAGGGCCAAGTACAAAGATTATGTGAAACCCACGGCAGCAGCTTTGTACGTACGGAGACCCTGAAGCGAGGCGCCTCGGTGTAACTATTAGATTCGGTCGGAATTCACAGTAAAATTCTAAATAGCTATCAAAACATCATCCGTCGCTGCTGGACGTTTCTCAAGACGGAAAAGTGATTTTTAACCCTGTTGGTCTTTACGGGATATACAAAGCATGGACCAAGGGACTGTAGGCATGATCATGACATCATATATTTACATATATAAACATACATATATACACATACACATGTACAAACATGTAACATATATGCACATACGCAATGAAACGTCCACACAGGGAACCTCCGTTAATCCAGTTCAGAAGTGACACGCTTACCGCATACAGCCTGTGCTGTATAAATCGGGTACGAGTAATTGCCCCTGCGGTTGGCAAGGAATAACCCAATGGATGAGCCTGGCTCAAGTTAGTGCTCAAACTTCCCAACCACTCATGCCGCACATACAATGAACTGGTCCAGACTGGGTGAGGTGGCACGGATTCCCCGCGGAGCTGAAAGATGTTCTAGATGTGAGGTTCTAGCTCTGGTAACCCCCGTGTGCCGGCTGCCGGGCTGCAGTCTAGTTGGTCAGTTTAGCTCTTGTTATTTTTCTGGATCATTTTTTTCCTGGACAAGATAAAATAAAAAGCATTTAGTTAATTCACTTCCGGCTCCAGAATTTCTGATGGTGACCTTGGCGGTGCCATCGAGTGCTTTCAATAACCTACAGACTGCGTTCTCTACTGACCTCTTCTCCAGACCGGCCTTCTTTATTTTGATCTGGCCGCACTGTCTCCTGTCCGCTGGTATCTTCTATGTTTATTGTAATGTTTGGTTGTTTTGGGACCTCTTGTGGATCTGTTTCGCCAGTGGTCTTCTCAGTTGCTTCATTCTTGTCCCCTTCTTGGACAGAGTCGGGTTGCTCTTCTTTGTCCTCCAAGCCATCCTCATTTGCAGGCTCCTTCGCATCCCTATGAGCCTCATGCTTTTCTGGACCATCCTTGGAACTCTCTACTGACTTGTCTTTTGGTGTCTTATTTACATCTTCTGCGTTTTGGCTTGTGGCCTTTGCACTGAACACTTCATCCCCCTCGTCTTCTTTGTCCCCATTTTCTTTTGGCGCTATGCCTGCTAAGATGTCACCTTCACTGCCTATGTCTGACTGGGATTTCCTAAACCGCCGGCTTGGAGGTCTACGTTTTATGGAGCCTCTTGTGCGAACCTGGATGAATAACGGAGAAACAGTGATTGTCTAGAATGCAGCATCCCGAAGAAGGGCTTTCATTTTGTTAACTTTTTGTTACAATACACAACCTAATGTTCTAATTGAGAAGCATTGTCTTCATTCCCCCACCTTCACCTCATGCACACACTCACTCTCACTCCTCTTACTGTTTAGGAACCACCTTGATGTTTGCTGCTTAAACACAGATTCACAGATGGATAATAAATATACCAATAACTTGGCTGGGCTGCAACCATAAATTGAAAGCAATTTTTAGATTATTGATACATTCGGGGGGGGTACTTTTTTAATCGTATTCAGTGTGAAAGAGTCCCTAAAGAGCCACAAACTTTTGAAAGTAATGTTAGCTCCTCGAATAAAAGCCAAATGTTCTTTAGATTGAGGATTTGAGTCGTACCTCGTATCTATAGAGAGGTCAATGTCAGGTCACTAAAAAAAAACAGCTTACAATGTGTAGGCTACTTTCTCAAAATGTTGTTGGCCTTTAAAAGAATCCAACTTTTTTTGCTTTAAGTATAATGGCTTATAGTTTTATCGCCCCCCCCATTTAAACCGTTGCTGATACATCTGACAAATATTACCCGTTGGACAACGCTGCGGAATATGATGGCACTATATAAAGCAATAAATAACGATACTTAGAAAGGAGGGGATCATTACGAATAATGAGGTCACTGCAGGCAGAGCCGGCCTTAGGTGTTCTGGCGCCCTGTGCGGACGACCCCTCTGGCGCCCCCCCATCCCCAAAAAGAGAGGAAAAAAATCTTGTCACTATCTATCCCCTCTGCCCCTTTATCACTATCTACCACCTCTGCCCCTTCTCACTGCCTTTCCCCCTCTGCCCCTTCTCACTGCCTTTCCCCCTCTGCCCCTTCTCACTGCCTTTCCCCCCTCTGCCCCTTCTCACTGCCTTTCCCCCTCTGCCCCTTCTGACTGCCTTTCCCCCTCTGCCCCTTCTCACTGCCTTTCCCCCTCTGCCCCTTCTGACTGCCTTTCCCCCCTCTGCCCCTTCTCACTGCCTTCCCCCTCTGCCCCTTCTGACTGCCTTTCCCCCCTCTGCCCCTTCTCACTGCCTTTCCCCCTCTGCCCCTTCTGACTGACTTCCCTCCTCTGCCCCCTCTCCCTACTTCTCATTATCCTTACTTACCTTGTTGAGTCCTGCGGTGGGAGCGGGAGGCGTCCATCTTCACAGCTGAGCGCCAGAACATGAGGGGCGCCGAGCGGTTGCTGAAAACTTCACGAGCGAGACCGCTCGGCGTCCCTGCCCGGGACTTATATTAAAACATAGGGTTTTTTTTTTGTTTTAACTTTATTTAACATGGAGGATGCTAAATAAAGTTACAAAAACAAAAAAAACGGGCAGGCGCCCCTGTTGCCATGGCGCCCTGTGCGGACGCACAGGTTGCACACTCCTAAGGCCGGCCCTGACTGCAGGTCATCAATGAGTATAATAAATGGTAAGAAGTGTGAACACTCACCTTAGTAAAGCTTTGGAGATGAGCGCCCTCCGGTGGCTGCTCAAAACTTACAGGCGTTTCATCTGATTCACTAAAGCGAGACTGGCCTCCGGGGCTGCTTGGTGTAGAAGGGGGGCTGCTAAATGGGGAGGCCATAACTTTCAGTCCGGGGCTCTTCGGCGACACCGCTCCTGGAAGTAGCGACGCAGGAGCAAAAGCTAAGTTTGCCTAAAAATGATGTCAACAAAATGTGTGTTTTTTTTAAGTTTTAAGTAAAATTCACTCACAAAAGAGTTCTCAATAATAAGCAATGACAAATACGCTAATCAATTATAACTGAATAGCCCCCTCTGAAGAGGGGGACCACTGAAGTCTTTAAGGGGTCGCGGGAGCCAAAAGGTCAACCCACATCCCCCACCAAAAAGCCGAGTCTATAGGCACCCAGCTCCCGCCACCCATATTCAGTGCATCTAATTCTTTGAATAAACTCAATTAAGCCCAAAAGAGCACCACACATGCATAATACATGCACCTAAAAAACATCTCTCGTATCCGCCCATTCCTCACCCAAAAATCCACAAAAACTCTGGTTCATTCACTTATCATTTCCCGTCTCAACTACTGCAACACTCTTCTGGTCGGCGCTCCACTGTCTGGACTCTCTCCTCTACAGTGCGTCCTAAATGCCGCTGCTAGGCTTATCTTCCTTGCACGCCGCTCCTCTTCTGCTTCCCCCTCTGTGATCCTCCACTGGCTCCCAATTACCTTTAGAATTAAATTTAAAATCCTGGTACTAACCAGGCCCTCCATAACACTGCCCCCCAATAATACCCCCCATAACACTGCCCCCCTCCATAATACTGCCGCCCCATTAACACTTCCCCCCATACATTTCTGCCCTCATGAACAAATTCTCCCCTACTCGATCCCTACGTTCTTCCCATGGGCTAAAGCTCTCCTCCTCACTCATCACCTCTTCCTTTTCCTGTCTACAAGATTTCACTCGTTGCCCCCATATCTCTGGAATCTCCCCCCGAACCTTCAGCTTTCACCCTACCTCCTGACATTCAAGAAACTTCTCAAACCCCACTTCTCTCCACCTAACGTATCGGTTTGTCTCAGTCTGTCGATTCTCGTCTTGTCAGACCCCTTTGATTTATGTATTGTATTAAGCGCTGCGTAAACTGTTGGCACTATATAAATAAAAAATAATAATAAAAAAAGCACACAATAAAAAAGGGGCGGAGTTTGGGTGATTATGGCGCATTTACCCGAATCACCGAATTTATTAACATACAGATCGAAACGCTCACCTGCAGCTTCTCAATCAGAGGGGAACTTTTCACCTTGATCTTCGGTAAGTGGGGAGCTTGAGGAGACACTTTCTGCGAAAAACACAAAAAATCTACTGGACGTCCACCTGTCCGATTTAACAAAGCCTTTTTTTTGCTACAATAGTCGTTTACAACATTAACCCCGTCTGCGCTGGATTTCTGATCCATTTCATGTTATTTTAATGGACAAAATGTTTTTGTTCAAAAACAATAAAATTTCGAAGTGACCCCATACTTTTGAACAATATGCAGAATGACGAGTTGCAGGAAAACTAATATATTATTATATTATGTTATATTATTACCGGTATATTATGTTATATTATTATATTATGTTATATTAATATATTATTATATTATGTTATATTATTATATTATGTTATATTATTATATTATTATATTATGTTAGAGTCTTGTTACGCCGGGTGGAAGGGCACCATTCATGGGTTCATTTACCAGTCCCTAGAACACGAGTCACTGCGCCGTGTGCCCGGAATAGGAATAGAGTAAGAAGATCATCCTGGGTTTGGTTTAAGTGAGAAGGAAATGCTTTAGAACAGGTGAAGAAATTGTGGGGGAGATCTGGAATTTCCTAAATCCAAAGGGATAAAGCGAGACCCTACGTTGGGTTGGATTGGGTTTGATTATTGTCACCACCCTTTGTCAGGAGAACATCTCACGGACGCTGCTTCGAGGCTGGGCCATTTTCTGTAAACGTTAGAAATTTTTTAAGAGCCAAAATGATTATATCAAGAAGCCGAGAAGGAAATAATAACGCAGTGTGTGGGGGGTATAACCAAGTAACTGATCCCCTCCCCCACTGCAGGGGGCAGATCTTTAGTGTGAAAATGATTTGTGTCCTACAGAACATGGCCAACGCGGCAACCCCATACCTCCCAACTTCTGCCATCAGAGGCAGAGTATGGTGGGACCGAGTGGCAGAAATAGGACTGTTCCTGTTGGCTTGCCGGGCATGATGGGAGTTGTAGTTTTAAGGATGCTGGTGGCAAATCTAGGTCTTACCTCATGATTGTTTTGAGCAGACTCTGGCTTGTTCGTTGGCAGCGGCAGCGAGCATGGCGGCTTCCTTCGAGTGGGTTTATGGGGAGGTGCCTGGAATAAATAAAATCCAGGACGTGTTTAATGACGGAGACAGAGCATCCATGACCTAATAATCAGGATTTCAGAAAAAAATATTTAGTTTCTGTTACATACCAAACCTCTGACTCCTTATCATACTGCCTGTGGGAAACAATAGAATGTCTCAGTCCTAATCACCAAGCCTATGGAGTCTGAGACAACTGCTTTGAGCAACTTGGCCTGGGAGGAACAGGGTTTTCAGACCCCCTGGCAAACGGCAGGTTAGGGTGCACCTCGGAGCAACTTGGCCTGGGGAGACCAATGGCTTCGGTGTCAGGAGTTAAAGGGACGTAAGAGCGACTCTATTGGTCGATTCCAGGGGACTTGTCTGGCATCAACCAACAAAGAGCAGCTGCCCTTCATTGGTTGGTGCCAGAGGAGCCCCCTGCCAGCGACCAATAAAGTCACTCTTATGAACCTTTAAAATCCTGGCACCAAAGCTGCTGCTTACTGTTACAGCGTTAACCCTGTATTAACCCTTGCTAAGAGAACGGCAGAAAACGAAGAATAAAAAACTAATATGAAGAATGCATATGAATATTCGCCCCGCCAGCACCCAAATCTACTTTATAGATACCTTTTACATGCTTTTGTGATCTGATAGTTAAGAAATTTATCTAAATGAGATAAGAAGAAGAATGCGTTTTATTCACTAGATTAAATTGATAAACACATTTGTATGGCTTTTAGGGCTGTAGAACCCTGGGATACCCCCATACCCAGCAAACATTCTGACCTCTCTAGAAAAGAGGGGCACCGGCTCTCTAAAGGGCAGCTCGTTATCGCTCATTTATTTGTAATATTCGATAGATTATTCCGGAGTGTCAGGAGACGGGGTTTATAATGCTGGCCTTTCCAATTTCTATACTATGTCGCAAAACATAACTATAATGCTTTGAAGTAACAGTTCAGGAAGTTGGAAACCGATAACATGAAGAAAAGAGGAAGCGTTACAGAAGCTGCCAATTGCAGCAATAATCGTTAACCCCCGACAGACCACAGTCTCAACCACACACACAAAAGAACGTTATTCTGCTGGAGTTGCTAATATGGAATCGAGCGCATATAACTTATGCCCAGATGCGTCAGACGCCTACCATTCCCAGTGGGAGACTGTTACCCTCGCAGTTCCCTAGAAAATTGAGACTTATACTTGGGGGGTAGTCCGCCCCAGGTGCCACTCATCAGGGGACACACAGAGGTCCCCAAGTCTCCCAGAATACGTCCTCTCTCTAAATGTCTTGCTACCTCCTCCGCCGCCCGCTTCCATGTCCTTGTCTCCTTTCCCGCAGCTCCGCTTCTTCTGTTGTCTCTTCTTCTTCTGTCTTCTTTCTTCATATTTTATTCCCAGGCCTTCTCCCTCAATTAGAGGAACTGGGGAGAGGCTGTCCTCTTTTGTGGAAGTACTCCGGGAGGCCTGGCCAGTGGACAGTGGCCGGGGAGAAGCGGTCAAAGAGAGAAGACAGAAGGCCAAAGAAGCAGAGGCAAGAGAAGATGCAGAGCTGCGGGGAAGGAGACGGGGCACAGGAGCGGTTGCGGGGGAAGGTAGGGAGGCAATGCGAGAGAGTGTGGGCGAGTGAATGAGAGTATGAGAGAGCATGAGTAAGAGCGAGTGAAAGTGTTTTTAACTTTTAAAGCGTGGGGGTGCCCCGGGTGCCAAATACTCTAGGTATGCCCCTGCCTACTCTACTACTCCTCTTGGTATTACCTAAGAGATCCAAACATGTTCTGATTTCTTTCAAACAATCATTATTTTCCTGAATGTCTCTTAATCCTGGAGGTAATCAAACATTTATTTTACAGTCAATGTGTTTCTATACGTTTTGAAAGCTGGCAGCTTGTTCGGGTCATAGCTGCCAACATTCCCGGATAAGTCACAGCTAGAAACCTACTATGTGCCCTGGGTATGCATGAAAGCGGAGAGTCTGTAATAAAACGCGGGTCCTTCCCAAGTTAGTAAGCGAGTTGTGGCAGGAGGCCACGAAACACTCAAGGAAGTGGGTGCGAGCGAGTGGTGATGCAACAGCGATAAGGACACCTGTTAGGATCCTGAATAAATATCATTCCGTTTAATATCCGTTTAAATCGGTTATTAAATTAACCTATAATTTATGTCTACCCGTTGTACAGCGCTATGGAATATGATGGTGCTATATAACACAATAAATAATAATAATATTATCCATCACACGATAGCACATTGTGGGTTTGGACCTAACGGGAATGTATGAAAGTGCAAGCTCTGCGGGCTGTGTATTATCCGCGGCAGGATTACTATGGCACCCTGCTGACATGGAACCAAAGCCAGCTGTCAGACGCCGGCGTAGAGACAGATCCTGCGCTGATCTCCTGTCGCACACCAGGACGAGGACAAAACAAACGGCAGGATAAAACCGGCTCCAGGACCTCGTTCGGCAGAAAACTAAATGCGTGTTTTATACAATAAAAAACGTAGCTTCTGGTTACCTCCTTCTTAGGACAGTTCACTTGATCACCGAAGATTCCGGCAAGCTTCGCCACTGAAGGTGCAGGGGTGTCTTCTGCTTGGCCCGTCTCCTCGGTCTTGCCCTGAAAAACAACACCAAACAACGTCAAGTAAATACATCACATTCAAAAGTTTGAAAGTTTTATCACTCCCATCACTCCTGTGTTCCAATGGCCCTTTATCACTCCCATCACTCCTGTGTTCCAATGGCCCTTTATCACTCCCATCACTCCTGTGTTCCAATGGCCCTTTATCACTCCCATCACTCCTGTGTTCCAATGGCCCTTTATCACTCCCATCACTCCTGTGTTCCAATGGCACGTTGTGTCCGCTGATCCAAGTTTAAGTTTAAAAGGCAAATTGATGGTTAGAAAACCCTTATGTAATTATGTTACAGACAGAAATATCCTCGTTTTCTGTAAAAAAAAAACAAAAAACTGTAGTGTATTTTTTTATCGGAGTTACTGGAGATTGTGTGGTGGCACCAGCGATGTTCATTGAATTGTCACAGTGCGGGTTATGCGAGAAGAGCATTTTAGCAAGAGCATATTATTATTATTATTATTATGCCCAATAACTGAAATCTTTCACCAGCGGAAATGCTTCCAAAGTACAAGCTGCTTTCTCAAAATGTTGATGGCTTTATAAAAAGTTTAGCCACCCATAAGACCCTTCATGTACTAACCCTGAAAACCCATCTATGTAACAATGAAGTACGCAACTCTGAATAGCCCCCGAAGAGACCGACTTCCGTGCTTTTGGCGACTACGTTCTGTTTGTATCCCAACAAGCAAAAGAACACAAAAGGGACACTCGACGGGAGAAAAATAGATTCTCAGGGCACTTCAGATTCCTCAGAAGGCCGTCTGGTATAATTCGAGCGCCGCGTGTTACACAATGAAACCGATTCTCAGACGCTGGGCCTGAAGTCACATCCTTCTCGGATCCCCGAGGGGTCGGTGTGTCTGGTAAACATTAGGAAAGAAACAGTACATTCCGATAATTTGTCCTTGATAAGTTGTCCTCAATTGTTTTATGGCCCAGCTTTTTTTTTCTTAATGTTAGGATAGTCAGCTCTGCAGAATTCATAATAATGTAAGATTATTTATTGAGTATCACAAGCCAACTACCTAGCTGTAGAACCCCGTGATGCCCTCATACCCAGCAAACGTTCTAAGTTCTTAGAATAGAGGGGCACGTTTAGAAGGTACCCAAATGGGCACATTGAAAAGGAACATACTGACCGAGAGAAGATGGGGCATTCCGTGGGGTATGATGTTGTGTAGATGGAGAACAATGTCTTGTTTTGTGTATATAGTGTTGGAGGAACATGATGTTCCACCACTGAGATTTTGGAGACAGGGACACCCTCCGGTGACCTCACGTGACCTCATATGGCCAATTCTCCAAAGCCTGATGGCTGAAGGACTCGGTTGTCGGCTCCTATGCCGACATCAGAGGCTGGGCTCATGTTTAGCTTAGGCCTCATTTTTGCAATCAATACTGTTACATATTCACTAATTACGTCGCCAAAAAATTGTTACAATGTAGTGACGTCTGAAATAATCCAACAGAAAATATTTTAAACCTGTACCCCATCCCGTAGCAGATAGAACTCCACTCCCTACAAACACAGAAATGAAATTGTTAACGAACACACGTGGATATTAGACACTAAAAAGAACTCATCGCCAAAGGTAAGGGCGAGTGTGCGTGTTCTACTGTCACAGAACCCTGTACACCCATGGGATTCTGGTCCAAAGTTTGAAAGCGTATCTTATTACAACAGCAACCAATGGAATGGTCCAATCATCATTAGTTTCTATGAGGATAAGAGGAGCGAGATCACTTGTTACATAACACATTGCTACACAACCCTCATTGACTTTAGCCGGGAAACTGAATGCCAACTCTGCCCAGACACGGCGACGGGTTCTTACAACGCAGAACAAAGAATGTATATTCCATGGAGACAAAATCCCACTTCCTTCAGACCCGTTATATTATTATTATTATTAATATTATTATTATTACCATCTTAGGCGTGTTACTTTATGGCGCAGACCTTATTTTCTAATACAAAGTTAAACGGAAACTATTTAACCTTGGATGGAGTCTTTAATAAAAGGTGATGCCATAGAAGAAGACATAGAGTTGCATACATTTTGGGGACCTCAAAGGTCTCTTTTGACTCCATCATCTCTTGGACCAATACGGCTATGTTTCTTTTCCTAATTAACCCAATAAAAACCAGATATCCAATTGCAAATTGCTACCCGACACACCGCGTGCTATGAATACCCGTAACCAAGGCGACCAGATTACAGCTGACATTATTACGTTACGTCCGCCGGGTACCTTTCGCGATCCCGCAGCTCGCAGAGATCCGCAACTTGGCAGAGGGATTCAAAGGACAAATGTCCGCAGTCGCCTGCAGATTACCGGGAGGACGTCACGTGATGAACAGCTGGTCAGCGCAGGTCATACGTGACCACCCCTAGCGTGGGAGATTGTAAGACAGCGTCTCCCGGGACGGGGGTGTCTCATCTATATTTATTGGCTTTGCACGGCAGCGCAGGCACTGCTAAGGATCTGAGCCGCGTCAGCGACGGAGCCAAGACCCCGTTTTATGAGCCGGCCGTTGGGAAACGGTAAGCGTGCATGGTCAGCCTCCCAAGGAATAAAATGATTGCACCGTAGTAACCGGTTGGTATCCGCACAGAGGATCTGTCTAATAAGATGTCACATGGCGTCTTATAGAGAATGACAGTCTCGGAGCTCAGCTGAATCCCCCCCCTGCTGTTTGCAGAGACGGTCTGCCATGTTTAAAGAGACAGCGTCACAATATCACCTCGGCACGCCGGGCTGTTCCAAGGAACATCTCAGGAATGCATGTGAAATGACACGAGTACGGGAGCTTTTAACCAAAAAAAAGAACTTTGTGGGGTGGAATGGGGTCCATTAACCCCAAAAATTCACTAACCTGAACAGATTTCTGGAATTCCTTTTATAAATAGGACATATGCTGTTTTAAAGTCATCAACCTCCAGCGTTTTGTGTTTTAAGGGTGGGGGTTAATACTCAGAAATGGTTTGCCTCAGGGTTTTTTTGGCCCGAAATACCAGGATCTTAGGGTGAATGGGCAGATTCTCAGAGCTATATCACATCTTAATTCCCTGCTTTAACCCAGGTGACAGGGGTCAGAATATCCTTCATGCGCACCAGTCACGGATTCCATATTTATGGCGCCATTATGAAGTCACTACAATGATGCGAACGTGGTGATGGGCTATTAAAGGGTTAAGGAATCCCAGGATCTAAGCCAGCAATGACAACCTGTAGCACGCATGCTGCGTACCTCCCGAGTGTCCCGTTTTTTGAGGGACAGTTCTGATTTTGGGTCACTTGACTATCAATTTTTTTGGCATCTCCAATTACAAATAAAACAAAGACTCTGTGATGATTTAAAGCTTGGGTTGACGGCCGACGTGGTTAATATATGGCCGCAGCGTAAAGCTCCTCCAACCTGCACACTGCGACACTTTTAATTCACAAACAATCCAATAAATGTCTAGAAAACATCTCCGTAAATTTTTTTACGATTCTTGATTATTTTTCCTTTATTCCTGCGAAATCCGCGTATTCGAATTAACTTGATGAACGATAAAACACATCCCACCAGCGCGTGAACGGCTAAGCCCTGCGAGGGTTAAATCGGCTTTTCCTACTCGTTCTGCAGGAAACATCTGGAGAGCGCGCAGGAAGTGAAGAAATGATCAGACGGAAAAAAAATCAACAAAAAACTAAACGACAATAACATTGTTACGGCTGCCCAGAAATCGCTAATCAAAAGTCAGGAATGAGCTCATCGCTCTTTCAAAAAAGATCTTAAATTAGAAGGAACGGGGCGCGCAGGTCACATCCCTCCGATGAACGGTCTGTACCAGGCGGTAACAGGTGTGTGAAGAAAGATGGAAACTGGAATCCCGTCGCCGACAGACCGCTCCTTGGTTTGCTCCTTGGTTGGGATGTCCCATAGCTGGGGAGCTAGTATGGGCTCAAACCCAATGGCTGGCTCTCCCAGAAAGCTAACATATGATGTCATATACGTACTTCCCTTCACTCGGCGAAAAAGATACCACTTTGGGGCAAAAAGAGCCCAACAAGCCTTCCCCGCGCAGGATACATTAGGCATCGTTCCCCAGCTCCTGTCCCTTGCAGGAGATTCTTTGGGCAGATCTACAACTGCGTTAGTGCCCACCCAGCTATAATCCCCACGTGAGACCCCCCTCCCCGTTTGCTTATAGCATAATGCTAACTATATGCTTAAATATATATCTAAAAAAATTCTGAATGAGACAAAATTGAATAAGATGAATTATCTGTGGCGAGGGTTTAGGCATTCAATGACGTTTAGTGATCCAATAGTTAAATTTGGCCGACTAGGTGGAACTACACCTTTAATCACCACTCTCCTTCTAGACCCATTTCCTATGCCATCTGGGACAAAAATAACACAGGGCGGCTCGCTTTACAGATATTTAATATCTGCGCTGGCCGGCATATTCATAAATGATAGCCATGCTATCCGGCTCATGGTCCTCTCTGCATTAACCCTTTATATGCGAAGGGTGTGTTCTATGTCCCAGCGGATTCATCAGTCGTTGGTCTCGTCTTAGATTCAGGAGCCGTATTTCTATCCCATGCATGTTTAAATCCCCTCACTGTATTACCCTCTGCCTCCTCTGCTGGGAGGCTGTTCCAGTTATCTACCACCCTCTCAGTAGACTTAGGTTCCATCTAAGCCTCTGACTCTCTAGTTCTAGGCTAGAAATAAACTTTACGTATTACACAATGACCTTACTCTTTGTTACGGGTCTATAAGATTATAATTAGCTGCGAATGTCCATTGATGAGAAATTTTAAACTATTATTTAGGTTTTCTTTAGTTCTGCGAGACAGATAACATTTAGCTGAATTTGGCAGCCGACTTGGTGCAGCTGTCACGAAACGGGGAAGAAAAAGCAGAGTTATTCTCCGCTACTGAAAACAGAGCGTCATTAGTAACATCGCCAAGTAATGTAGGAAACCGGCGCTACTTAAAAAAAACAAAAAACGTTAGAATATAAAATAAGAAAGAACGCAGAGATTTGTTTTATGTGTTCATTTCTTGCTTTTAAAAAGCACTAATCTAGAATGTTGACGGTAAGATGTATCTGAAGGGTTCCAACCGCTTCCTAAACTGCACTGGCTGGGTCCAACTGTCCAATCAGAAAAGCCCCTAAGGTGCAGCTGTCCAGCGGAATTCTGCATCGCTGTCATGCCGATTAGGAACACCGGGACCACAAGGAATATGTAGCAGAAGATTGCGACAGGGGGATCCAAGGACGAAGTACCAAAGGATGAATTTAAAATAAAAACCTGGATTCAGGCCAGAAGGTCACGGCAAGTAGAGTTCAATCAAAGTCAAAAATACAAGCCGGGTCGGGAATCAAACGGCGCGGTCTGTAGTAAAATCACATCCAAGAGTGGGCACCGGACTACTGATTGACGAGGAGCCATAGACTCATTCTGGGGCCCCTGAATTGGGGTTGGGGTCACATAATACCTCAACATTAAGGCATTACAGCAACACTGTTTAAGCAAAGAAAGCAATCTTTAATGCTATGACGTGCCAGGCACGTCAGTGGTTGTTAACTGACTGTTTTTGCGTGACGTACCTAGCACGTCATTCGTCGTGAAAGGGGTTGAGAAACTTTGTTTTCAGTCTCTTTGACAACAAACGATCAGTGACTGTTTTTGTGTCATAAGACCATTAAGGGTTACCAGCAAAATGATGACCGAAGCAAAGGGTATTTTAAATTAAATAATTATTCTGGGAAGGGCTTGGACATTCGACAGAAAGTAGCAAGAATGATGTTTAGTTTTAGAGATTAATAAGAGGGGTATTTTTATCGTGGCAGTGCTCACCATACCTGGTAACATCTGGCTTCGTTTTTGGAGGTTGTATTTCCAAAACAACTGGAAAACTCCAGAAGACTTTGTTCTTTGTAACAATGCTTTGTGCTAAAATAAAGTTTGGCACTTAATCAAGTAACGCAGTGAAACAGTCCCTGTGTCCCAGGTATTAAAGACAGTTGGGTGACATCATGGCTGTAATTAATTATCACTTCTTGTTTAGACAGGCGACTAGAAATCTCAGCTGTCAGACTGGGCTATTTTGCGTGGGACACAAACCATCTGTGGCATGGATGAAGGTTTGTCCATGATGGTCCACCCTTTGACAGAGAGATATCCTCGGCACTGGATTCCATACTCATCTTCCACACACATCCAAAACAATTACGTGCATGGCAGAAACCTTTCTCAAGGAATTGTCGCCATCTTTGTTACGGGCGAATGCTGAATGCTATATGGTGATTTTTGACTATTATTCTCTGTTTTTGGAAATATTTTGTGGATTTATTGACCAAAGGAAAACTGAGATCCGTGTCGAAACTAGCTGAATGGTTACTTCTTGTTCTCTCACTTCCTGTTTGGAAATCTATGACATCATTCTCTGTAAAAACAGTGCCATCAAGGCAAGGTGGGCAACGATTCAGAACCATTTGGTAAAAGAACAGAACTTATAGTCTCTTCAGGCATAACATTTTCTGAAGATCCCAACTCTTTGGCATTTAGTGAACTTGGTACTTCACTTTTCACAACCCCCCACGTTGCCTTGTCGTTGCCCTCTGCCCACTAGTTCACTGCCTCGCGCGTTCTACCAGCTGCTGTGCCCATCACTCACATGTTTTTGTCACAAGAGATTTCCCAGGTCGAAGAAACCGAACACCCAAAAATCCCAATCAGTCCTAAACGCTCCGGCGCCGACTTCCTCTCTGATACCGGACCCTGACTGTATTATCTATGCATAGGATTTTTCTTAATACACTTTGGCTGCCAGCGGTTACATTTTGTGTTACATTCTTTGTGTACTGGTTGTGTATAACACCCCTTTATAGTATTAACTGTCTAACAACAGCTGACGCTCCAATAATCCTAATAAATGTAATTCTAACAGATTTCAATATTCTTCTACAAGTCTAAGGGAGTAACCAAAACCAAAGAGGAGATAAAATAATAATCTACAACATTCTGAGGACAATATCAGAAGACTGGTGCCGTTCCATTTAGCCACACGCCGGAATGAAACGCTTGAACGCATGCTTTCTCTGTGCACACCGTGCATGCCCGGCGTGGCTCAGATATCCACACTCAACAACTGTGACGTGGGGCAAAATATTTAACCAACCTTAGATTCCTTAATGAGAAAAATGCTCAAGAGATGCCTGCACGCTGACCAGTAATGAAGGGTGGATCGTCCTACAGAGGGAGAAAGAATGAGCAACTTTCAAAAGCTTCCTGAAGACCCACCTTCTTTGAGAAGCGTACAACCTTTCTTCCTACAACTCTCAGCCATCATCATAATCAAGCCATCTGAACGATCAATAACTTCAACAGATCACCCAGACCGATCAACTCTTCCCCATCCAAGCTGTCCTCTCCTATTGCCCCCCCAACCACCGACTCGATTGTAAGCTCCGAGGAGCAGGGTCCTCTTCACTTTTTGTACCAGCTTCTTACTGTGTGTGACTTTAAATTCCCGCTGATTGTAACAGCGCTACTGTGTCTGTTGGTGCTTCATAAATACATGAATTGTAATGTAATACAATTTGATTTAAAACGCTTTGATTAAACTGATAAGTCATGATCATATATTGACTTTTTCGTTTGTACGATAGCATATGACTCTCATTCGGGGTATCACTAATCAAAGTCACTGAATAACGCAAAAAGTGCACAAAACCACCAATAAAAAGGGTTGACGCTGTAAATATGCCCTAATAACGGTTCTCAGTGTCTTGACCTGGCACCACGAAATACCAAACTGGCAAAAACTAAAGATGGGGTTATTTGCCTTTATCATACTCAACAAACAAAAATAGGAATCTCATAGAAATGTCGTACTTAATGGATATAACTATGAATTTTGGTATGCATCTATATATATATATATCACCTCACGGGAGGTCACACGTAGGATGCAAAGCCTTGGTTATTTCACACAACTTCTCTTAATTGACACATCTTGGCATTAATGACACTTCCCCTGTTAATGTTGACACCAGGATTTTGAAACTGACGCCCCAACGCGGCCTACGTTCCCGTGTAGGAGGGCCAGTCCTTCTCCAGGGGCCTAAATCCACGCTGCCCTCTTTTTCGCGCTACAGCGTTAAACGACCTTTATCTCTGCTTTGGGTGTAATTCTTTCGAGACCGTTTACCCTGTAAACCTCACTTCAGCTGTGGCTAGAAGCGAAATCCCCGTGTAAGCACTTCTCATGCCGTTTTTCTGAGAGCCAATCAGCTACCTCCAAAATAATATTATCCAGACAAAAAAACATCCACGACCAGGAAGCAAAAGGAGCCTTTTTTTATGTTAAATCCACCGAGGAACCCATTTTTCATGGATTTTTACTGCGTACCGCCTTCAGTTAATGGCGTTAGAAAACAATACATCTGTCTCATTTAACCCCTCCAAAGTTTGCATCTACTGCATTCAGGAAGCATACTAAGGTACACTTCCTGTACATGCTCACTAGCATTTAATACATAAAAGCAATGATTAATTAGATAAATCAAGCTGCATGTCTTTCTTCACTCATTGTAAGCTTTGCCTCATTATTATCGTTTATTGTTGGCCCTCTAATCAAATAACAAAGGGTTAACTTAATCAGTAAAGGTCTCGGTCACGTTGGAGGTATCGGTGGTCCTGGAACTCCAATATCAACACATAGCTTTGAATGGACATCTGGATGCCCCTCCACGTCATGGTGCTTCTTCACAAGCTACTTATTATGTGATCCCTTGCGTGTCTTGGACCCCCAACATTTTGGGGACCCCCCCAGTACTGTTTTCGCCAGGGCACAGTTAATTAAGGGCATTAGTTAATATTTTTATCTATTTGTATCTGAATATATGTATCTAAGTGCTGTAAAAATTGATAGTACCATAGAAATAAAATTATAGAATAATAGAAATAAAAGATAATAAATAATAATAATACTAATTAGTATTAATAATTATAATAATAAAACTGTTATTTAATCACAGCGGCAAATTGAACATTATGACGTTTATTTTAAAGTCAAACTTGGTATTTATGGTATTTCTGATATATCATCGGCTAAGGGAGCATACATAAGTTTAAGAAAAAAAAGCCTTACTGTGAGATATCCGGAGACAATCGGCGTATTACATTTATTTATATAGCGCCAGCAGATTCCGTAGCGCTGTAAAATGCGCCGGGCAGGTAACAGCCCAATCAAAGCTCACTATTCTCATCTGGCGCCATTCGTCATCATCAAGGACGCATCACATTTACATCATCAAGCAATATCTTTACAACAAATGTCAAACGGGTTGCTTTTACCTCCATGTCTTGAGAAGGGTATCAGAGCCTGCAAGAAAACAAACTTTCGAGCGCTTTCACTTCTCTAGCAAGCAGCGATGCCCGTCCCCCGACGTCTCGTAGTCTCCGCCGCGGGTGCTTCTTATCGGGTCCGGGGGTTACCAGCGCCAATTTGGCTGCCGCTATCCTAGGTTTAGAGAGTAGAGACCCTCTCGGCTATCTAGCCCTGCAGAACTGGAGAGGAGGAAGGAGGGGAGGGGTGGCAATCAGTGTTTAAATTTAGACACAAATCTAAACAGATACTGTACTTCCCAGAGTAGAGAGAAGAGGGGGTGCGAGAGGCACCGCAAGAGAAGCAGCAGCCACTGACCTGCCCATACATGGGGACGAGAAGTGTCTATTTCCTCCCTAATCTTTAATTTTCTCCGCCCTACTTTTGGCCTTTTTTCCCCCGACCGTCTCTGTCGAAACTGATCTGAGTAAATAGTGGTAAAGTTCACATTGACTTTTGAGCTAAGTGTGAACGTCACATGTGACAGTGCGAGAGCGTGTGGTTCCAACAACAAACCAAATGGGTTAATTGTGACAACGTTGACGACGTGAAGAGTCCTAATTTGTAGAATATCTATCGCACTATATATACATATATATACGTTACCGTTCAAAAGTCACTTCGCTGTTTTCATGGTAAACAAGGAAATTTCTGGCTGTAACATAATTGCAAAAGGGTTTTCTGACGATCAATTAGCCTTTTAAACTTAAACTTGGATCAGTGAACACAACGTGCCATTGGAACCCAGGAGTGATGGGAGTGATAAAGGGCCATTGGAACCCAGGAGTGATGGGAGTGATAAAGGGCCATTGGAACACAGGAGTGATGGGAGTGATAAAGGGCAAATGGAACACAGGAGTGATGGGAGTGATAAAGGGCCATTGGAACACAGGAGTGATGGGAGTGATAAAGGGCCATTGGAGCACAGGAGTGATGGGAGTGATAAAGGGCCATTGGAACACAGGAGTGATGGGAGTGATAAAGGGCCATTGGAACACAGGAGTGATGGGAGTGATAAAGGGCCATTGGAACACAGGAGTGATGGGAGTGATAAAGGGCCTCTGTGCGCCTATTAAAAGATTCCATTAAGAATCAGCCGTTTCCAGCTACAATAGTCATTTACAACATTAACCCCGTCTGCGCTGGATTCTGATCCATTTCATGTTATTTTAATGGTCAAAATGTGCTTTTTTCAAAAACAACGACAAGTGACTCCAAACTTTTGAACTGTAGTCTGCCTGTCTGTCTAACCTTTGGTTTTCTGGGTTGCACAGGGGGGATTCACTGCATATTCTGAACTTCTAAGCATGAACGGCCGTATAAATCGACATAAGAACATAGCGTGCAGACCCTTTGAATGTATGGACTGTGAGAAACGCTGCAGAAATTGATGGTTTTATATAAGGAAAAGATAATAATTTTCACCTTGGCCAATGTGCCCAGTTAGCTGAGAATTTTCCGCAAAATACTGAATTTTCCACGTACTGAAATCTAAGTAAAGATACTGCATTAAAGCCTGAGACCAAAACACAAGGCTTTAGTTCCTTAACCCCTTAATGACAAAGCCCGTACACGCACGGGCTCAAAATGCATTGTTTTCAATGGGTTTAGAGACCGCCCATTGTCCTTAAGGGGTTAAAACCTCATGGAGCGCCAATAAAAATCAATAAAATACAATCCAAAATTGAAACATTTATGTAGAATGTAACCAAAAACACATAATAAATTCATAGAGTTATTGCACTACTGCTTTTTTCTGATTTCATGGCAGTTTCGCTCCAACCTACTTGTTTCTAAATTTCCCGTAGTGTTTGCTTGTAGTTATTGTTGCAGAAATCACTGAAATAACTTCTCCCTCTACTGGTTTCCTGTGAGCCGAGGTCACAAAGCAGGTTGTCGAGATTCTACTTAAGAATATCGCCAGTGTTTGAAAAACAAGATCCGATGATTATTAGCATGGCCTAGAATAATGACGTCTCGATCACGGAATATATTAATAGTGGGGGTCGAATCGATATGGTGCGTACAAAGCTCTCCAAAGACCGAGGGATGAGCTAATTACGTCATATTGAATATGCGCTAAATTATTATTTCCAATTGAATGAATAAAGGGCTAAAATAAGCATTTTATTTGATGATCCAAATTATTAGATCCTATGATAGAGTTCTATCGGACATTTGAATGTATTAAACACGATGAAAATCACACGTTATTTTCTGTCTCGACAAAAGTCACAGGTCCTGAACAGATCTAGTATGGCAGTAACCAGTAATTGAGTATTGTTTGATACTTTTGAGTATTGTTTGATGGCTTTTGCGTCACATTGGAACGTCCTATAGGATCGGGAGCGCCCGCCGATCTCTCGGATTATCAGATCATAGGGTTGGTTTTGTGGGTTTGTACGCTGAAAGGAAGCAAGCGATGTTATCGAATAACCGTCTTCCGTATGAGAAGGTGACAGCGGTTACAGGAAGTGAAAGATCTCATAAGCTGCAGGTGTTCACAAGCAAGCATCATGAAAAAGTTAGGCCGTTAAAAAAAATAAAAAACTTTGGTTCAAACTTCTTAAAAAAGTGTTCTTATCGCCACGGCAACCAATGGAATGGCCCAATCGGCAGGAACATTTCATTGGCTGCTTCGGTGACAACTTTGCACCACGTCTCTTGGTAATGCCGTAAAAGGTGCCTGATACTGATGGAATCACAACCTAAAAACATTTTTTTTACCCAAAATAGGGAAAAGCAACACACTTATTATTTCTTCAGTTTGTGATTTGCACGAGACAGAACCAGGTCACACACTTTTGGTTTTCATTGCCCCTGCTGCGTTCACAAAGGCTGTTTTAAACATAATTAAGTTTAGATATTGTTAAGTGCCCTGTTTTTTTTTTTACTTCCCGCCCAGATGTTTGTCTCCGTAAAGAATAGTTTTGGGACACAGCAATAGTAGATTGTCTTGTTAAGTAGACTGAGAAATTTCCTGTTTTTGTGTAATTGTGTTTAATCCTCACCCGATTGCGGCCGGATGTCAGGAAATAACATTACTGCACTGACAGCTGGGGTCCGATTATAAAGATTGGAGGGGGGCTTGCACTTGTACAACGGCACCCAGGAGTTGTAGAGCCTTAACAGGTAGCAGCCCAGGGGCTAAATCCCAACAAGGGTCCATAAGGGGGCTTTCAAACACGCAAGACGAGATCAAGGTCTAGACATGGGCCAGGAGCAAGAGAGGGTTTAACCAAAACCAAGCTGCAGAGACAAAGGCACACTGGGCATCAAGGGGTTAAAAGGGATGTCCTCTAGCACTGGATACCACAATGTGTCTCAATGGCAAGTTATCAGAATTATCAGAAACAGTTAAACAATTTGATACGCTGTTCCACTTGAGTTGCACCAACCGGGAAGGCGGGTCACAGAATTGTGAGCTTAATTCGTTTGGCAATATAAGAAAATACAAAAGAACCTCTTCACCAAATTCCGATAAGCAGATACCCTGGTTACACGGTGTCACCGAAGCCCCCTCAAAACGGCGGGAAGCGCCACCTGCTTGCTGGTTCTCGCCGCAACGTTAAGGGGGAGTATGGGCATGAAAGGGTTAAAGGAAAAAAAAGAACAGCCTGCACTCGCCGCTCCCCTAAGGCTAGGTTTCCACTTGGGTTTTTGTCCGGCGTTTTTTTCTTGATGAAAAACGCCAGGAAAACTGCCAAGAAAACTGCCACTGCATTTACCTGCGTTTTGGCGTTTTTTCTGCAGTTTTTTCTGGCGTTTTAGCCTTTCTGTGGAAATTGCTGTTTTTGACCTTAGGCAGTTTTTCCAGCCTTTACAAGTTAGAAGTTTCACCCAGCTAAAAGGGATTAGGATAAATGGCAAGTATCTGCCCTCTCCTGATGTCATTTACTTGGTAGAGTTCTACTTAAACACGGCCCGCGGACCCTTTTGTCTCTTTTCTGTGGTTTGTAAGGCATGCTTTATTTCGAATGTCTGCTCCTCTGGGAAGATTGGCCCCAAATGATGGTGCAAATTGTTTGCTGTTGCTTTTGGCACGCAGGATCCGGTCGCGTATGTTTGTTTGTAATGGCATGTTTGTTCCAAATGGTGTAAAATTCAATATGAACCAGTCCAGGACTTTGTTTTGTGTGAAACTGTTTGTTTTCAGCCTATTTCTCGTAGGACACACAGATACTGGGTCCATCCTCTGCATTGTAACTGTGGAAAAAAACGCCATAAAAAACGCCAAGGCAATAAACCCACATGGCTTTTTCATGGCGTTTTTTCTCTCCCATAGACTTCTATTGGAGAAAAAAAGCCAAGATTTCTTGCAAAAAACGCCAGAGTGTCAACATGCTGCAGTTTTGAAAAACTGCCACAGAGCCCAAAAAAGCAGAAAAACGCCAAAGAGGACTGAAAAAACGCCAAACAGAAAAACGCCAAGTGGAAATGGCATTTTGCGATTTCCTATTGAATTACAGCTAACATCTGGCTGCAGCCGTTTTTCACAAAAAAACGCCAGGTGGCGCTATTGGCGTTTTTATAGGCGTTTTTAGCAAAAAAAACCCCAATGGAAACCAAGCCTAAATAAAACATTTAAATTAGAAAAAAGGCAACGTGAAAACTCCAACTAAACTATGAATTAGAACATATTTCATCTGATTAGTGGATTAAACACAGAAAATTTACACTTTTTTAAAGAAGCCAAATCTGCGGGAATCTCTAGATGTTAAATTCCTTGTCCGAATGTTATTCCAGGAAATTCTAAGTTTTACTCTCAGATTTCCATTCTTCTAGGAATATTTGTCTCTAGGGTTCTAGCCCATTTGGGGTCACATGGGGAAGCGAGTGTGCCGCGAAGTACTTTACGACACTCTTATTGAGTTGGGTTTTAAAGCCGGGCAGCAAACGCCTGCCTGATATTTTAATACATCGTATTTTGTTGCCACGGCGCTGTGTTCATTAATAACCCTCGGGGTGATCGCGTCCCCCATGTTATTACAAGCATACAGGTATCTGATAGCTAGCTGACTATTCTCACTTCTCAGGCCCCACTTAACCCCGTCCTGCCATGTTTCCGATCATTCCGGAGATCACGCAGTTACCACACAGAACATCTTCAGGTTATGATTCTACTCTGGAGAATTTCGCGGCACCCAAGAAAGGACATCTGGCATCCTTTGAAGATATCCGGCAGACTTTATGGTATGATCTGGTATGGTGATGTTAGATAACATTTATGGCAGGACATGGCCTAAGAAAAAAACCCTCTATTTTCTCTTCTTCATGCAAGACGCCTTGTTAACCCTTAAACATTAGACATTTTTCATGACGACCTGAACATAATCCCTGATCAAAATAAAAAAACTCATTGTAATGTTTCATTCGGATGCAGCATCTTTCCGACTGTAAAAATCTGGATTGCAAAGTCTCTTAGCAGCACACAAGTCCTGCCTTCGGGATGCCTCGACACACGTGTCCTGACATTAAGTCTTCCCATCATACACGTAACTGCCATAGACCATGCGCGGAACCTGTCTGTGCAGCAGCAGTGAGCGGAATGGCATTCATTCGCTGAAAATAACACCTTGAGGGGCGAGTTTGTGTTGGCAACTATAGGAAAGGGACACCAACTACACAACTTTACACTTACAAACTATCCAATTAACTTTTACCCGCAAACCAAGCAGGGGAGGAAGGGACGACATACCTACAGAGATGAATCACTGCCACCTGTTATGTATCTGATGTCAGCATGGAGTACGATGGGGTCAACCGAACACTAAACTATTAAACGTTAAAACATCCAGACCCGGTTTAATGTACACGTAAATCTCTTTTACAGCTTCGGTAGTGAAGTTGCTTATGTGCGTGTAATATGGAAAGTATTGGCGGGGAGCAGCTGTCAACCTCGTATATTATCTTCAGTACCATAGACAGTGGCCAACAGGCTACGGACCCCATAAGACATCCTCTGTCAGAAGCGGCCAATACTAGCCGCTGAGCATTCCTTCTGCTTGCTATTCAATATGCAATGAAGCATACAAGGGGTTACTAAATCAGGTAGAAAACAATAATTCAATTTAGCAGCAAGTTACGTGCTGTTAGACTCATCTAGTCTGTCCATGTTTTTGTTCTTGCTGTAAAACCTCAAACCCTACATGGCTAATCCCGGAAACATTCTCCTCCTTTGTAATTAACCTCCCTCCTGTACATTTTTTAAATGCTTTTATGAATTAAAACCACTACTATTATTACTATTTGCTTGTTTTAATGGTTGTAGTAACTCCTAGAGATCACCCAGATGTATCCTCCTGTTGTCCCCGAAATCACTTCCAGCACCAGTCAGCATGCGCACCTTGGAACCCTGCTATGTGTACCCAATAAGTAGACACAACTATCTTGAATTAGGTACAGCAGGAATGAACAGTTTATTGTTGTAAAACCTAGCCTTTTATATCCACATAATTGTATTAACATTGATAAACAGGTACATGTAGACAACCCAACCTTGAATCCCCTTTAGTTACTGAATCTCCCCCTGGCGGCAATCGTGTTAATGGGATTAGTTTACACAATGGAGTTCCTGCCTGTGCTATCTTTCTTTGACAGCCAGGCTGGAGCCATCTCTGAGTACCTGTATGACAGGTCATTCTGTCACAATGGTGATGGTACATTTCATAGCCATGGCAAAGACAGCTGCTGTCCGTGAGTGGTTATTTGGCTTCTGCACCAGTCCTGGCGGGCATTGTTTAAAGGCTGTCGTAAATTTACTCCAAGGGTTCCATGTATAAAGTGGATATAGAAGCAAAAAGGTGATCATTGGCCTCAGTTACATATACCTACCCAGAATCCCTTGCAGTGGTGGTGGCAGCAGTACAAGATTTAGTGAGAAAAAGCAGGTCTTCTGGCTTGCCTGGTGGATGTGGATTTAACATTCTTTGGATTATTTTAGTCCTCGGTATCATAAATCATGCAATTTGTGGAAAAGGTGAATCTTGGAATCCCGTATCATGTGTCTTTATAGACTTAATGGCAGTTTCCCTTTAAAGGGAGTTTCCTATTTCATCATAAGAGGCTTTCCCCTTCCTTCTGTGTAAATATTTCTTTGTTTTAATAACATTCAGGATGCCAGACTTGGCAAATGTAATAACTTTTGTAATGACGGCTGATTGATAGTTGATGACGTGCGCACTGCAGATTGGTTGTGCATCGTGGGCCTTCATCGTCTCATGGAAACGCTGCCCCTCTGTGGCTATAAAATAAACTGCATGATGATTTTTATTCAAAGACTAATGATAAACAAAATCAGTTAATTATTACTGTAATATCATAATAGAATATACTAATAATGACTGCAGAAGGTGGATATTGATGTCAACATTCTTTTCCGACACGACCGCTCCGTTTCCTATAAATGAGCCATAATGTGATATATGATATTTAATGCATTTTGACGTAATTTGTTTTTACCCTCAATGCAGCTGGGAGACCTATATTTTCTCATGCAAGCCTCCCTGAGGTAATTTTAATGAGCCCTCACTACCTCACACCTATGACACGTCACTCCGTCATACCTTTCATAGAAAACACCTCGCTCAATCACACTCGCTCCCCATCTCTGTGTTATAGGATGTGCAGCTTTGCAATTTCACATGCATGAGCAGGAAATGGCTGTAGGTGGTCACACTGCTGTGATGTAATATATAGGGGAGGAACGACAGGACTCTGTTGCTAAGCATCTGTAGTATTTCAATAAACCTTAAAACTGTAATGGAGTAGCAGCTCTCACGGTGTACGAGGAAGTATAAAGAAAGGATCCAGGCAAGGTAAGGGTGTGATAGAGTGAGTATGTTTTAAGGTGAATGTGGAAGCGTGTTAGAGTGTGTGAGTGCACTACTGCACATGTTAGTTATGAGGGCGGGTGTAAGCCCTCCTCTGGGGCAAAGTTGACTGTAATGAGCCTGGAATTGTATTGGCTTATTGCCCCTGTCCATTAAACACCCCGCCAGGACACCCTGGCTCCTCTGAGACCCATCGCCCAGCTCCTCGTGACAGGTGTGCATGCAGTTCCACTTCTAATAGGGTAGTGGAGACGTTTTTTTTTAAACTCGTCACCTGATTGGCCACGTGGGTTTTCATGACAAATACACTCCGTAACCCCCACCAACTAGATAGATTCCCGCCTTACTTTAGCAATGCCTCTTAACGATGGGGCGTCGCTTGAAGCACGTATGCTAATTCGCGCAAGCAAATGCCCCTACAACGTTTCAGTCAGAGCGGCGGACTTGTCGAATTGCGCATGCGTATTCCTACTAGCTAATGTTTTCGCTGTCGTTATCCCGCGTTACTTCCTTACTGATCGACCCTTGGTCTGTAACATGAGGGGGTTACGAAAGCACAGCTGTGTTTACATGCTGACAGCGGAACCAGACACACGATTGGTCAATAATTACTCTCTGTCATCGCTATGTAGCGAATCGGAACAAGCTATGTCTTAGGTCCGCCCGCCCTTTGGGTGGGCGGCTGTTTACGTCTGGCCCTCAGCCTCTTTAACTGTTATTATTGGCTAGGAGTCCGTGAACCCCTCCGTCAGTAGTAGGATCCCTGGCTCCTCCCTGACATTTTGATTGGCGAGCGGTTTAATTGACCCCTCCCCTGGTTGTGTGATTGGACAGTTAGTGTTTTGGAACTCCCCCGTATCTGTGGGTATACCAGGCTGTCACTGCCCGGTATCTTCTCAGTCACTATGTCACGGACGAACGCTTTTCTCGGTATCTTGGTCCTGGCCGTGCTATGTGTGCGGTCTCCGTGCTCCGCTTCCCTCATACCGCCACGGAATGACACCGCCCGGGTGGCTCGCTATGTGGTGCATCACTGTGACTGGGGTGCAATGGCCACCATCTCTTCACACGAGTCTGTCAGGGGACAGCCTTTCGCTAACGTGTTCTCTGTGAGCGATGGGCCCCTGAGGGCCAGCACCGGAGTGCCATACCTGTACCTCACACTCATGGAAATCTCCGTGCAGGACTTGCAGGTGAGTGCAGAGGTTTAGTGGGGGAAGGGGGATAAATAATACTGATACAGCGCCCCAAATAATAATAATGCACCCCGTGATACTGCGCTCCATATCACTAATACCCCTTACCCTGCACCCCAATAGTAAAGCCTCTTATACCAAAAGTCCCGGCGTGCCCGCGTCCCAATAATAGTTTCCCCCGTCGTGCCCGCGTCCAAATAGTTCGCAGACCCCTCTGAGACTGCTTTCAGATAGTACTTGGTAGTACTTGATAGTACTCTTTATTTCATATAAATGCACAAATTCATACGTTCTGTTTTCCTCTGAGAATGAAGTTTCTCTGTACGGCCGAGCGCAGTTGTTATCTCTCAGCCCGCAGCCGTAACCTGTTTATCTCGCCTCGCTCTTCTGTGTAGATTAAAAAAAAAAAAAAAATCCTTCAAAGAAGAAAAAAATGAACACGGAACCGGGGAAACTGGTTTGATTAATACCCTTACAAAATAAAAATAAAAAAGTTTCATAAAATCTGTTTTAATCTCCTTTGGAATCTAAAACCATCGATAAACGCAAATCCCACGATAGGAGAGATCATTTGCTCCCATGCGGTCCAAGCTTACACTTGCAGAAAGCAACGTGTCACGAGTGACTGTGAATCAGCTTTTTTGTTTGTGTCACATCAGCATATTAAATGTGTGCGTTTAAGATTGTCGCTCGTTACACAATATCCAAACGAGATGCCTCTTAAATTGCTGCGGACTTTTACTTCTCTGCTCGCTTGTGAACCCTTCAGCCTGGATCTTATAGGCTTTATCTTCCTGCGAGTCCAGCAGCGACCGCAATAAATAAATGATTTATTTTACTCCGCTTTCATTTAAGTGTTTAAATGCAATATTTACTTCTCATCGTCCTGAAATTGTTTTTTTTTTTCTCATTGTTTTTTTTGTTAGGTGAACCCAAATGCGTCTATAACGTTGTCATTGGCTCAGACCCATTACTGCAAAAAAGAAGGCTATGACCCTCAGAGCCCACTGTGTGCCCATGTTATACTGTCTGGGGCCATTCAGAAGGTGAGTGATGCTTTCCCTGCAGGCATACTACGGCCTAGGGTCACGGTACGTCGAATGTTACCCTTCCGTTGAAATGTGATTCCCGGGGACCGCGGCTGACTGGGTCTTTCCGGTCCGAGACTCAGTGGTGTCACGACGTTTGTCTCTGTGTGCGACCGTAGAAAGAAATGCGTGATCCGTACATAAAAAGCAGGCTTGGAGATTATTTTGATGTTCCCTTTCTTTTCCACCCAGGTGGATGACACCGAGACCGACGCCGCCAAGTTAGCTTTGTTCAGCCGGCACCCCGAAATGGCCAGCTGGCCCCGTGACCACAACTGGTTCTTCGCCAAACTCAACATCACAAACATCTGGGTGCTGGACTATTTTGGTGGAATCAAGACTGTGACACCAGACGAATATTACAAAGCAAAACCTTAGTAAGTATCGCATCGCCCCCGAATGCAGTTACTGTCAGTGTGGTAAAGACCCTACAGTCTCTCTACAGACCCATCTGGCGTGTCCGATGTTCCCTCCCCACCAGTCGCCGTCCACACATGGTATGATCAGTAAAGATGGACTACAGTGTCCTACTTCCTTATCACAGTGTGGACAGCATGCAGATGGAGCGGAGTATAAAAATAGTCTCTTCTTAAAAAATTATATATAAACACTATAATTATATTAACCCTGAGGTGAGAGCAGAGCAAAAAAATCATTATATATATCATATATTAAAAAATTATTAAATATTTGGTCATAACTATGATTACATATGATATCCCTGCCTTTCACGGGGAATAAAAAATATAATTTGTGGTGACGCACTAAACACGAAAAATAAATCACGGTTCTATAAACCAATGGAAAATTTGGTAAATCAGAACCTTGTTCCAAAATAAAAAAAAAAAAAAACCGTCTCATAGTCATACGCAACTGGCTGATTACCAATGAACTCGGTGCTTGATAAAAAATAAAAATAACTTGCCCCGTGTGAGGATCGAACTCACGACCTTCAGATTATGAGACTGACGCGCTACCTACTGCGCTAACGAGGCTGAGTGTGAGTGCTGCATGGACACACCAGGCTTCCTTATTTCCCGGCTTCCTGTAATTTTAAGCCGAATATTCTCTTTTCAACAGATTCAATTACTATTGGAGCTGAGGATCCAAACCATTGTTGGGAGAGTTTTCAAGCAGCCTGCACGTGTTTTGATTTTGCTTTCGTTTTTCAGCATCGACCTTTAGATCGAAGTCTGCAAATATTTAATCAGGAGAGTTCCATCTTTTTCATAGGTTAAAAAAAACAAAACAATCAAGGTCAACGTTTCCAACATACCCCTGCGCACAAGACATTATGGGGTTTTGTTGTGAAATTGTTAGTGTCACGTTCATCATAACCCAATACAGTTATATTTTTTTGTAATGTCAATGCCCTGGATAAAATGCATAGATTGCAGCACTATATATGTAAACCAGCAGCACTAAGAATGTTTTAGATTTGATTAGATGTGGTGCTTGTATAGCTTTTAATGGAAATGTTTAACTCTCTTTATACTCTTTGCTGTCCTCCTCCCTGTGTGTAATATGTATGGCATATGGTCCCCGTTGGACCCTGTCAAGTTTCAGAAACTTGGCAGCTATTGGCTCCATTGCTGGAAGCTGCCTGGATCGTGCAATCAGGTGTGTTGCTTATCAGCTGTATAATCTGGTCACTTGGCTGAATTTGCCCCCATCCTGAATACTGCCAGCCTTCCACAGCCAGTGGGGGCAAAGCCCAAGGTTAGAAATATTATTAGAGATCCAGGCGCTGTGGGGAGGGCTGGGGGAGAGCGAAGTCTTTTAATATTGAAGGCAGTGAAGTGCATATGGATCTTCTAACTCGCAAAATTACCCCTCCCCGCAGGGCAGATAAACCCAAAGGCTTCTTGAAGTTGCTTCTGATAGCTCATGTAATTCTTAACTCCCAGACATACTCGAGCTGGTTTTACGATGTCGCTGGCTTATATTTTGAGCAGAATCGGCACCTTGTAACCATTTGCTGTGTCATAAAACTGAACATGAATGGAATTTTATGTTCACAAACACTGAGAAGAGCCCTTCAACATGACTCACAGGAGCAGCATTTTGTGTTATGCCGCAAATCTATAAATGAACACAAAAGCTACTTTAGTTTATGTATTTGAATCTTTTCATAAACAGGTCCAGCGGGGCAGTGCACTGCGGGGGCGGAATAACACTGGGGTAAAAGTGGCTAGGGCCTCGATTTGCTGCTTAGTTGCAGCTCTCTCATTCATACCTCCAACTGTCCTGCTCTGTGCAGGACAGTCCCTGATTTAACCACTCTAGAGTGGTAGAGTTCGGCAGGACAGCAGGGGTTCCTTATTGCACAGCATGCATGCTGTGCATGCGCAGAATTGTGTGCCTGCACAGTAGCGCTGCCAGTTTTGAGAAACACTCTACCTCCTAAGTGCCTCTTTTAGTACTTATTCTTTCATTACGAGATGCCTTAAGGCAGTGGATCTCCAGGCTTCGAGGACCACAACCAGGCAATAAATCAAGTCATTTTAATGTTTTTTTTTTGTAATATATATTTCAGATGGCTGTGTTGGAGTTAAGGTATCCAAAAATATTGCCTGTTTGTGACCCTGGAGTTGCAAACCAGAAGTTTTATACCCATTATGCCATGTGGCCATTTTTGGTGAGGGCAACATAGCACAAGTCTTCTAACACTTATTTAGAGTGCCTTGCTTTTCTTATTTCCTGTAACTTTAGCTTTATGGTGTAAAAAAAAAAAGAATCGCTGTCCCTTGAATATGAATAAAACCAAAAATTATGTTTTTAATGAGATAAAATTGTTTTTTTAAATAAAGGTTAATGTGTGTGTAATGAAAATGAGATCACTCAGACCTGAATCTCTAATGCCTTTTCTTAAAGCAGAAATTTCCATGCAATAACTCATAAACTTGATTTCACAACAATGGACATTTTTTGGAATCTCCCCACATGCACCTAGTGCGCTGTCTAATTTTCCTGCAACACATGAATGAGCCCTATTGGTTCATGGAAAGAGACTATATTGCTCCAAACTGAGTTAATTTTGTAATGCCTAGAAAGTCTCTTAACCCCATTTGCCATTGGGACACAGGAGTGATGGGAGTGATAAAGGGCCATTGGGACACAGGAGTGATGGGAGTGATAAAGGGCCATTGGGACACAGGAGTGATGGGAGTGATAAAGGGCCATTGGGACACAGGAGTGATGGGAGTGATAAAGGGCCATTGGGACACTGGAGGTGATAAGGGACCCCAAACATTTGAATGGTTTGGGGTAGCATGGAAAAACCATAAAGTGAGAAAACAAAATGGAAAAGAACACATTTTCCTTCACAGTATCACTTCTAGCAGAATATGTGCAAATACAGAATAAAATCTCAATTGTATGAAATAATTAATGGCATCGTATAAAAGGACACTCGAGCCCCTAGCTTTCCTGGCGCAGGCTTTCTGTTTGAGATTTTCAGCAAGCAGTCATGTCGTTTTCATAAAACACTTACTGTTCATGAAGAGGCAATTATGGTCCCTCTGGAATTCTGAGAATTATGAAGTATTACGTTGTTATCCTCCTTAAACACACTTCCCGCTGAACTGTGTTGCAACTAAAAATCTAAATCATTGAGAAGCACTCATGAAACCATTCAGTCTTATTTATTCCCTTTTTTTTTAGGACATTTACTTGGAGAAACAGGTAATTTAAATAACCAACCCCACAGGGACTCTAGTACCTGTATTTCATTGCATTCAGTTCAGATTTTACTGCACGCATTTATGCCTGATGTAGAAGCTGCAACTCTGCTGCTGCCATTCTCTTCCGCGGTCCAACATTTCTTGACACTGATTGGCTGCTTGAAGCACTGCCATTCAAATAAATGGGTGCTCACAGACCCCCAATTGCAGTGTTTGTAGGGCCAGTGCTGTAGCAGTGGGGTACCCGGGAGCCTGATCACCCAGCAGAAGATCTGCCCCTGTTTATGTGGCAGGAGGGAAGCTGCTGCCCCAAAATACGCCACTGAATACAGCCAGATATACAGTAATGTAGGTAAGCATTACTAAATATTTGGTTATATTTAATTTTGCTCAATTAAACATCTGCACACGTGGACCTTTTTTTCAGTCATGTAATATTTTGGGTGACTTTCCTGCTCAAACACCACACTGAGCTGATGCTTTATGGCGATGCTAATGAAGTCCGTTCCTCCATAAGCTTTCATTACTCAGAGTGTGCGGCTATGTGATTAAGGCTGAGCCATTCTATGATTTAGCATAAGGCAGTATGATAAGGAATCGGGGTGTTAAGTAGATTGGTAACAGAGTTAGAACGCATACTAATGATTTAACCCCTTCGCGACTTTTGCCGGTTCAGGACCGTCATGACATGAAGGTCGCTAAATGACCTTTGACGGTCCTGAACCGTCATTAAATTAAATAAGCTTAGAAAGTGATCAACGATCACTTTCTTCGCTTAAACGGCGTTACTGTAATGCCTCGATGTCGAGGCATTCAATAACGCCGAGGTCGGCATCGGGGGCCATGTCTGGCCCCTCCCCGGGGCGTCAACAGCCGCCATACATTGTACGCCCGTTTTAAAAGCGTTTAGGAGGCGATCGACGATCGCCTCCTAAACTTAAATGGTGTCGCTGGAATGCCTCGATCAGGAGGCATCCAGCGACACCAAACACTTACCTTTGGATGGGCTGTGACCGCTCCGGAGAGCGGTCACAGCCGCAGCTGCCGGTGATCTTCGCCATCAAGCAAGATGGCGGCGGCCCGGGAAAATAAACAATAAAGATGATAGAGTTAGCTAGACGGCTCCAGACCCTCTAGAGAACTCTGGCTCCACTTGCAGGTTGAATACAGGTACTGCATTCAACCATACAAGTCAATGGAGCCCAGCTTTCTAATCACTATGTGATTAGTAAAATATTCAAAAAAAAAATAAAAAAAAATAAAAAATGAAAAAAAAAAAATGTGCTAACATTTAAAAATAATTATGCAGTGATGTCACTAGATGAACCATCCAGTACATTGCAAAATGTGTAAAAAAAATATAAAAAAAGTATTAAAAAAATAAAATAAAATAAAAAAATAAAGTTTATTATTTTGAGCAAGTGCTAAAATTTCTCAAAAATCTCAACAAAGAGTTAAAATAAAAGCACTTCAAATACCCAAGGGGTGTCTAATATATAAAAAAAAATGGCTGATGGGGTAAATTGGAGTGGCCAAGCTCAAAGATAGGGCATAGGTACAGACTGACCAAAATGGAGAAAAAAAGCGCACTTCCCAAATGTGGCATTTTAAATCTCAAACAACCCGACAAACCCATGCATGTCGGGTATCACTGCACTCAGGAGATGTTCCTGAACACATATTGGGGGGTTGTTTGACAGTGACATATACCAGAACCTGTATATCTATAACTAAAGTACAATTTGTGTGAAAAAAAAAAAAAAAAAAATACTATTACAAAGTTTGACAAAGTGTAGTTCTATAATTGGTGCATGGAAAGGGTTAAAATAACAGCATTTGGAATACCCTGGGGTGTCTAGTTTTCAAAACTATATGGTTTGAATGGGTTAAATTGAGTTAACCCGCTTCAAAGATATTCCAAAGAGGAGATGGAGGCAGAATGACCAAATGACCACCTGGATTACGCATGCCCCAAAAGTAGCCTTTTACCAGCCAAACAATCTGACAAACCCATGCATGTGGGGTATCGCTGTACTCAGGAGATGTTCCTGAACACATATTGGGGGGTTGTTTGACAGTGACATATACCAGAACCTGTATATCTATAACTAAAGTACAATTTGTGTGAAAAAAAAAAAAAATACTATTACAAAGTTTGACAAAGTGTAGTTCTATAATTGGTGCATGGAAAGGGTTAAAATAACAGCATTTGGAATACCCTGGGGTGTCTAGTTTTCAAAAATATATGGTTTGAGGGGGTTAAATTGAGTTAACTGGCTTCAAAGATCTTCCAAAGAGGAGATGGAGGCAGAATGACCAGATTTGTTAAAAAAGATTTGGAAATCATAAAACGCTGCTTGTACTTATTGCCCTATAACGTACAAAAAACAGCAAAAAAACATAAAAACATTGGGTATTTCTAAACTCAGGACAAGTAGTAGAATCTATTTAGCTAGTTTTTTTACTTGCTTTTTTAGGTGAGTAAAAGATTTTTCAAATAAAAGTCATAAAATGTGTTTTTTTTCAATTTTTCACCATGTTTTTTTTATTTTTTTTATAGTAAATAAGATGATACGATCAAAATAATGGTATCCGAAGAAAGCCCATCGTGTCCTGAAAAAAACAATATATAACTTATGTGGGTACACTAAATGGGTGAGGAGAAAATTACAGCTGAACACAAGCACCACAAAAGTGTCAAAACAGCTGCGGTCCCACAGGGTACAAAACGAAAAATGAGCCCGGTCCTTAAGGGGTTAAATAGTTGTCTGAAATATTACAACATAAACATTTCATTACTGCAATGTGGAACCACAAATGTCAAACGAAAATTCTGAACTTTTTGCTTTGTTTTCGTACGATTCATGGGGTCTGGCCTCGTTTTTGATGCTTTGTACGAATCAACAAATTTACAAAAAATCTGTAAATGTGCAATTTGTACGAATCTAGAATAGACTCCCAGAAATGTGAATACACTGAAGTGTAGTATCAGATATTACCACTAGATGGCGGTAAAGGTGTGACAGACACACACTGGTGATGTAGCTGGAACATCATTTGGTTGAGATTACTGTTCAGGCTTTTATGTCAAGTGTGAAGGCCTTTAACTCCCACTACTTTCAGCCAACATCTTTCACAATGGAGAAATACAAATACCAACATGTTTCTGAAAATATGTTTCTGGTTTGCACCTGAGTTTTTAATCCCAAATTCAGGGTCTTAGGGTGAAGGAGCAGATTCTCAGAGTCACACAGTATGGAGTCATCTCCCTATTGTGCTCTGACCAAAAGATATCTGGGCGACCCGGTTAGTACTTTTCTCAGCTTTGTAATGGATATTGTATATTGTAGCTATGTATTAGATATTATAGACATGTATTGGATATTGGATATTTTAGATATGTATTGGATATTAGATATCTATAGTATCTAATACATATCTATGGTGTATAAAGTGTCTGGTAGATATCTACAATATATAATATATATCTATCCTCAAAATTGTAAGCTTGCGAGCCGGGCTCTCTCCACCTAATATATCGGTTTGTCTTAGTCTGTCAATTCTCGTCTTGTCAGACCCCTTGAACATATGTATTGTATTAAGCGCTGCGGAAATTGTTGGCGCTATATAAATAAAAGATAATAATAATAATATAGGTGGTCTGTATGAATGAGTATGCGTGATTGAGGGAATGAATGAGTATCTGTGAATGATTAGTATCTGTGAATGAGTAAATGAATGAGTGAATGCATGTTTGTGAATGAGTAAATGAATGAATATGTGTGCTTAAGCATGGATGTGTAAGTGGGGGGAGGGTGGCACAGGGAGGCTGTAAGTGATGTGTAGACCCCATACTGCTGGCAGCATCAATACACAAGGGGGGCAGCTAGACAGATTTCAGCATGTATTGGCTGCTTGTGCTTGATAGGAGCGTGATTGCCATTGCTATTGCTATTTTTTTTGTCCAATTTTGGTGTGTTACTTTTAATAAAAGTGTGGTTATTTATTTTTATTATTTTTTTAAAAGGTGTGGGTCATTTTGGTTTCGGCCAAGAGAATCCTGAATTTTCAGTTTCGGTGCAGAATTTTAATTTTGGTGCATCCCTAGTGTTGGTGATGCAGAGCCTGTCCTGGTCTGTGTTTGGGTGGAGGTGTGACAGAGTCTGTCCCGGTATGTGTGTGTTTGAGTGGACGGTAACGTATATTTCATACAATCACTACATAAACACATACCAAATACATTGCAGCTATAGTTTGAAGAGAATTTGCTTATAAAAATGTTTTTTAACCATTTGCCAATTTTAAAAAAAATGTCCCCGGATTTCATTTTAAAAATCTGGTCACCTTAACCTAATATGTATATGATGGGAGCCCTAAGGATCTGCATTAGTGTTCTTCCCCCTTTTAAGTTATCCCTCTCCTGTTGTTAAGTTGCTGATTACAGTGATCTTAGTTATTCTGAGAAGAACGTTTATGGTATATATCTTAACTGGCCCTGTGGCCCTAAAGGCACTCACACAGCTGCTCGTTCACTCGGCATATGTAAAGGAACTGCGGTCCCCTTTGTCAGAAGAAGCTGGCGTCACAGGCTTCTTGGTGGCAGATACTGCGTGTCGGTGTTTGCACTGAGCACTGTTACATTTGAATCGATTTAAATGCCTGAACCTCCTTTAGGTCATTCCCTTCCTGCAATTTCAGCGCTGGTCACCGTGTGGTCAGCAGGCAGGGAGATCCTTTAATAATAATAAAAATAATAATTATTATTAGTAGTATTATTTCTTATCAACACATTAAATAATAAAGGAAAAATACAAAAAATGTTAAAGTTAAAGTTTTTTTGTCTTTTTTTAAAGTTTAATAATTTGCCTTTTTGTTTCATTGTATATTTTGTTTATATAATAAAAGAAAAAAAAAAACCCTAATTTTTCTCGCACATTGTCCTTCTCCACCTATAAGCATTTATGATGTCAGAACCCTACGAGTCGATGAGGGATGCCGTAGGTTTATTTCCAAAGAGAGTAAGAAATACTTTTGTCGGCGAAATTAATATATTCACTAAGTTAGGCTTTCACGTTCAATGCATTCCTTATCAACGTCAAACACAGCTTCCAAACACAGAGGAAAAAGGAAGAGAGATACTGAAGTGGCAGCGGTGAGAGAATCCAACTGTGGTCTGTTTGTGTGTCGGTTGCTGAACAACGCAACACGAAAAGAGATGTTCGAGATGTTCCGTTTCCGGGGCTGCTGCCGTAGCAGAGCCGTGTGGGTGAGGCAGTCGCGCAAGCTTCTCAGGCAGGTGGATGCCAGTGCTGGTCCTTTGTGTTTAATTTCGCAGTCACCATGAGGTCCAAGTGGATCCCTTTATCGGCATTACTGCTGACAAAAGTCCCGGCAGCAGGTAAAGTGAAAAACAACCATTTCTGGACATGCTTTTTTTTTTTTTAATAAAAAATTACTATAATATTGCTTAAAACGGTACTCAAGTATCGAGAGTCGTTTTAAGCAATATTATAGATACAATGAGTCCCTCTGCGTCGTATAATTTTATTTATGCTGTAAATTATAGGTCATATGTTCCAGAGTCTTAACACAGCCGAGGAAGCCCTTTTAAGTGAGCGAAACGCGTCAGGTTTCTACATTTTTTTTAAAAAAAACAGAGCGTGGTTCGAACCGATCACATTTCATAAGTGTATTGCCCAAAAAATGATGTATTAAAAAGAATTCTGTATAGTTTTAGATTATTTCTCTGTATATTTAAAGGGGCGCCTGCACTAGTTTCCTGTTTTAAGCCGAGGGGGGTCTCGCCATTGGCAGCCTCCGGGGGGGAAACGCTGAGAGGAAGGCGCAGACCTAATCTGTTGTATTTCCGAAGTACAAATGTAGGATTATTACGATAAAAATTATGGAAAAAAAGGCTGATTAATAATAGGCTAAATTATATTTTTGTGTTCCCCCACCATAAATTAGGGTTTGCGTAAAGTTACAAAACTAGACTTTATTCATGTTTTTTGCCACTTAACCGATATATTGTATTGTGCTTTATGATTATAGAGCGAGGTTTCTAACACGGCTCTGCGTTCTTAGTCATTTAAAGGAATACATATTTTTTGGACGGCCATTTTTGTTGTAGATCGTATATCGTTGATTTATTTTGACGTAGGTACAAATTTTATTTCCATGCTAAATTTATCAGCAAAAAACCCCCAAAACAATATTTTTGTATGTTTGAGTGGCTCCATAGTATATATAAATATAAAGGTAAGATCCTTGGGGTCATTAACTCGTTATTGGCGTTGGACGCCGGAATGTTAGACGCTTTTAAGGGTGCTTTTTAGAAGCCTCGGCATTAGATCTCGGATCGCCCTGTAAGCAGACGCATGGGCATTCACATTACGGCAGTTTGAAGCGTAAATACAGATAAACCATAACGGGGTATTGCACGGAATAAGCCCACAGAGTTCTGACGATCTGTTTACAGGAAGATCAAAAGTTCTAAAGTCAGCATCTGTTATAACGCTCATCATATAACGCCGCCTGACTCTGCCATCGGTGGGGTCTGTATGGGGCGTATAGACCACAGGCAGATATTAACCCTCTCTGAATTATTGCTGTTATGGCGCGTTTATCCCAACAGAGGATCCAAATCAATGTTTTCAGTGATACAGCATAATATATTTACATATGTATAGATAGGTCTGATACGTGTAGATATGTATAGATACGTAGGTCTTATATATATATATTCGTATGTATAGAGAGGTAGGTATGAGGTCCGAGAAATTTAGGTATGTATAGATAGGCCTGAGGCATAAAGATAAGCAGAGACACATAGGACTGATACATATAGATATGTATAAATAGATAGGTCACATATATATATCCATTTGTATAAATACATAGGTCGGATACATATAGAACATATAGATATGTATAGATAGGTATGAGACATATAGATACGAATAGATAGATAGGTCTGATACATATAGATAAGTATAAACACATAGGACTGATACATATAAGTGGAGTGAAGCATTCCATTGGTTGCTATGGTGATTGCACCGCTCTAACTAGTTGGAAACGGAACTGCACTTTATTCATAACCCCTAACATGCCCGGTGGAATCTTGACAATATTTCGTATGCATTTCAAGTATATTAACAACTTTAAGACTAAAGATTCTCATTGGAATAGAAGATTTGTGTTTGAGGTTCCAAGGCCGACATAGTTTGGTGGATTATCGAACACAACGTGCCATTGGAACGTTGTGATGGGAGTGATAAAGGGCCATTGGAACACAGGAGTGATGGGAGTGATAAAGGGCCATTGGAATACAGGAGTGATGGGAGTGATAAAGGGCCATTGGAACACAGGAGTGATGGGAGTGATAAAGGGTCATTGGAACACAGGAGTGATGGGAGTGATAAAGGGCCATTGGAACACAGGAGTGATGGGAGTGATAAAGGGCTATTGGAACACAGGAGTGATGGGAGTGATAAAGGGCCATTGGAACACAGGAGTGATGGGAGTGATAAAGGGCTATTGGAACACAGGAGTGATGGGAGTGATAAAGGGCCATTGGAACACAGGAGTGATGGGAGTGATAAAGGGCCATTGGAACACAGGAGTGATGGGAGTGATAAAGGGCCTCTGTGCGCCCGTGAAGAGATTCCATTAAAAAACAGACGTTTCCAGCTACAATAGTCATTTACGTTAACCCCGTCTGCGCTGGGTTTCTGATCCATTTCATGTTATTTTAATGGAAGAAAATTTCCTTTTCTTTCAAAAACATTGAACAGTAGTGTAAGCCTAACTAGAGGGGGACAGGTAAAACTTTTTGGCTCTGTGGGTCTTACTGGATGAACAGAGGTTCACTAACAAGTATCACAAACCTCTGTGATCTTTCAGTGTAATTTGAATGATGAAAGAGTTGCTAAAAACAAAGGAATCTCATAAAATGTGCTTTTCTCTGTGTTTCTAGGTTTATCGTTAGCAGCGGTGTCTTAACTTAGAGGTGTGGAATTGACCCTTTCACTCCCTAGACAAATCTCCCATGGGCTCGTAACAACGGATATAGCCGGATGAGCCGTAGAGAAAGTGCTCTTTAGTTGAATTTACTAACTTTTATTGGGGCAACATAGAAAGTGATGAAGAAGAGACCTCTGAGGTCTTAATTGCATATGTCATTTTATATCTTTTTTGTATGTTGGCTCAATAAAAAGTATCAGCTTCAACTAAAGACTCCAAAATACCGTAATAACGTGAGAGGAAAGGGTTACAAACGGACATTGAAATACATAAAGAGAAGTATATATCAAATAAGGAGAAATGTCATGCAGGAAGTCAAAGTTTAAAACAAGAGGGTCAGGATCTTAGGTGTCACATAGGGAAGTTTAATTTTAATGAAAGAGTGGTACATAAGCGGATCAGCCTCCCAGCTGAAGTGGCTGTGGTTAATACATTAAGGAAATGTAAACATCCACATAGATTAAATGACAAAAAAAGTATTAAAGCTGGCAGATCATAGAGAGATAGACACATAGGCAGACAAATATAGAACTATAGCGATGTATAAAAGGGGTGGTAGATAAACAGAACAGCCTCCCAGCAGAAGTGGTAGAGGGTAATACAGCGAGGGGATTTAAACACGCACGGCTTCTGAATGTAAGACGAGATTAAGGTTTGAGTCTTTACAGCAGGAGAAACGGGCGACTAGACGGGGGCCGAATAATAATAATAATAATAATAATAATAATATAAATCTAATAATTTAAATATTTATATTTAATATAAATCTGCAATAAAACGCCGAAGGATCCATAAGACCCGCTGTAGCTTTGTCTGGCGGTGAGGACATGGAAACAAATTATAAATGAAAGCAGCCTCGCCGCCCAGTATATTTCTGTATAAATTAAATGTCAATCATTTTCTGGGTCGGGGTCTTATTTGTAACAGAAGGCTGGGAGCACCGTTACGTTTAACCCCGGATACGCCTAATTTACATTCTTCCTGTAAAGAGAAAAAAGATTTATATTTTTAAATAAAGCATGTTTCTGTCTGATTTTCTCGGGTAATATTTTCCTTTTTTTTTATTGAGTAACATCTCTCCGAAAAGAAGCTTTTTCGCTTTTCTTGGAAAAAAAAATAATTAAAAAAATAAAAAATATATATAGTTAAACCCAGTGCCCTTTACATCATACAGTATATATACAATTGTACAGCACTGCAGTGTATGATGGCGCTATAAAAATCAATAAATAATGATAAATAAATAATATATCAACAATAATATATCAATATATTACTACCAATAATAAAATATACCCATAAACATTTTTTTTATTACAGCTGTATTATTATTAACACTATTAAGTACTGGATCTTTTTGTTTTGAGAGGCTGTACATCGAATTTCACTGCCAATCGCTAATAGACTTAATCTCATACTAATATCACATATAATAAAAATATAAAGTCATAAATGGGGAGAAAACAGACATTAAAACTCCCCTGTAACATACGCAAGCCCTGCTAACTTTTTGATTTTAAGTATAAAAATATTATAATATTTTACAAATTCAGTTAAAGCTGCTAATAAAAAAAAATATAAAACATATATATATATAGATATATATATATATATATGTATTAATAAAGAAGCTAGAATAAATTTATAATTTATTTATAAATAAATGTACAACATTTATTTCTGTATTTGTTGGCTATATTTTGGGCTGGCTGCCTTTTTTAGTCAATATATATATTTATTTATAATAGTATTTATTATGTATTTTTTTACATACTATTTACTAATGTGTTCTGCATTTTTTTTACTTCTCAATATAAAAAAGGATATCTAATAATTCAAATATATTTAATCCAGAATTTAGATTTAATTGTTGTTGGAAACTCAATCTCATACTATTCTATTTTATTAAGAAAAGATTTCGTTATGTAACGATCTGGATTGAATATTTTAATTTAGTTTTTTTGGATTTTCTCAACAAAAAAATGGTATCTGCTTGCATTATGTTCTAAGGGGTTTCAAAAATGCTTTGTCTGCATTTGATATTCTGGCCCCTGATGTCTGAAAACCCCAATCTTTCCAACTTCTGGTGGTAAAGGTTGTGTTTTTATGGAAGGCAGTTTTACAGAGAGGGTGGTAGATAAATGGGAGAGCCGCCCAGCAGAAGTGGTAGAGGCTAATACAGCGAGGGTATTAAACATGCATGGGATAGACATACGGCTCCTGAATCTAAGACGAGACCAACGACTGATTAGGGTCTGAGTCTTTACAGCAGGAGAAACGGGCGACTAGACGGGGGCCGGATGGGGCCGATCTGCCGGCAGATTCTGTGTTAAAGTGTTAATGAAGGGGGTCAAACTGTATCCTGAAGAGTTAACATTTAATCAAACAATTAATATTGGACATCACTGATTAATCCTTGTGGGCTTTTGACTCTTGATAACCGGAGTCCATCACCCCCCCCCCGGACTAATGTTGCATAATACATTTTATAGACAAGAACAAGACAATAAATCTATATACAGCATATTACATCATCATGGAAGAATCCATCCATTTTATTACAGAAAAAAATCATATGAAAAATAATTTATTATTATATTATTTATTCTTCATGACCAGTGTTCTATATGAATCTTTTGTAAGAAATATGTTATTTTTTTATTTCATTTTATTTTAATTTTAAGCTACGGCTGTTTGATTGGCTTTACATGATATGTACATGATAATGTAGATTCTCCGCTTGGCTCGGTTGCTTGAGAAATGCTCTTTGAAAACAGGCTCACCTGAACAAGGTTTTTTAATGGAGCTAATATATAATATATATATATATCTATATATATATATATATAAATTGTATTTAGCTTTCGGAAGATTGGTTTCACTTTCCCATATATTTTAGATACTTTGTATTTGATTACTAAGCTACCTTAATTTAGGCAAAAAAACATTATATTCTGGCACATGCTGAGCCTTCTCATACATTTACTATTGGCACTTTTTTCACAAACGTTTGAAAGAATATATTCTGTCTATATAGAAAGAGGAAGCATGGAGCAAAAGTGAGATTGGATATTACAGTATCCTATAAATTTATTCCAAAGGTCCACAGGCCAACAGACATAGACCTTCTTCCAGGAATTACAGAAGCTATGGTGAAAATGTCCATCAAGTTCCGAATTTCCAGAATCCTTAAACTCATTCATCTACTTTTTGCACAGAAGGGGAGAAAAATAAAGTCTGTTATTCCAGGGGCAGTTCGAATAAAGCCAGCATTACTAACTTTTAAATTATAAGGGGGAACTTTTTCTTGTGAATGCAGTTTATTCTCAAAGAATAGTGTATTCCGGAGCTTTACAGCCCTTACTGTGGAGAGCATCCTTCTCTGTTGAAGATGGAGCTGTGAATCTTATAATTTTAATGAGCTTTTAATGAGCTCTATCCGCGGCTGAACATTTCCCCTGCCACGGCTGCATATGGACCTGGCGTGTATTTGCACGTTGTGCTGAGGTCACACCGCAGGTCATAGTAATTTAAGGTGAAAAAAAGTCCAAATTGCATCAAGTTAGTCCTTTCTACCGACCCTTCTGGCTTTTAATCCAAAAGAAGACAAAAAAAAACGTAATTATGCTCTTTTTCAAAATGCTGTCACATGGGGGAAAAATCCTTTCTTGACAGCAAAAGGCATCCAGATTTCTCAATGGATAAAGACGCTCTAAAAATTAACCCATTAAGGACAATAAACCCATTGAAAACAATGCATTTTGAGCCCGTACATGTACAGGCTTTGTCATTAAGGGGTTAATGTTTATTTTATCATTTATAGCCCTGTGTGTTCTGTGTTTTACCCTTTTTTGAAGACATCCATTGTATCTGATAAAAACTCCTCTGTCAACAGTGAATTCCGCACCTTTACTGTCCTCACTGTAAAGAATCCCTTCCTTTGTCGTCTATGAATCTTCACTCTTACCGTCTCGGAGGATGATCTTTTGTTCTTCGTACATTTTTGTTAATGAACAGATCACTTTATATTGGCCCCCGCACTTATTTTTTCTAAGACAAGACCAAAGGCTGATCAGTGATTACGATCAGAGTCTTTACAGCAGGAAAAACGGCCAGACCAGACGGGCCGAATGTGTTTGATCTGCAAGGTTTCCATAGTCCATGCTTTCTAAAGTAAATAAATCCAATGACACTAACTACTCTTAGCCGAAATCACCCATGCCCCTTATAAGTATGTCGCTTTTTTTTATAGTTTTTCCAATAAAGTCACATCTTTCTTATAAACCGCCTCCCAAAATGTAACAATGTACAAATTATTTTTTTTATGAGAATAAAAGTTTTTATAATTTTTTTCCTGTTTTTTACTTATTTTTCCTCCAGTATTTTTCTTACTGATTAATGTCCAACGTTTAGGTTGAACGATGAGATTTTTTTTATTTATTTTTTTAACAGTTTTTCCTACAGTAAGATCAGTAAATATATAGAATTCACCATGGAGCTTGCACTATAATATAAAGATCAAAGCCTTCACGTCGGGGCTGTAGGATCAGTAGTGAGCGATATGGATATTTTGCCGTCCTATTTGCCCGTTGCATGTTACAGGCAAGCTGAAAGTCCTGCCTATGGGTCTCTCCCTGGAGGGGTAACATTGGCCGGTGAAATAAAAGAATATCATTGTAAAGGATTTGTAGCCTTTCACTTGATTCATCGTACACAGTAAATGGACTTATATAGGAGGATGGACTATAATAGAGATACTTATCTCGCTTCGCAACAATATATATGCAGATGTAAGCATCATTTTTCGTTGGGGGATGGGAAAGAGGTTACTGGTCTTTGAAAAAAAAAAGAAGAAGGAAGCCCCTCTGACACAGAAGGTATCTGAAAGCGAGATACACACAATGTAGGTCATTTGTGAGCTCGATGCGTGATTGTGGGTTTAGCACAAAGAGAATGTGGTAGAGCCGAACCCTGCGAAGCCTGATGACCAACACAAGAGAACGGAACCCACAGCTAATATGTGAACCGTGAAGCACAAAGAAGGATAATGGCGCGTCACGTGACAGGACGAAAAATGTATAAGTGTACGTCGGCGTATTAGCTGTGGCAGCCTTACATGTGGAGACCCAGAATACAAGCAAGCAGCCGGCCCATCTTGTCACCATAACTGGTGACTTCCCAGGGTAGAGCTTTCCGTCTTTTGGTGGAGCCACTTTGTTAGGGGACAGGGCCAGCCTCAGACAGCCTTTAAACCGGCTGGGAGTAGTAGGAGGAGGATGGCTAAACATCGCTCCCCTACCCCAAGACCCGGGGTGCGACACTCGACCAGGAGACTCCAGGTCAAACCCAGAGTCCACAGATCTCACGCCATCATCCTACTATTATCCCGGTAGCTTTATGCCTATCCCTGTTATCTATCATGATCTTTAGATGTACTTACCGATAATATTTCTACTGGAAGAGCAGCTCTTGCCAAAATAATTGGGGTTTATAAACCAGCGTGTTCAGAGTAGCAGAGAACGGCAGCCGTTAAAAGTGCGATTGCCGATAAATGATACGATCAGAAAGTCAATAGTTAAGAAATCAACTTCTTTGCCTGGTTGCCCGGGCTGGCTGTGTAACAAATGTTTCTCTTTGCTACCGGCTTTCATGTGGAGGAGTAACAAAAAAAAAAAAGAAATTAAATTAAACCAAAACAGGAAAAAGGCACAGCTGCAAAATGAAATAAATGGTGAGCCGTGGGTAAGACCTGAATACAATGTAACCAACGTCTGAAATGTGCTACTCTATAGGGGTGTGAATCTCGCCCGCCATACACTCAACTGGATAGGTACACGTGTATGAGCTGTGGCCGTGCTGTAGCATACTGGGTCTAATGAACGTCTAATGAGTCCTCCTCTAGTAACCGCGGTATAATAACACTTATTATCATTTAGGTGCCCATGGAGTCCACTTTTTATCAGCGTACAATCTCTTCCTCTGCACGATCTTCTAGGTTAGGTTATGACATCATGTCTCTGCCCTCATCGCCCAGCAACTCTTTAATGTAGGTCCTGGGGTGGCTCAGGGTGCTTACCTTTATGTTTCTCCTACCCATGTACCCAATTACGTCATAAAGATGTCGGATATGTGTCCCATGTCCCTTACAGAAGCCACGTATTTCTGAAAAGGCTGCAAAATACCTTATTTCTTTGTATATATATATATATATATATATTAGTATTTTTATATATTAGCAATTAAAATATGTCAACACCAAATAAGGTCTTATATTTTAGATCAGGAAAAATAGGCAGACCAGATGGGCCGAATGGCTCTTTTGTGGCATCAATATGCTGCCGCGGAATTTCTGATCCCAGTGGCGTTGACATGGTTAAATCCCGTGGTAATATGGTGGAAGAATGGCGGAGCGGAGGATCGGAGGTTCCCTGTCAGGAATACAAGCGCGGTTCAGGCGTAGCTCATGCATTTAAATTGGACCTGGATGGATTTCTCTGGGGAAATCACAGCCATGTTCTTAATACAGCAGCCTATCCTATAAAGGGATGCCTGGAAGGGAAATGTCTTTTGGGGGGGGTTTCATCTCCCAGAGGGGAGGGGATAGGAGATTTCATACCCCCCGGACAGAGCCGATGTAACGGTAATTTGTAAACAATGGTCAAACTTTGTGAGGTCATCCTGCCGTCAGAACCTCAAATTAATAAAATGTATTGTGCACGAGGCACACGTTATCTTAAAGGACATACAATGTGGGTTTTTTTTATTAAAAACATAAAATCTGATGGCCACCAATTTTTTTATTGTTGTAAAAACCTGAAACCTTATTGGCCTAATGCTTACCCCACATGTGGTCGGGTATCATAACACACACATATACAGTATATATATTTATATATATTTATTAGATTGTAAGCTTGCGAGCTGTATCAGTTTGTCAATTCTAAGCTTGTCATATCCCTTGAATATATGTATATATATATATATATATATATATATATATGTGAGAAACACTGCGTAAATTGTTGGCGCTATATAAATAAAAGATAATAATAGTATATAAATATATATATATATATATATAGTAAATATATATATATATATTTACTTTATATATATATATATACTTATATATATTTACTATATATATATATATATATATCCTTATTTAACAATACATTTATTTAAGTTCTAAAAGTTTCTGTTTGTGGAGAAATCAGATATTGCAAAAAAAAAAAAATAATAAGGGAAAACACAGCTTAAAGCTTTACTCCTAAAGTATCAGCAATGGTCTATGACAGGGGTGTCCAAGTTTTTTCTGCAGTGGGCCACTTCATCAGAATTGTATACGTGCGCGGGCCGCACTCATTTTTCACTGTGACAAAAAATATGGCCTTTAATAAAATATGCAGATTAAAATAAAGTAAATAACACAAAACCTTTACTCTTCCTCTCACTGATTTCTGGGCCTAGAAAGTTTTGCGACTACAAATTCAGGATTCCCTAGATTTATTCTAGGGATGAACTAAAATGAAAATTCTGGACCAAAACATTCAGGGTTCACTTAGCCAAAACCGAAAATGACCCCCACCTTTAAAAATAATAATAGAAACTCACATTTTTAATAAAAGTAGGTAACACACAATTGGACAAAATTAGCAATATGACTTGGCAACCAGTAAATGCTGGCAACCCAGGCAACCAGTAAATGCTGGTACCTAGGCATGATGGGACTGTGCTCGCTGTGATTGCTGTTAGCAATCACACTCCTATCATGCCAAGTCAGCCAGTACATGCTGGTACAGGGTGGCTGTAAGTGATGTGCAGACCCCATACTGCTGGCAGCATCACTACACAAGGGGGGCAGCTAGCTAGGTTTCAGCATGTACTGGCTGACTTGGCATGATAGGAGTGTGATTGCTAACAGTAATCACAGTCCCATCATGCCTAGGTTCCAGCACTTACACATCCATCCAGTAAATACTGGAACCTAGGCATTATGGGACTGTGATTGCTGTTAGCAATCACACTCCTATCATGCCAAGTCAGCCAGTACATGCTGGTACAGGGTGGCTGTAAGTGCAGACCCCATACTGCTGGCAGCATCAATACACAAGGGGGGCAGCTGGCCAGGTTTCAGCATGTACTGGCTGACTTGGCATGATAGGTGTGTGATTGCTAACAGCAATCACAGTCCCATCATGCCTAGGTTCCAGCACTTACACATCCATGCTATCACACACACACACACACACACACTCATTTATTCATATAATCATTCATTCACAGATTCATTCCCTCAATCACACACACATTCAAACACCCTCCCCACCTCCTTACCTGCAAGCCAGCTCCTCGATGCCGCTTACAGACTTCAGCAGGGGGCGCGGCCTCCCTCTGCCTTCTCTGCTAAAGCACAGAGGAAGTAGGATGTCACGTGAACTCCGCTTCCTCTGTGTGCAGTCCAGAAGACCCTCCCACAAGTAAGTAGCAGGGCTTGAGGTGCGGCTCGCGTAAGATCGGTTGCCCTGGCTGCCGATCTTACGCGGGCCGCACCTCGAGGTCTCGCGGGCCGCATTTGGCCCGCGGGCCGCATGTTGGACGCCCCTGGTCTATGACATCATAACAACGTGCAATGTTAAAAAGTGCGTGTTGTTGCGGGATCAGGGTTGTTCTCCTGTTTCAGGAGACATAACGATATACCTGTCAACACCTTCTACAGCGCCATCTATTATGACTGATCTCTTCCTATTTCTATCAATTATTATGTTCTTCTCCTTCCTACTTTAACCCAACACACCGCCTCCAAACTCAAACCCGAGCACCACCTGGGGTATAAATTCTGCCCTTTGCATAGACTCTTTATAGTGGTCCCGCTTGTCTAGTGCACATAGTGTTGCGGTCTAACCTGTGCTTCGCGTGTCATCTCCTTGTGGTGTCTCGATGGTCCACCTCCCAAGTGTCTCTTTTTAGAAGGACCCCTAATCCCTGTGCCCGTCTTGCCCCCCCCTGCTGTCTCTCTTTTCTAGGAGCCCTAAAAGCCCCAATAATGTGCATAGAAACAGCAGGAAACTGGGTCACAAATTAACCCGTTAATAAAGTACTACTTTTTGTAAGTAGCTTACTCAATTACAAAAATGATTATGTATTTTATGCTGGTTTCCCCATCTCCCCCACAATTATTTATCACTCTGGGACAGTGAATACATTATTATATGATCCATGACAAAATGAAAACTGATTATTTAAAGACTTTTTGCAGTTCTGCCCAGCACCTCGCTGCACGGCTCTCTGTAAGATGACCACATTTCCAGAGGACAGTCCCCAAAATAAGACTTCTGCCCCCAAATATTATTGATCGCTGGAAATGTTCCCTGATCCCTTAAGCCTTAAGGTAACTTAAGGTACTATATATATATCTATATATTTATCTATCTCTATCTATATCTATCTATCTATCTATCTATCTATCTATCTATCTATCTATATCTCTATCTATCTATCTATCTATCTATCTATCTATCTATCTATATATATAGATATAGATATAGATATAAAAATAATAAAACATATATATAAATAAAACAGATATACTAGTTAATGATTTATATATACATATATTTTTGCGTATATAATATAACAATATCCTGTGATTCTGTAATGGCAGCTTTCGTATAATATTCTGGTCGGCGACCGAAGCCTGGAGCATCAGCAGATCACGGCGTGGACTTAGTTTGTTATATGCTGTATTTTTCCGGTGATGTTGTTTCTTTAGCGTTGTGATTCATTGTGCGGATGAAGGTGTACGAGGCGCACCGGGGCTCGCAAACACCCTAGCTGCTAAAATGTGGGAGTTTGTTTTTGCCAACAATCTGTAGATTCAAGCAAATTCATTTCGGTTTTTGTTTTTCAAAATGGTTTTCAGAAACAAAGTTTCAGATTTCCACGCTGGAAAGTGTGACTTTTATTTGTGTTTTGGTCTGGGTGACACATTCTTATTATTACTATTCTATCTGTACCCTGCGTGGCATGTTGGGACAGGACATTTTTTTTCCGCTGAGATTATCCCCGGCTGTTTGGCTTTTAAAATATATTTGAGCATGTAGCTGCCCAGCTGTCACAGAACTATTATTATTATTATTATTATTAATATTATTATTATTATTATTTATTCCGTAGTGCTATGAAATGGAACTATTCCTATTCCCGGTGATTAAAATGATTCTTTTATTTTTTCTGCTAGTGATGGGAGTTGGAATCCAATGGATAGAGAGATGCTGGTTGTTCGAACCTGATTTATGCCTCACATTATCTAAAGAAGAGATTGCATTTAAAGGTGTTGTTAACTAGACGGATTTCTCATTATCTTAATTTTACTTCATTTAATTTCTGTGCGGAACATATTAAGTCTAGAAGCTCAGCCTTCGTCCAGATCCATGGCACGGGAGCAGCACATGGAGTAGGGAGCTGATGGCCAGTAGCCCGCTGGTCATTTGCCCGGTGTGCCAGTCCAGATCCAAGCAGTTATTAGACCCAGTGGAGTGGCCAAGTAACAAAACAGGACCTCAGCCCCATTTCTGGGCAAGTAACAGTGTCTTAAAACAAAAAAGCTGCCCCTTACAATCTGTGCCATGGGGGCACCGTCAGCGTGTATGCGTTATACGGGTCTCGGAAGATCATTGTGCATGGATTATTTGTAGTTATATTATGAAACAAACAAACACAAGGTGCGTATGCGGTAATAATTACAGACATCATTACTTCATAGCTTCGAAGGGTCCACTTGTGCCTCCAGAAGCCTTAGAGGTCCCATAAGACCCAGGGGTTCCTCCCGCAGCCCCTGCTTGGAACTCACCACCTGAATAAAAGTAACTGCAAAGCATGCTGGGAGAGAAACATTCTCGGTACTTCGTTCTTTCTTCTTACTTTCATGACCCTTGGCGTGGATCTTCTTCAGTGTCCTGTTTTCTACTCACCTGGTGTGCGTAGTGTTTGGCTATCATTATCTTATACTTCACAGGTAAATCTGCTGTATGATTACCTATATTTATTTCATCATTTCATTCTTAGAACAGAAAACCTGCCATGGTGGCGGGTATCTCCTTTCCTTTTTTTCTTTCCTTTTCCCTTTCCTGTTCTCCTTTCTTTTATCCTTTTATTTTCTTTTCTTGTTTCCTTTCCTGCTTCCTTTCCTGTTCTTTTTTTCCTTGTTTACTTTCCTTTTCTCTTACCTTTCTTTTCCTTTTTCCTTTCCTTTGCTCTTTCCTTTCTTTTCCTTGTTTATTTTCCTTTTCTCTTTCCTTTATTTTCCTTGTTTACTTTCCTTTTGCTCTTTCCTTTCTTTCTTTCTTTCTTTCTTTCTTTCTTTCTTTCTTTCTTTCTTTCTTTCTTTCTTTCTTTCTTTCTTTCTTTCCCCTTTTTCCTTTTCTCTTTCCTTTATTTTTCTTGTTTACTTTCCTTTTGCTCTTTCCTTTCTTTCTTTCCCCTTTTCCTTTTCTCTTTCCTTTATTTTTCTTTGTACTTTCCTTTGCTTTTTCATTTCTTTTTCTTGTTTACTTTGGTCGGTCCGTCACACTTTCCTTTTTCCTTTCCTTTCTCTATTTCCTTTTCCTTCACTCCATCTCTCTTTTCTAGATCAGTTCTGCACAAACCCACAACCCTGGAAATTAGTAATATGGATACAGCCACCCCCCACCCCCCCATTCAATGGGAACCTGGGCACGTGCCTCAATCGCATAACGGGCGACCCAGTCGTATCAGTTCTGGAAACAGGTCGGTGAGAAGGTTAAACCCGCAAATTAACACAAAGAAGGGAACTCTTGTAGCGCAAGAAACAAAGTAAAGCCACCCTTTTTTTCGTTGCTGAATTACTCGCTTCTTTTGTTCCAGAAGGTTACCGGTTACCAATGAATATCAATGATTCAAATTGTCTTTTTTGGCAAAATAAACCATCTCCCGGTGAATGTAAAGATAGCAGCTGGTAGAGCTGCGGCCCCTGCATATCAAACACGCTTTCTGGGGTTAGAGGTCATCCCCGGAACAATGCGACAATTCCTGCATTCAGATGCGCCCCTGACCCCGTCCTTTGGAAAATTAAAGTGCAGACTACTCCGGAATATTTTCCATCCCCGCATTAATTAAACGAAGTGTCCATGGGGTCAAACTGTAAAATTGGGTGTCTCATTATACGGGTTCTTGCCTTACCAGCTGATATATATATATATATATATATGGCGTATTTATTTATTTATTCTGCTACTAAACATTATAAACACATTTCTTTTAAAATCTGGTTACATTTGTAGGTCAAACTAAATATCTCAATTGATGAATTTTTAAAAATGATTTAATTTAAAAATTATTTTACCGGTTTCAATTTTTTTGGAAAAAAAAAAATACAAAATAGCGATTTTAATTTAATTTGGAATTTTAATAGATTTTCTAAAATAATGATTTCTAAAGTAAATTATAATTTGATAGTAAGACGGCACTTTTCACGCAAAGGGCTAACGAGCAAAGTAAAGCTTTAGTGCAAAGTGATTGTTTATATATATTTTTATATATATATTATATATATATAATATATATTATATATATATAATATATATTATATATATATAATATATATGTTACTGTGAAAGACCGAAATTGGTGAATGTCGACTTTCACCGGTGAATGTCAACACATACCAAATACGTTGGTGAAAGATCGAATATTTCATTTCATGATATTACATTCGGACCCTCACCGGTGTATGTCGACAATCACAGATATGCTCTGGTGGAGGTCAAAAAGAGTACATTCGGACCCTCACCGGTGTATGTCGGAGACAAATAGGCGACTGGCTGTCTCCCGCTGCTGTCAGTCCGTATGCCAAATCCTTTGTTCTGCTGTCAGTCCGTATGCAACTCCCGCCAAATCCTTTGTTCTGCTGTCAGTCCGTATGCCAAATCCTTTGTTCTGCTGTCAGTCCGTATGCAACTCCCGCCAAATCCTTTGTTCTGCTGTCAGTCCGTATGCCAAATCCTTTGTTCTGCTGTCAGTCCGTATGCAACGTTTGATGGTGCGAGTAACGTTTTCTACATTTTTTACGACACCCTTATTTATAATCAATGGATACCGCAGTGAATCGTGATCTTTTTATTGAAAAGTTAAATGCATTAATTGCGGAAAAACGAGAAGACAATTGTTTTTATTTTTCTCAAGAAAAGTACTCTAAAATACTTTCTGAAGTGGTTTCTGCTAAAACTAAGTGCAATACACCTTTGGATTACAGACGATTAAAACGTTTTGATGTTTTAAAAATTAATGATGAAGAGAAGTTAATTGTACCATTAAAACAAGGAGACACGAATATCCAGTATTATGTTACCAATGAGGAATTGTTCAGTATACTATATGAAACTCACACCAGAATAGGCCACGGAGGAAGAACACGTATGCTGAAAGAATTGCAAGTTAAATACAAAAATATTACGTATGAAGTTGTCATGTTGTATTTAAATTTATGCAAACAGTGTCAAATGAAACACAGTGCACCTAAGAAAGGTATTGTTGTGAAACCAATGGTCAGTTCTGAGTTAAACTCAAGATGTCAAGTTGATCTGATAGATCTACAGTCAAACAGCGATGGCGAATATAAATTCATAATGGTTTACCAAGATCATTTAACTAAGTTTGTCCAGCTACGACCTTTGAAAACTAAGAGAGCTGAAGAAGTAGCGCATCACGTTCTTTCAATATTTTTAACATTTGGTGCTCCAGCAATATTGCAATCAGATAATGGTAGAGAATTCAGTAATCAAGTCATATCCGAACTATGCGCTATGTGGAAAGATGTTAAGATAGTCCATGGAAAGCCTCGTCACAGTCAAACACAAGGCTCAGTTGAAAGGGCCAATCAAGATATACAGAATATGCTATCCGCATGGATGAACGATAACGATACAAATAAATGGTCAGATGGTTTACCCTTTGTACAATTTGCCAAGAACACTACATACCACGAAGGAATACGCCAAAGTCCTTATGAAGCCATGTTTGGCGTTAAGGCTAAAAGAGGCATAGCATCGTCTTTTTTGCCTAGCGAACTAATCGCAAATATTGAAACCGAAGAACAACTCAAAGAAATTGCCAATACTTGTGAAACCGAAAAACAGCATGAAGAAACTGTTGATACTTCTGAAAAAAATTTGTGCGGTGGTCTTTCGGAAAACCATATTTCAAGGAAAAATATTGAAGAGGACCTGCATTCTACTACGTTTCCACATCAAGCTCTAACTGGAAAACACGAGTTAATTTCAATAAAAAGAGCGGCCGCGAAAGAGAATCTTGTACTGCAAGCAAACAAAATGTTACGCACCTCACAAAAACAATTTCCTCCTGCTCAAATTGGCGATAGTGTACGAATACAAGTGCCTGATGTCGACCGTGGTCGTACAGATAGCCGAAATGTGTTAGCGGTTGTTGTTGGGATAGAAGACTCCGACTTCTATAAACTGGCAAATAAAAATGGTACCCTCAAGCAGCTTTACACACGTAACCAGTTCGTAATTTGTAAAGAAAAGTTACTTTCCATAAATGAGATTTCGGCTCAAGAAATTTCGCTGAGAGAAGCAGCTGCAGCTAATTCGAGAAGCGGCGGGCAAGGCTATACACGCTGTCATTGCAAAAGGAAGTGTTCCACAAATAAATGCAGTTGCAAAAGCAAGGGACTTCTGTGTAATTCAAAATGTCATAATAGTTTCAGTTGTTGCAATAAATAAGTTTCTAATCACATAATTGAATCCTTTTATTATCACCCTTGTGATATTTTATCGCCGCTGAAATACGGAGAAGAAAATAGAAATCTCCGACATTCACCATTAGTACTTGGTGAATGTCGACATTGGCCGGTGTAAGTAAGAAATAAGGGTATTTAGCAATTATTTTGGACATACACCAAGCGACTATGTGAATGTTGTGACTTGATTACTGAATTCTCTACCATTATCTGATTGCAATATTGCTGGAGCACCAAATGTTAAAAATATTGAAAGAACGTGATGCGCTACTTCTTCAGCTCTCTTAGTTTTCAAAGGTCGTAGCTGGACAAACTTAGTTAAATGATCTTGGTAAACCATTATGAATTTATATTCGCCATCGCTGTTTGACTGTAGATCTATCAGATCAACTTGACATCTTGAGTTTAACTCAGAACTGACCATTGGTTTCACAACAATACCTTTCCTAGGTGCACTGTGTTTCATTTGACACTGTTTGCATAAATTTAAATACAACATGACAACTTCATACGTAATATTTTTGTATTTAACTTGCAATTCTTTCAGCATACGTGTTCTTCCTCCGTGGCCTATTCTGGTGTGAGTTTCATATAGTATACTGAACAATTCCTCATTGGTAACATAATACTGGATATTCGTGTCTCCTTGTTTTAATGGTACAATTAACTTCTCTTCATCATTAATTTTTAAAACATCAAAACGTTTTAATCGTCTGTAATCCAAAGGTGTATTGCACTTAGTTTTAGCAGAAACCACTTCAGAAAGTATTTTAGAGTACTTTTCTTGAGAAAAATAAAAACAATTGTCTTCTCGTTTTTCCGCAATTAATGCATTTAACTTTTCAATAAAAAGATCACGATTCACTGCGGTATCCATTGATTATAAATAAGGGTGTCGTAAAAAATGTAGAAAACGTTACTCGCACCATCAAACGTTGCATACGGACTGACAGCAGAACAAAGGATTTGGCATACGGACTGACAGCAGAACAAAGGATTTGGCATACGGACTGACAGCAGAACAAAGGATTTGGCGGGAGTTGCATACGGACTGACAGCAGAACAAAGGATTTGGCATACGGACTGACAGCAGCGGGAGACAGCCAGTCGCCTATTTGTCTCCGACATACACCGGTGAGGGTCCGAATGTACTCTTTTTGACCTCCACCAGAGCATATCTGTGATTGTCGACATACACCGGTGAGGGTCCGAATGTAATATCATGAAATGAAATATTCGATCTTTCACCAACGTATTTGGTATGTGTTGACATTCACCGGTGAAAGTCGACATTCACCAATTTCGGTCTTTCACAGTAACATATATATTATATATATATATATATATTTTATACACTGTGTGTTAATATATAGATATATATATATATGCAGTATATAGTATATATATATATATATATATATATATATATGCAGTATATAGTATATATATATATATGCAGTATATAGTATATATATATATATATATGCAGTATATAGTATATATATATATATATGCAGTATATAGTATATATATATATAAATATTGGATGATATTGAGAATGGCAAAAACTGGGAATTTTTTTTAAAGGGAGGAACTGTGATATTTACAGAATTTAGCATATATTTATATTTATGTTTATTTAGCGTATAAAAGCATAACTTGTTAGATTTGAGAAAAGTGACTGAGCCGCGATAATAATGTAAACTCTGCAGTAAAAGTATAGTTATAATAGTGATAAAGCGAGCGGTAAGATGTCGCTGCTCCTATAGATTTAGGAATAGGGGGCGACTAAAATCCAGGGCGAGCAGGGGGATAACAAAATAATGTAATATTAATATAGAAAGCGGGAGAGAGCTGCAGTATTTTAAAAGCCATTTCTCCGCTTCGCCTAATTTTTGCTTCTTCAGCCTTTTTTTACTCCCAAGAATCACCCCCCCCTCCTTCCTTCCACTGGAAAGCAATAAAATCCCATTTATTTTCTCTAAACGCGTCCCCCGTGTGGATTCCATCTCGTATTTTACCCCATTGATATAAGGAAGACCCTCAGATTATGAACCGCTAGGTCTCGGCGAGCTCGGCCGTATTCAAGTTTTACGGTGGGTAAAAAAAAACATTAAAACAATTATTTTCCAGGGTTATAAATCAAGGCTGAAATAATTCTAATACAGCAAACATCATGCATAATAAATCGTTTTGGGGCATTTTAAGCACAAATAAGCACTTTAAAGGGCTAAATATGTTCCTTCTTCATGTAAACATTGTTGCCTAAATCAAATATTTAACCTCTTCATATCACATAAGTTATTAACCCATTTGGCGCCGGAGTTCGGTGGCATAATTACAGAGGTAGCTAGGGGTGTAGCAATTCACCCTTTCAATGCCGGAGCTCAATGCTACGAGCACAGGTGTACCCAGCAGTGTAGATAAGGTTGGCTCGGCTCGGTTTGTGAGCAGCTCTACAAACCATGCTTAGTCACCCCATGGGGCAACAGCGGCCCATATTGGCCAGCGGGTCCGCCCCAGCTGTGAGGTTTACCTAGACTTAGAGGGAGACCGGCACTTGTTGCTAACAGTCCTGATTTGTCTGAGACAGTCCTGACAGATTCATTGGGTTATCTGTATGCAAGAGGGATAGACAGCAGGCATTTCGTGGGCAGAGCATTCTGGGATATATGACACCAAGTACCTGATGCCCACGCCGTTTATGAGCGGAGTTGGCACACAGCACATGCTCACAGTACAGCACATGCTCACAGTACTGCACATACTCACAATACTGCGCATGCACAAAATACTGCACATACTCACGATATTGCACATACTCACGATACTGCACATACTCACAATACTGCACATACTCATAATACTGCAAATACTCACACTACAGCACATACTCGCACTACAGCACATACTCGCACTACAGCAAATACTCATGATACTGCACATACTCACAATACAGCACATAGTCACAATACTGCACATACTCATGATACTGCACATACTCACGATACTGCACATACTCACAATACTGCGCATGCACAAAATATTGCACATACTCACGATATTGCACATACTCATAATACTGCAAATACTCACACTACAGCACATACTCACACTACAGCACATACTCGCACTACAGCACATACTTGCACTACAGCACATACTCGCACTACAGCACATACTCCACTACAGCACATACTCACAATACTGCACATACTCACAATACTGCACATACAATATTGCACATGCGCAGTATACATTCTGTGTAGTTGGGAACCCCGCTGTCCCGCCAAGCTCTAGATAGATAGAGCAGGAAAACCGGGACCGTCCCGCGCAAAGCTTCAGACTCTTCTTCAAGGCCCGGAGTCTGATACCCCGCGTAACAACAGCCAGTAAACTGCTGGTAACCACAAATGGTTAATACCCCTCGCTTTGCTCAGCGTGTCCCCGTTTTGAAAGCGACGCGGGGGAAATGCTGACCAAATACCCGGCACTGGAAAGGCTGAGGTGGCAGAAAGTCGGCGGAGAGCCGAGACAAATCAACGCGGCTCCTGTCTGTGAACGGAACAATTAGCCGCGGCGGGGTGAACACCGAAAATATATAATGACTTCTAGGAAGGGCGACCCGCGTCACTCCGCAGAGAACGGGTTATTCTTTTATTGGAAACGGTGTCAGCGAGCGGGGCTTCTGTCTCCGACCCAGACATTTCCCCCAAGCCTGGGGCTTCGTCTCATCTTAAAGGTCAGGCCTCATAAACAGGCAGCCTGCACTTACAAGGGAGGAATATTCAACGCAACACAGCTCGCAAATAGTTAACACACACACACATATATATATATATATACCGCTATATATATATATATATATATATATATATATATATATATATATATATATATACACACACACATATATATGCACTGCCTTCCCCAAGATGGTACTTAAAGGGTTCATTATTTAAGTAACTCAAGCAAAACATGGGTTAAGCCTTTCAGTTCATAATTATTTCTGTCCCCCCTGTTAACCCTTTAGGTATCCCTATTAAAGTATGCATTGATTAATGCCTCCGTTTGTCTGGACCAGAAGGTGGTAGATAAGGGTAACTGGCAGCAAATGTAAATGGAAGATGACCCCCCCCCCCACACCCATGCTTTATTCTCTAACATCCAGGGGGGCTTCCGATGATTACGGGGTAAGTAGGCATTGATTGACAGGTTGTAAAATAGGTATTACTTGTTAGGGTGATTTTTAGATATGCTCCACACATGACACGCGGAGGAGTTTTGTTTCTCCTGTATAAATCTCATAAATCAGGATTAATGGAGGCTCAGCAGCGATGGGTGACAGATCTCTGTATAAACCCCTTTGTCTCTTTATAAGACGATCCAAGCGGTGTTTCTTGTTGTATGGAAGCAGCGCTCGGTTCCCGTGGGATCTCATTTATGGCAGATGAAAGATCCAGCCACGGGCCTGTCTGGGTCTTTATCCTGTTCGGTTTTGGGCTTTTCCAACATTGAGTTCCCTCTGAAAGGAAAAAAAACCCCACAGTTTCAGGGTATGTCAGTCGGCCGTGGCAGCTACGCGCTTGGCTAATGACTGTTCCCAGTCCAAACACAGGGTTTCTTTTAAAAAATGTGTTTTTCAGCCCATAGGTAAATTTAAATATCATTAAAAACCAACATGGTTTGTGGAGATAGTGGTATCCAAATATCACAGAAGACGGAATGAATACATTGTAGCGATAACACACATCCCACTCCCAACTACACAGAGAAACACAGTTTAGTAGCCGAGAGAGAAGACGTCCATAGAGCGGCCCTGGAGTTGGCAATGTGGCTTTACTATGCATAATGAGGGGGTCAAGCCTAGGGAGCCTAAGGCTGGTGCCACGAACGGACTGGGGGGCCTAAATTGGCCCTGGTAGCCCCTGAATACATGCAGCATATTACACAGCTGCGCGAATCAAGATGGCAGCCACCAGTATAAGACGTGAACGACACTGAAGGCACATGGGAAGCGCCAGTGGGTTCTGGCCCATTTGTCAGGTTTGGGTGATGGTCAGTCTTGGTCTGGCTACAGCAACCACTACACGGCTCCCGAATCTTTAGTTTATACCCCAACGTGGTACCTTATCAGGACCCTTAATCCAAGCTCTCTGATTGGTTCTTCGTGTTGGTCTACGCGACTATTACCCTGCGTATAACCCCTGTAGATGCATACAACGTCTGAGCACTAGAAGTTGCTTCGTACACAAAAAACCCTCTCTGACCGTTTTCGTCACGCCGCTCATACGGTAGAGAAAGGAAGCGACAGATGTACGACGGCAGAGTGATTTCCGCTGACTGCGGCAGGCTTGGTTTTCGTGCTGAGGGGGTCTCTGCCCCAGAGAGTGAAAACTGCAGAGCTCGGGGAATCTCTGCCCCGACGAGCACGAGGTGTCACGTATTCCGCCGGGCTCTCAGAGAGCTGCTTGAGAGTCACGCGTGGTTGTTTGGTATCAGGCTTCCCACCCTGAGTGGTTTATTTACAAAACTCGGAGCTTCTGCAAAATGAAACAGGTTTCTTCATCATAGACGACCTTTGTGGTTTCGGCTCACCGACTTCACTATACATTTTACTGGGCCAACCAAACACCTTTAGCTTAGGCAACCGAATGGGGCAGACCCTTCATAAAGCGGAGTTTAATTCCAACAGACTCCCGCTTTAGACCCCCTAATCTCACTAACTATGCAGTATAGAAACTCAACCCTCCGTCTTCTTCTGAAAGGACCTCTTACCGAGTTTACTATCCTTTAAAGGGACAACCCAGTGAGCTTCTCTTCAAAGAAGGGCTGAATTGGTCCGGCAGACCCCTCCAAGCACCTTTTTTTATTGGTAATACCTCACTGAAACATGCCCTAGCCTATGGCTGGTAGAGGAACGGGTAATTTGTTTTAACACCAGTCATGGGCCGGGGCCCTTATGGCCACTTTTGGTTGCACTAAAAATGCCGCAGTAGAGCTGGGCCCTGAAGACTTGGTGTTTCGACCTGTGGGGGACCTTCCTCGGAAACCTCAGTGGGTCCTCTCATTTTAAGTTCGTCCCTACTTAGTCTTTGGTGGAAAGGCAGGGGCCGCATTTTACCCGGTGGGGAATTTAGCCCCAGAAGAGGAAGATTTTGAGACCTGGTTGCCGCACATAGTGGCTTTAGTGCCAACGCAGAGACCTCAATGTATATGGATGAAGGCTTTGGTCGGAGAAGATGACTCCAACCTCTCCTCCCCAATGAACCAAGCAGGCAAAAAAAACTCTTCTTTAAGGATCATGACTTCATAAGGTCCTTTAAATGTTGCTGTTTACTCTGTTATTTGGGGCTCTTGTATATATTATTTTCCCGGGACTTTGTTCTCAGGAGGACTTCTGAAGACCAGACAGAGCAAAAGGTTTTATTTATGAAGCTCTCTTAGCTTTTAAAAGGACATCAAATAAAATTCTAGAGATCAAGCAGAATTGGGTACCGGGCCTCTAACCTTCTGAAACCGTTCTTCATTAGCTTTCAAATAACCAGATATTAGGGCTTTTTAAGACACAAAAGGCTTTCTTTTGATACTACTTTTTTTTTTGTATAGTCCATCATGAATAAAAAAAAATAAAAAATGAAAAACATGATTTTTTTTTTTTTTTTTTTACTTTTGGCACATGGTCCCCAGTCCCTACAAAAATCAGAACTGCCCCAAGGAAAGCATGACGCTTGAGTAATACACACAATCAATGAAGAACCCCTGGCGTTAATGCAGTGTCTCCCTAAAAAAAAAAAATGTAACCGAGATAAAAGAGCATAAAAAAAAATATTATAAAAATATATAAATAAAATAAAAATATTAAGCGCGTTTTTTTTTGTTTTTTTTAGCTTCCCACTCCTTTATGTTAAATGAACCCACCATATAAAATAATAATGAAATAAACGGATGTTCAGCATTTTTTTTTTAGAATTATCGACAAATAAAGACATATAATAATAATAATAAAGGCAATTTTGTTTCTTAGCAAAGGACGGTTTTTATTGCATTTAGCGTCCCGCGCAGTTCATCTTTTTTTTTTATGGCGGGCGGGAGTATTGCACGGGATTGGTGGAACTGGGTTACAAAGTGACATATGTCAAGTGGCTAATCATTGCTCAATTCCCAGTAGCCACATCCGGAGATATTGGAAAGCAAGGTTTTTACGGCCTTGAGGAATGATTTAAGTTCTTAATATGATGGCCAAAATCAGGGCCCTGACTGCGAGTAATGCCTAGGGTTGGTACTTTGCACTCATATGTATTTTTTTTTTATTATGTATTTTTTATGACCGTTACCATAAAATGTTAAAGGTGCCAACTACACGGGTTAAGCTTCTACGACAAAACCTCGGCCGCTAAAATGACATCTGTGTATCTTCAACGGCACGTTCGGCCCCTTTAAGGAGTTGCTCATGTGTTATGGGAATTATAGTTTCTAATCCAGCTTGCAGCCTTGTCCTTTTCTCATGATATCATGAGCAGGGACATACCCTGACCTAGGGCATCAGGTTCCGGGGGGGCAGCAGCCACCCTGGTAAAAAAAAAAACAATAGGGGGCAGGTAGATCACCCCCGGCTTCCCTAGGGGGGCCCCAAAAGGAAATAACTCACTGATCACCAGACACAAAATTATAGGGGTGATAAAAAAAGATTTTCGCATTTAATGTCCCATAAAGCAAATCCCATTCACAAGTATTTTTGGTGCAGAAAAATGATAAACTAGTTTCAAGTATTTTTCTTTAATCAGCGCTAGAGAAAGGTTTCGTCATAGAGGAAAAGGAGGTGGGGCTAGATGGGAAAGTGGGCGTGGCCAAATGCCAGCTTAGAGAAAGAAGAATGTTTGCCGGAGACCCGGGGAAGCAGAGATTGACCAAGAGACTCTGGGTCAAACCCAAGCGATCCCGAGTGAGCAGTGTTCCCAGTGGCCTTTTTAGATCGCTCTATAAAACTATGTTGATTTTTTTTTCTGCTGCCCAAGTAAGACTTTGATATCAGTTTTACTTTACTGAGAGGGTGGTAGATAACTGGAGCAGCCTTCCAGCGGAAGTGGTAGAGGCTTATAGAGGGAGGGAATTGAAACATGCTTTGGATAGACTCCTGGATCTCAGACCAAGGACCAAGGTTTGAGTTTTTACAGCGGGAAAAAGAGGCAGCCGGATGGGTCTGATCTGCCGGCAAATTCTACGTTTCTATTTTAGAAAATGGATAATATTTCAATAAAACGGACCATTAAACGGAATCACAGAATGCTCCCTGAATCCCAAACTCTAAGAGAAACGTGTGATACGGGGGAGGCATGTAAAGGGTTAAAAGGCTGTCGCTAAACACAGTTGTTTTTTCTGCTGTTAATCCGTATTCCTCCCCGTATACCTCCGCAGCCTCCTATACGGGTGACCTTTCTGATCGCTCTGTCTGGCAAACTCATGAAATATTTATTGAAATAAAAATAAAATGAAGTCTGCCCTCTGACTCGGAAAGGTCTGTCATGTAATATGAATATGTCAGCAGCACAAAAGGCGAATTCTCCTCCCGCGGAAGGTTCTGGCGTTGGATATCCTCACCCCGCTCTGCTCTATGTTTATTTGTGTAAATCCCCTTTAATACACGTATTGATTCTTTTGATAAAGCTCGCAAGATAAATATTCTGGATCTTTTCAGACCAAGTTCTTAAAGGCAGTAAACAGCAACCGGAGCTTTTTTTTTTAACCCCTTCATTAGCACCAATGGGGGGGGTTGCGTTTAAAGAACAATTCTGGTAAAGAGCCACATTTTTGGTTGTCTGTTTGTAGAAAGGTTTCAAGGATCAACCCAATATGTTGTTTGACCAATAGGATGCGTTTGGTACATCTGATCGAAAACCGGTCAAACCATCGTAAAAGTACAGGAAAATAGATAAATTAAAAGCTTAAACGAGAGGATCCGTAGGAATGGCCCATTTTGCTTTTTGGTACAAAAAATTAAAACAGCAGAAGAGAAAAGGGAGAAGATTGGGCCATTGGGCCATATCTGTTGTGTTGGGGGTTTGGCACATACATGTAAAAATAAACATACAAATGAAGAAGATCTGTCGAAAGGCACAGCTCCATCCCATGTCTGTTGACTTCGGAAGTGGTAGGTGGAAGCATCAACAACAAAGAAGCAATGAAATAATAAATAATAATAAATGCCTCCTTTGGAGGGAATAACATCCAGATTATGTTGCCTTGGAGCCCAACACAAGTAGCCAAAAAAAACTCAAAGGCGATTGAAGAAAATTGCCATTTTTGTAGGAGCCCCAGGACCTCCCGTCACTCTTATGTTGAGTTACGAATCAAGCATGAAAGCGGGAAACAATAAAAAAAATAAACTTTGAATGAGTTCCATTCGGAAGGAACCATGAGTTGGATTCCAGGACAGGTCAGCAAGTAACTAATAATTGTGAAGAGGTGAATGAAAAGGGATCTGAGGTCCTCTCCTACTTACGCTGACACAACAAGGAAAAAATGTCCATCTTAATGTAAGCAGAGAAAACAAAAAAATTAAGAAATATCAGCAAAAAACATTTTATGGCACTTGTTACGATTCTGTAGACTCGGATCTTGGCGGATAAAAAAGATGATGTCATTAATGTTTATGAGAGGAACCTGAGGTCCTCAGCCGCCTGGCCCCATTTCTTTTGAGTTGAGTCACAGCACGTTCAAGCGACACGCAAGCAACCGCAAACAAAGGAGTCAGATGGATGGAGCCTCCCCCGGCCTCTGTTTACTCGGGGCAAACACGCGTAGGGGCACTTGTTTTATTTGGGAAAACACAAAGGGATTAGAGGAACTAAAAGCAAAGAAGCTACGAAAGACGTGGACAATGGAAGGGAGGACAGCCTGCCCCGATGCCATTCACTTGTTGCTTGAGACATGGAAGTAACAAAGTTACCAATGAATGGTAGATTTTTAGGTTGGAGACACATTTAAAAAAAAACGAATAACAAGAGCTTTTAGAAGGAACCCAGAACTTCCCCTCGTTGGTTCTTCTGTTCAGTTGGACTCATTACATGTAAGCAACAATAAAAAAGGAAGCAGTTAATTGGAATTTAGACGGCATTCCTCATTTTTTAATTTGTCCAGCTTAATGTGGCTGTTTTAAGAAAAAAATGTAGTAGTAGTAGTAATAATAATAATGTTTAAAATGAAGCAGTGATGATTTGGGGAAAAGTATGTGGATTTAAATAAAGAATTGTTTTTCAAAAGCAGTGGGAAAAAGAGTTGAAAATGGGGAAAGGTTGAGAAAAATATTTATATATTTATATATTTAAAAACTGTGTGTTCTGCAGGAATACTCCATATTGTTTCTATGGCGACTTTTACCCCTTTTATCCGCTAGACATAACCCTTAATTTTTTTGAATGGACCTCCTTATTAAATTTTGAACTTTATTTTGTAATATTTAGAGTACAGGTTTGCAGTTTATTTTTGCTGGGAGGATAGAAACTCAGTACAATAAAACATGACGATGCAGTGAAAGAAATTCTACATTTTTGTTTTTGAAGATTTTAAGTTTTTGAAGAAGCCAGAAATAAAGAGATCTTTTCAGATCTCATAATTCTCTTCTTCAGGAATGTGTTGGAACTGCTTAATGTACATAATAAAGGGGGCCAATATCTCGGGTGTTACGGTATAACAAATGTTTTTGAACATTTTAACCCAAATGTATTTTTTTTTTGTTATACAAGTGAATTACTTCTGTACAATTGTCTTTCGTTTATTTAACGATAGCGTGCGGAGATATAAAATGGGGGTGATTATTAGATTAGATCTCCTGGGGAAGTTTATTTAGTCAAGGAACTGAATTAATAGTTGAGGACTTTGGTGAAAAATAAAATTACCATTTTTTTTGTGGTTAATGAAAACAAGCTAAGCTTAAAAAAATATACTTTTTTTGCTAATTTTGTTATACTTACATTTTCTTGCTTTAATAATGACATTTTTTAATGATAAGAATCATGTCTTTATTATAAGATCGTAAGCTCCTCAGGTCAGAGACCTCCTCTATTCTAACATCTGTATATCTATTGTGGGTGGTAGAAAAATTGGAACGGCATCCCATCAGAAGTGGTAGAGGCTAATACGGTAAGGGAATTTAAACATACGTGGGATAGGCATGAAGCTATCCTTAATCAAGAGAAACGGAAGACTAGACGGGGGCCAAATGGGGCCGATCTGCTGGCAAATTCAGTGTTTCTATGCTTCTCCCTTACTCCAGCATGTGTTGTCAACATTCTAAATATCTCTCTGGGGCTTTAATATTTAATATGGTCTTTAAAGACCCCCAAAACGTCTCCACACTAAACAAAAGAATTCTACACATAGACGCTAAAGAACAATAATATAGAACATTCCGCCAATACGCTGAGTAAACGTCACCCGTGGGTTAAATTACAGCAAATTGCTTTAAGCTGAATTGTGTTGGAACCATAACTGATCCAAGAAGCGCTATAAGACCTTCCTCACATCACATTTACTTAGTAAGTCTAGGCAGGTTCATAAAGATTCGTTCATAAGGATAGATAATCATCATATGGGCTCGAAAACGGGGCAAATATTATTGAAATATATAATTACTAGATGCGGCCCAGCAAATTCAGCGGACCACCCACCGACGTCAGTGGGACCACCTACCCACATCCCGAAAAGGCAGAGCTCCACATATGGGACAGGGTTAACTGGATGTGTGAGTGAGGATAGTCTCAGACAACCTTGAGTAGGAGGCTAAGTAGGCATTGAGTGGCCAAACACTGCTTCCCTTCCCCAGAGAAAGAGGAAAGTGACCCAGAGACCCAGGGAAGCAGCGCCTCCCCCCGGAGACTCCGGGTCACACCAGAGAAGCAATGGCATCGCAGGCAAATCCGTGCCAACCAACTTACCGGAGGGTCTTCATCTCAGAGCCACAAACTTTAGAACAACCGCTAAAATATATGTTCTGCTAAAAAATAGAGCGAGAGGGAAATTAGCCGAAAATGCAATGTAGGGTAACTTAAAAAAAAAAAGAAGCCATTTGCAGGTTCACCGCATTCTAAGCTCGGTGCTATTTTTAGGACATCTATCTGATCGAAAAAGTTAAACATAACACACAAAATTCAAGTGGAAGAAAACGAGACCCCCTCGCTCTGCCGAACGCATCAGATGTACGAGGATCGGCACACTGTACGCGATGACAATTACAAAAGGTAACGGATCAGGGGTTTATTTGCAGTATTGAAAGGGTTAAAGGTATTGGTATGGCTCACGAAAAGGTTTGAGAATAGGGTGTAATCGGGAGATCTTACAGAAGCGAACTTGGGAAAGCTGTTACGATCTAGAAAGCAATTCTGGAAAGCTCCCAGAATGCACTGCAAGCGAGTAAAAAAAGGATATTTTTTGGGGAGTTTTTATATGTTTTTAGATTATTTGTATTTCATTTCTTACATGTCGTACTGCCCTGTGGCATGCATTGTGAATAATTAACAATATTCATACTAAACAGCACAAGGGCTATGACATAACCTTTCATTCCTGAAATAAGTGGTAAAAAACAATAAAAAAAAATCCATTTAATAGCATTTTTTTTTAATTAAAAAATTTCAATTTACCAAAATAGAAGCAACCGTACGCAGCTATTTATTATAAAACTTCCCAAAGAAAATAATTCATAAGAAATTCCCCTGAAATGTTTTATGTTTAAACAATTCTCCTTTTATTTTATAAATTTACAAAAAGCGTTATGTTTTAAAAACTTTTCTTATTATAGAATGTTAGAGAACATTTGTAGCATGAAGCCTTCTGTGTCTTCTGAATTAATCAGTGATGAAATCAGCAGGTTCAGAAAGTTTTACAGACTCACAAAGACAACACAAGGTGTAGACATTTTGAAGAATTATAGTAAATTTCAATAATCCTTTAAAATATTTCAAGATTTCCAATTTCCAAAAAGTGCAGGTCTGCTCGATGCGATTTTCTAAACAGATTTTATTTAAACAGACTGTCTGGGAGCCGTTCAAGATGATGATGAATACGGCTAAACCCAGTGACCTCCAAGAAGCCCAACACACTTGTCAATAAACAAACTATACGAACATATTTAAGCAATTAACCGAATTACACTTTAATTTAGATTTATTATTTTTACCGCATATGCCGGAAGATTATATTTATTTAAATGACACCCAAAGTGTGATCTAATTATTGAAGTTACGAACACAAAGGCATCCTTGTCTTGTCAGTTGTTTAGGAAATCTAAAAATAAGACTAAATTGGATTGAAATTTTGGATCTAAAAACACTTTTCTTTTTAATAAATCTACAATATAAAAATTACAAATTTCACAAAAAGAAAAAGAAAAAAAAATATTTGCAAATTCTGGAAAACTTTTATAGTTCTTTACAAATTAGTTCTTTGAAAAAAAAAAAAGCTTTAAAATATTTTAAAAAGCACGATTTGGAGCCTTTAGACATTTAAAAAAAAAACCAGATATAAACTTTTTAATAATAATAATAATAATAATAATAATAATAATATATTTAAATAATAATAATAATATATATAAATAATCTGAAACCCTCATTTCATTGCAAATGTTTTTGTTGCTGAGAGAGTTTACTAAATGGAGAGATTAAAAACAAGGCGACCCCCGTAAAATATGTTTTATTTTCCGGGTAGAAGTGGGAATATTGTAGATGGTTGCCACATGATTATTAATTATTCATCTTTTTGGCTTCCAAAGGGTTAACAAAAGTTTTTTTAAGCATTTTGAAGTATATAAGCTTTCTTAGCGTACACACAGGCATAAAACAGAAACAAAAATACGGTCCTTTCAAATGATTCCAACTTTTTGTTACAATCTCAATATTTTCAAATCTACTTCTAAACAGCTACGTTTTCTTTACAACCGAATCGGACTGTTTTCACCCCAGATTTGTATAAAGGCTGATACCATAGCTGAGTATAAATGACGTATAACTAAACATTTTTCCTCTTCTGTTCTCTATCCGTTATGCGCGTTATAATTAAATTAACATTTGGCGGTTCATGTTGTAAATACGCATAATTTAATACAATATTTTGTTGAATATATTGTGTGTAATTTATTATTTAATATGAATAGACAGACATTTTTTTACCTTAATAAAACAAAAACACAGTGACTCCCCCACATCCTCATCTTGAATCCTGACTTATTATTATCAAGGCAGGGATATAGGATATAGAAACATACACTCTGCCGGCAGATCGGCCCCATCCGGACCCCGTCTGGTCGCGCGTTTCTCCTGCTGTAAAGACTCAAACCTTAATCAGTCGTTGGTCTCGTCTTAGATTCAGGAGCCGTATGTCTATCCCATGCATGTTTAATACCCCTCACTGTATTTCCCTCTACCACCTCTGCTGGGAGGCTGTTCCATTTATCTATCAACTTCTTCTATTGGATTCAAATCTTTACGTGCACCTCTTGCCCCACAAGGAGAGGGTATTATTTAATGTTTAATACAATTACTCTTACGGTAAGGTGTATGATCAGATTTCTAGCGCCATACAGTATGTATCTAAACCAAGAGGTAAATGAAGACCCCAACAGATTTGGAGGGCTGGTCACCTGTTGCAACTGAGACATAGGGATGAACAATGGTGGAGGAAGACCCTGTGCACTGAATAAGTGAATAAAACCACAAACAATCTGTGTGTCGCTGGGCACATACTGGGAACGAGAGAAGAGACACTTTAGTCAACCGGAGGCAGAGGTCACCCTGGTTTCTCACTGGACCCCCAGGAACAGAGATCAAAGGGGCCAGGGCAAAGTTTACAAACCCCTCACGTTACGACGATGCGGTCACAAATTTCTTTCAGATTTGCCAATTTCATTCATTACGAGACCCCTCTATCTCCACTCTCAAAAAAAACCACAAATGCAGTCAAGATGATGGTGAATACGGCTAAACCCAGTGACCTCCGAGAAGCCCAACACACTTTTAGATAAAAATACTGGAGTCATGGCTAGTTTTTTCCACTCAGGGGGTCATTTGGTTTCCAGAGTCCTCTGACATTCCATGAGCCATGCAGAAGCCACAATTAGTTGCCCAGCTTAACCTCACCATTTGTGGGGCAGTTTGGCTACAATGTTGCTGACCGGATGTATTGGCTGTAATTACCCGATATAACGTGATGGCTCCCTCCTTTATGAGGCTCACTTGGATTTGATAGCTAAAAGTTGTGACTCAAGACGATCGCGTCACAGACGAGAGCCGCAGGAGTGAGTTTTATCGATGACTGGTAGATAGGGCTGAGAGTTTAGTAAAGCTGTACAGGAAACCCCTTGATCTTGAAAACACAGCTGCTTGATATAACCGCACCGCGCTCAAGTCGTGTCTTCGCTGTTAGGACTCGTCTATAGCTATACGGCAGGTTCATTGCATTCTTCTGGTCCCCGCTGTTTGTAAACTCATCTGCAGCGCCCTTATTATTATATTCTGACACAAGGATGATACTGAGATCACGTTGAGCTACACTCAGGGACTTACTAAGAGTAAGCTGGGGCAGATCCTATATTTGGCCCCCCACCCCACACATGTAAAAACGCCCGCATTCTCACTCTTACACTCTCTAAGAGTTTTCTGCCCCTCTCTTTCTCCACAAATCTGTCTGCATTATTCTGGCCTCTCGGAGCACTACCTCGAAAGGATGGAGCCACGGGGACGACCTCCCCCCCGTTCCTCCAACAGAGGTGCGGAAGTGCTCCGGGAGCTCTGGTTCATAGAGAAGACATAGGAGAAGAGAATGAAGACGGAAGAAAGAAGACAGAAGAACAGAAAAGGGCAAGTGAAGAAACGGAGCTGCGAGGAATGAGATAAAATAATTAACCTCTTAGTGACAAAGTGACACGCCCATTGTCATTAAGGGGTTAATACCTATAAAAATTGGTTTGGACCAAAACATAAAAATGATCTAACATTTTTTTGTCCTACTATAGACATTGGGGGTAATTCTGGGATTTTATTACCATACCAACCAACGGAATAATCCTACTGATCGGACCATCCCATTGGTCAAACCACCAGAAGTTCTAAATCTATATCTCCACCCTATAATAAAAATAAATATATTTCCAACACGTAAATAACGTATATGACCCGAAGAGACAAAGGATTCTCCTATCTCATAATAACGCTCATTATAAAGCTCTGTTCTCGCCGCTAGTGACTCGGGGCATTCTGACATTTACACGAGAAGCTACCTGCGACCACTAATTAATAGAGATAAATCACCCTGACCTTTCAGTTGGCACTCGACTTTCCGAGACTCTGTCCAGACCCTTCAGAAAGCCCATGTTTTATTGACATCTAAAACCCAGCCGCATGAAATAAACTACTGGAAACACATTGAATACCGTGTCTCATAACACAAATTCCTGCTTATTTTTACAATAGCGTGAAAATGTATCATCATTTTATCAAACATACGACACGTAGACTTTACAGAAACATCTGCATTAAAGGCAAGACAAGGGGCTTGTAGAGCGATCAGGGTTGCTTTTAGGGCTACCTGTGAAGGGTCGCAGGCTTAGGGCATTCGTATCTTTCTAGTTAACCCACCTAGAGATTCCCGTGTGTCCCTGAGACAGCATCAGACCGTATTGCCCATGAGGCACCAGTGAGTTCTCCGAGTTTGACAGAGGCCAGGCCACTAAGTGGAGTCTCCAACCTACTTATTATTAATAAAAAAAATTTAGGCCGAAAACGAAAATGGAAAGTAAATGGACATTTGAGGGATTGGAGGGGTAGTTGTGACCACCGGGTCACTCAAGAGCCACTCAATGGAAGCCAAAGGGTAGGAGCCCTGCTCTGTCTTTAAAGTGCCAACACTGAGGACACGGCAGTCTGTTATCAGCATCGACGGTGCCTTTTTTGTCGGCGACCAACTCTGATCACATTGACATAGAGAAAGCACATGGCGGCACGTGATCGATGATGAGTAGGTTGAGCTTCTTTTTCTACATTTAAGCTCTTAAGAAATTGATTAACCAGACGTTACTCGTTAAAAGTCATTATTATTTGAAGACTTTAAATAATTTGTATCCGCTCCCTAAACTCATGGAACTCGAGAGTCGTTCCCCTCAATATTCGTTTTACTTATTTGTTTTCCAGACGCATTTCCAAGTATTTTTATATATATATATATATATATACATATACGCCCACCTGCAATTTATTTTGCAAGGGTTAACAACTGAACAAACCTGAATTAATAATATATATAATAAGCAGAAAAGAAATAAGATATTTGTGTGGTTAACCGACTCGTTCTTACCCCACCTTACAAGAAAAAGTATTCGGAAGGCTCAGAAGTAATCAGAATGAAAGAGAAACCGAGCAGACGTCATGGACGGCGGTGATAAATGTTTTGGCCGCTTTCACTGGGCTCCTCTGTTAGGGTTTATGGGCGTTGTGTGTAAGGAAGCTTTATTTTGGTAGATGAATGGAACAGCCCCCCATCAGAGGTGGTAGAGGCTAATACAGGCTAATATGAGATGAGCAAGGACTGGTTAAGATCAGAGTCTTATATCAGGAGTTATGTATAAAAAGTGATTCTGGTTTGAAAAGTGTTTTTATTGCCATGGTAACCAACAGAATGGCCCAATCAGCAGCAGCAGCGTCCCTTTCAGCGCATCAGTGATAAGACCATCTTTTAACATCTTCACAAGAGTCACGTTTTATACATAAGTCGTTAACGTGTTTATGAGCATACCTGTCTCCGGGCATAATATGGAGAGTTTCCATGTATGGTTACTGCTGGCTGGAGTTGCCCCCGGGGGTTGAATGTTGCCAATCATTCACTGCGTAGATCCCAACATCTTACATAGTAACTTTTTAACGCCTTTAAGTTTAGTCCTTTAAGTGTGTTATAAATGGGTTAGAATTATATTTAAGGTATTACAATATAATATTTTTATGACATCATCACTGTGTACCAGCCTCCTCCACCCTCCATGACATCATCGCTATTGATGCATGTGGTTATCCCTCCCCATGTAGCACTCAGAATTGCTCTTTATAAATAAGACCCGGTGGGCGTGATGTGTAAGAGCAATTCTGGCAATCGCCATGGAAACAAATGGAAGGACCCTGCTGATGGCAGGAAGATGCTCCACGCGTAGTTTGCAGGATTTAGGGAAGAACAGAAGGGGATTTTATATATATATATATATAGTTTTTATATTTATGGCCAATAGTTTTGGATGTGTTTATACTTATTATTATTTTATACCAAACTAGCATGAAAATCCCAGAACTTACCTTTAAATAGCTTTATTTTTAACACTATGGAATCACTGATTATACCCCCCTCACCCAGTATTTTTCATTCACAAGTCATTCACTAAGTTTCATTAGCGGATAATTGAATTATATATATATATTTTATGAAACAGAACCTCCTAGGTCTCTCTGTAGCCATTCTTCACTCATTCTTCACTCCGCAGTGTTGTGGCTGTGGTAGTTAGTGTTACCACCAACGAACCTGTCTAAAAGGGACAGTTTAATGTCCTAGACAGCCTCACCCGAGAAGAACACACATTAAGGGAGTGCTTTCAGATGCATTCATTTTAATTACTTACCTAAGGGAGAAGCTGCATTTCCAGAGCTCCTCCATGGCCTGGCGTTTTGTTAGACACCACGTGCCGGGAGATGTGTTCGGCCGAACTCATCTCCTGCATGGCAAATAGCTGGGGGACAGGCAAAGGGGCAAACGTAGATCTCCAGAACCCCCCCAAATGCCTTTGCAAAGGGGGAGGGCAGGGGCGTAACTAGGAACCTCAGGGCCCCAGTGCGAGAATCTGTTAAGGGCCCCCCCACCTCACGATCTACCCTCTTCCTCCCTACCCCCCCACCTCACGATCTACCCTCTCCCTCCCTACCCCCCACCTCACGATCTACCCACTCCCTCCCTACCTCCCCTTCTCACGATCTACCTACTCCCTCCCTACCCCCCCTTTGTAGGTCACTTACCGTCAACTCCTGAGTTGGGAGCGTGAGGCATTTGTCTCGGGTGCCGGCGCTTCACTGCTGAGCGCCGGCATTTGACGTCATATGCCGGCGCTCAGTGTGAAGCGCCGGCACCCGAGACAAACGCCTCACGCTCCCAACACTGCACTCTGGGCAGCGCTGAGGCAGGCGACGGCAGCGGCGGCGGCAGCGGCGGGGAGCAGAGGCATCCTGGATTTCTGTCAGTCAGGGGGGCCCAAGAGTTGCTGAGCAGTCGTTTTCAGCAACCGCTCGACACCCCTTGGGCCCCCCTGACTGGCAGAACTCCAGGGCCCGGTCGCAGTCGCGACCTCTGCGACCCCAGTAGTTCCGCCACTGGGGGAGGGGCACCATGAAAATTTAAAGGGACTACTCCGCTACCATATGCAGTAAAATGTCCCTTTAAGCATGAGATTGCCGCTTAGTTTGGACAGATGGTAAGGTGCTCCAGAATTACCTATTTAATTTTTTTTTTTTCGGGAGCCAGCTGTGCCCCGTGGATTGCAGATTTCCATATACAGGACTTTAAGGTTTTACCCCAATGTCAAGGCGATTGGGAAGACTCTTAGGGTCACACAGTCAGGAGCCGACTCCTTCATATTCTACACTTTGTGGTTTCATTTAGGATGAGAGCATTCTTTGTTCTTTCAGATGCCCAAGTGACCGGACTGCTGGATCCTCGGCTCTGCTACATACTAGACGGGTTCCTATTCTTATACGCAATCATCGTCACGGCGATGTTCTTTAAAGAGAAGGTCAGTCACACAGCAAACCTATTCAAAATCTACCCATTGCTGGATTTTCAGGATGCCTGTGAGCGCCAGACACGTTTAGTGTTCCTCATACAGCATTTCTAACGCTCCTTGTAATTATAATGGATGTGGGTCAGGGTGTTAGAACGTATCGGTGATTTTTATGTATCCAGTTTCGCGGAGCTCTGGCCCTGGGCAACCCCATCTCAACACTAGCCATTCCTTACGTTCTGCCCTCCGTCTGATGACGGGCTCTGGAATATTTTTTTTTTTTTTGTTATTAACCCATTATTAGAGGCTTATGGAAGCTCCCTCTAACCAATAGGCTGAGCTTTCAGATATTTATCAAATATAATTATTATTTTTTTATTATTCCTAGCGATGTCTTTTGGGATTAGATTCCCCTGATTTATATTTGTTTTTAATTCTCTAGAAATATTTAGATCGATAAAAGTTAGGTTTTAATTTTTTAATAATAAAATAAATAAAATAATAATGGTTTAGGGTTACCCCCCGCCCCCCTCAAAAAAAAACATGTCGTGGAAACTTTTATCACACTGTAAAGTCTTTGATGAAGTATTCTGATACCTGTCAATCAAACGTGTTTATAGCCACTGGAACGCAGGGGGCTGGCTTGATATTAGCCCCACCCACCCCCAAAACTGCACCCATATAAGGCGATGATAATTTCCGCTTGTTTATTTCAGCTGACGAAGCAAGTCCCAGAGACAATACAGCAGGACAGCACCTATTCTGTAAGTATCACGGAGGTCGGGCGTCTCGACGTAACGTTATCACACTTTTTATTACTTTACGCACATTTTATTACTTTACGCTCTATAGTACAGATTTTACATCTAACACAAGGATCTCATTTAAGGAGCGGTAGAAATAACAAAGGAATCCTCGCTTTTCCATCTTTCAAGTTCCGTTTCCTGATATAACAGAACCATTCGGTGGTCACCGGTATATCGTAAACTCCCCATCACTTAGAGTGTAAGCTCTACAGGGCAGGCTCCTCTTCCTAATGTATTCAATCAAAACAGCACTTATTGTACCTCTCTTTGTATTTTTTACGGTAACCTGTAAAAAGCTAAGTAAATAAGAATATACATACATTACTTACCCCGATGTGTACGGCTGGCGTCAGGGTTTCTGCCACCCTTCCTGCCAGCTAACCGCATGGTGATGCCCCACTTAGCAGGCAGCCGCCTAATTTGCCAAGAGAAGAATTACTACAGATGGATGTAAAGTGGGAAGCAGGGGACACGGCTTAGGTGGCAGTGAGTTTCCCCTCAATTTTTCCTCTTGGTAGGCAAGAAAAGCAGCCTTGGTCGGGAGGTCCGTCGTGCGGAGGCTGCTGCAGCACCTGGATGGGGTCAACACTGCATCTCCAAAAAGTTTGCAATTAGGGTGACTTTGGGCTGCCAATGACCTCAGCACTACTAGATTATGGGGGTACTGTTATAGGGCTATGGTTAAAACATAAATATCCTCGATATCCTGGATATATTCATTATACTTTACTTTTTCTAGGGCATCGACTACCTGAAAAAAGACCAACCCTACGACCATCTGAATAAGAGACGGGACCCAGAGAAGGGAGAGAGGGGTCAGGTACGTCAACAATGCATCGAGTGGGCAATTTATCTGCTTGGGTGGCAAAAAACCCTAAATACATCAGAGTTTAACTGAATTCTGAATAATTCAAACCACAGTTCAATCCAACATAGACTTAGCTTTTCGGTTGGACTTTCTGGGAACGTGGTGCATGCCCTCACCATGAATTCAAGATGGCCACCGGATATGGAAGATGCATAAAGGGACGCTCCAGCATCCCATGCTTTACATTCGACTTTGTAACTTTACCTTAATAAGCCTTCTTCAAACCTAAAAGAATAACCACTTACGTTAAGGATTCTGAGGATTGCAATCAGTTGTGTGAACCATTGGAGCTGCAGCTTCTACCGAAAGGTAGTAAAGTCTTTTTTAAGTACGCGTCCTTTGTTTAAAGGGCTTTCTGGGACCCTGGATTGTCTCTTTAACTGTCTATTCATCATCTTTCTATAAAGTATCAGAAACAGAACCCAAGTTTGCAGCCTCCACCCAGCGGCAGAGGTCCGTAGCCTCGGCAATCACACGTATATCTCTTACACGCCGGCCTGGGAACGCATTTAATTGGCATCTAGATGAAAAAGATTGCGTGGAAAGTGGGTGCGAGAGCCTCAGCCTAACCCCAGGAGAGATCCCTATCTGCGTTCTGATTCCGTCTGCTTCAATGCGATATGAACATGCAGCTTCTCGCCCTGTGATGTCTCTCGCCCGCATCTCACCGCGGCACAGAGAGTATACCGACAGCGGAACATCACAAAACATCAACAACAAACAGGTACTCCGGGCTTTGAAGCGCAGAGGCTCGGCGATGACTTGTATCCCGATGCAGATCGCGGAAGCTCAAAGCCACCCGCTATCTGCACATTAACCGCTTGGCCACCGAGCAGAGGAGATGGAGAGAAAACACCGGTCCTGGAAGCCGTTCCTACGAGATTTACTGGGAAAAAAATAATCTTCACGGAACCACAATAATTAGAGGATTCTAGAACAGATCTGAAAGGTCGGGCGAAGGATTCACAAACAAAGGGACAGTTTAATGTCACTGACAGCCCCACTAAAGAAAAATGTGTGCTAAAGTACTCTGTGAGCAACTATAACCCTGTGTACATTAATAATCATTCTTCCAAAAAATAAAAAACACCCGAGGTAGAAGCTGCAGCCCTCCTCTTCTGTGGTCCAACAATTTAGCCGGTTAAGAAGCCAATCAGTGGCAAGAAAGCCTTCTATTGAAATCAATGAGCGCGGTTTCTAAGCATCCGCACAGCCCCCGGTACTGGAACCAAATGGCAAGAAGTACAAACACATCTCATGGACGGAAAATAGCTGGGGGGTGGAGAAAGGGGCAAATGTAAATAGGGGATTCTGCAGAATGACCCCACGCGTATGCAAGGGGATACCACGAAACCTTAAAGGGACCAAATACATTACGGGTATGTATGTGTGTGTGTGTATATATGTATGTATGTGTGTATATGTGTCTGTGTGTGTATATATGAGTGTGTATATGTGTGTGTGTATATGTATGTGTGTGTATGTATGTATGTGTGTATATGTGTCTGTGTGTGTGTGTGTGTGTATATGTGTGTGTGTGTATATGTATGTGTGTGTATGTATGTATGTGTGTGTGTGTGTGTGTGTGTATGTGTCTGTGTGTGTGTGTGTGTATATGTATGAAATGCAATTCCATAGAAGTGTAAGAAAGGAAAGAATTATCAGGAAAATTCCATTAGCTGCTATGGCGACTGCCTCCTTCCTGTTCTAGGCGGCTGTGATTATACATGAGACGGCCAATCGGTGCTTCTGCTGTTACGGTTGCCACACCTGCCAAAAGTCTGCTATTGGGCCATTTGGTGAACACATTTGACGAGTATCTACATAGAACATTCACGATGGGCCATGAAAGGGTTTTTGTTCATTTAGAAAATTCCCAGATGTGCCAACGGAAAGAGGACAGAAAACATTACAAAAAAGGCATTACACGAGGCATTACAAAAAAAATTATTACAAATAAAAATCTACATTTTCAAATTAAAAAAAATAATTAATAATAATGATTGCAGATGATAGAAGTGACTTTGCCTTTTCTTTCCCGCAGCTCAACCGCAAAGTGCAGGAGAATTCTGTCTATACGGTAAGTGCCGACATTATAGGAATTCAGGACCCCCGACGGCTCTCGCCCGATCTGTCAAACGACAGCGTCCAGAAAAACCGAAATATGTTCATTATTACATAAAAAAAATGTTAAAAAATATGTTTTCTTTCAGGGTCTTCAACGTGATAAGTTGAGCGAGCCGTACAGCGGTATTCACATCAAACCAGAGGTGACTTTATGATTCAATGATTTTTAAAGTTGTTTTTACTTCTAAAAAGCCTAATTTACTCGTTCATTTGGATCGGTACGAATTTCAATTTTAGTTATTTTTGTTGAAATGGTTAATTGGTAGCAATTGCAAAAAAAAGGAAAAGCTGGAGAGTTATCCGCTGGCCAGCCCTTATAGATGGCACCCGGTACACTTTTACACTTAATTCAGTATCATAAATTTAGCGGAAAATACAGAAAGGGAAGCAAACCGTAAAAAAGCACACATCCAGATTCTGGGGTTCTGCTGAAAGACCAAATCAGCGCATGTCTAGGAAATACTATTTAAAAGCCCCTATCTGAGGCATAAATATTGGGGGTTCCGTCACTCTATACGGTCATATATTGTACAGCCCAACAGTACCCCCAAACTACAGCCATGTTGGGGCTAGATAGTTATTCACAGCCCGCGTATACATCAGAAACAACTGTGGCGACCTCAAAAGCCCCCCCAAAAAATGGAAAGAAAAATCGTGGGGGGGTTTAAGCCAGCAGAGACAGGAAGTGGGTGCAGCATGGGTAAAGCCACACCCACTTTTCTCCAAAAAAGGAAAAAAGCCCATGAAACCACACCCACTTTTCTGCCATGAGACTCCAGAAAAAGTTTCACTGCACAACGGGAGGACGACATGGTTACATTCTTACAATTAACCCTTTATTTAATGAGGCAATTGCCTGCTGGGAGACTGCGAAGACGTTCGCTCATCAAAGGGACGGCTCAGGGCTGCCCTCGTCGTTCTTGGCTACTCCTGCATAAAAGTCGCGCAGAACCGTAGGACGCAGCCTGAAAATCTTCCGATGGGACCCAGGGGGTTTGTGTATTTATTCTGATGAAGTCTGATCGTTCGCCTGTATAAAAAGGTAGACGTAGAGAAAATCCAAGGCAGCGTTTTTTATGTCTCGGTGACACAGAGACCGAACTCGAAGACTTTTATTGCAATATACAACTATCAAGGGATGTTCAGTCTGAAATAATAAAAAAGAGAGCATCAAGTGAAAAAATAATAATAGCGTTTTTTTCTCTTCTCAAACCCCAATCGGGAAGTCAGACTGAGAGAAAAAAAACTGAGCGGAGAGCGCATTCGAAAATCAAACTGTGCAGAGATACCCGTCACCCAAAAAATGCCATCCTAACATAATCTCGCCAGTCACAATAAATCCCCCATAATTACCGGCATTGACGTGAAATACATTTCTAGCAGACTTGTTGATAATGAAATAAAAATATCTATTTTTTTTTTTTTAGGTATGTTAAAGGAATTATTACAAAAATTATAAAATTATAATTTAATAAAAGTATAAAAGTAAAAAACAAGCAATGCTTTTGTGAACTACAATTGGAGACGAGGGTAATACGGGAGATAAAAAAAGTAGAATAAATAATATTAAGAAACTAAAACAAAGGAAAACTGTATTAAAAGGTGTAAGCGTGACTCTGTGGTGAATATGGCTGCCATGTGTATATAAATGTGCAAATAAGTAAGACAAGTGCATTATAGACCTTATCCCATTATTATTATTATTATTATTATTTATTGATTTATAAAGGGTCACTATGAATATAATGACCCTTTATAAATCAATAAATAATAATTTATTTAGCGCTTTTCTACATATTATTAGGGCTACGCAAAATAACGTTTTATTCCTTTTTTTCTCCCAGCAGCAGAGGAGGAAGGGGAAAGGAAACGATGCCGTGTATCAGGTAACGCGTCACAAATGTCTCGAATATTGGTTGGTCCGGGAATTAACAAATATTTTTCAGAAATTAATGCAAAGTTAGCTTTTTGAGAAATGAATGCAAATGTAGCTTTTTTTATATACTTTTTTGAATATATTTGATTTTTTTAAAAAATGTATTTGAAATATTTTTTTTACATTTTTTTTTCAAATTAATTGTTTCTTAATACTTTTAATTGCTTTAAAATGTCTTTAATTTTTTTTTTCATTTTTAAAATCCTTTTAAGATATTTTAAAATAGTGTTAAAATTTCTTAAATTTTTTATTCCATTTGTTTTTTAAACGCCTGCCAATTATTTGCCCTCCACCTACACAAAAAAAACCCAACAGTTTTGTCTCGGTTTACGGCAAAGCTTTATCAGGCTGCTCATAGTCGTTATGAAATTATATTATTTTATATAAATTATAATTATATTATATGAATGAAGCAGGAGGAGGACATTTAGATCGTTGAATTTGGGTCTCTCTCTACTGGAGACCGGTCTAGTTTAAGAAGGGATGGAGGTAGTGAAGTAGAAGTTGATTATGTTTCCGGGTTTTAACTACAAATTTTAAAAAAACTAAGAAAAAAAAATTAGAGGAGGGGAAAAAAAATAAAAAAACGCAGTGACCCTATCTGCTCCGAAATCCCCAATTAATGTAGCAAGAATGTGAAATTAGACGGGTCCTATGATGCGTCTCATTGTTCTCTTTCTTATGATTCTGTTTCTTTAACGAGCATGTGACCCCAAAACATAATCAGTATTATTGGACCATCATGTGACTTATATTAAAGCACCAGACTGAATACATTGCGTGTCCGATTCATGTACGATCTCGTGTTCCAGGGACTGAGTTCGGCCACGAGGGACACGTACGACGCTCTGCAGATGCAGACTCTTCACCCTCGCTAAGAAAACGAGAGCTCGTGAAAGATACATTTCGAGAGGGGACTCCACACGGGAACACCTGGAAAGAAATGGGACGCGCTGTGTGTTCACATCGTTACATCGAGGGTTTCTTTTTATTTCTTTTGTTTAATAAATGATAACGGCTTTGGTTTAATCAGCGTCTGACGCAAACACTTTGGAAGATGGACGGTTGTTAACGGCTCTGATCTCTATGCAGTGCAATACAGGTTACAAAAAAAATAAGATATTTACGCGCTTCTGATACATCGTTAGAGCTTTCGTTATGTTTTTATTCCCCCCCTGCCCCACACACATTTTAAAGGTGAAGTTCCAGCACTTACTTATTGATGACATCGCGGTAGATGCTGTGAATTGAACAGAAACAGATTTTTTTTTTTTTTTAAATAACTTCCCGCTGATTAGATCCTTCCGTTGGTTGCTATGGTGATAAAGCTAATTTTCAAACTTAGCACCAGAATCACTTTTTATGAGTAACCAATCCTTTTGTTTTCCGTTGAGGGAGAAGCGAGGCGTCTGGACGAAGAGCGTTTATTCACTAAAGAGAGAGATGGCAGGACAGTTGTGGTTTCAACTCCCTCCCTTCACTATTCATGATGAAGGGTCAGCACTACCAGGTTTCTCCAGCGTGAAGGGCTGAGCTGACCTGTATAATGTATAATGTATAATCATACCGGGGAACTTTCTAAATGAGAGGACCCCAGAAATCTTTGCCCACCGTCAAGATTCTATGTAGTGACTCGCCAAATGTGTTACCCAAATGTCTCTAAATCCCCGTTCTCACGGAAACCTTGACTTTTTTTTTTTTTTTAAAGATACACTTAATTGAGTCACCTGCATTCAAGCAGAGACATCAAGCATAACATACTGGTAGCAAAAGCACCAATCGTGAGTCTTATAGATGAAGAATAGGGGAGAATAGGAAGGAGTCGGCTCCAGACTGTGTGACCCGAAGAATCTGCCCCTCCACCCTGAGATTGGGGCAAAAACCCTGAAATTTCCAGGTACGGGTACAATGGATGAGCAGACTGGAGAGACCTCACTGATTTAACTATACATTATACAGGGCCAGTGAAGCTCTTTCTGTGGCAGAAACGACCCGGGGAAGTCAGAGTCCTGCAAACTCTCTTTTTAGTGAATAAATCCCAGCTACGTTCACACGCAGAGCTCAAAGCCCTGGCAGGCTTTACAACCAAAGGGAACGCTGTGGGGTCTCCGTTCATTTCCTTGCCGCTCCGAAACCACTATTTTTACTTTTTTTAAAGACCTTATTTACGGGGTCTATAACATATACACGCAACTTCCCCTTTAACGCGTTCAGATCTGCTTTCCTTCCGTTGCTCCTCATAATGTTCCGGGGCGGTTTTGGTTCGTTAAGGCTTTTTTATTTTTTGATTAAGAATTTATACTCTTTATATGTTTTCGTTAGAACGGTTTGCTGATATAGAACAAGACGATTATGCTTTCCTGTTAGACGCCATATTAACATTTGCAGATTTAGGACAATATGTCACTTACGTTTCAGTAAAATTTGCATTATTTGTTGATTATTTAACGCAGTATTATAGAATCAATGGTAACGGGAAAATATCCTACTACCTTACTGTGCGTAAGATTGTAAATAAATGTACTCGATACCAATAACCCCCGAAGGTGTATACATACAGAAGAGGTCGATAAACCTTCATTTTTCCTGATCAAACGGTACATATTTTTGGATAAGTGAACGATTTAAATGCACGTCATTTTTGAGTGACCTTAATGGAGGCCTCTATTCCCAAAAAAAACAGATTAAACCTCAAATTAAATAAACTATATGTGCTTTATTTACCCTAAAGGGTATTTATTGATGTCATTGTAAAAATCCCTCTGAGCATCCAATGTTGTTTTGTAGCACCTCTTTAATAAATGTATTCACTTGTAACTGTGTTGTAACTTTGTAGTCTTTTTTTTCTCTTTCTTTAAGCTTTATTCAAATTACTGATTTGTCTATCTTGAAAATACAACACATATGGAAATATATATATATATATGTATCTAGCGATCCCAGGTAAAGGTCCGTTTGTGTGATTCCTCACTGAGCAGAAATCCAGATTCCCGGAAACTGCATTTAATTTTTCAGGCGTGTGAAAAATAAAGTACACCCTCTTTTAATTCTATGGTTTTACAAATCAGGATATAATAAAAATCATCTGTTCCTTAGCATGTCTAAAAATTAGGTAAATACAACCTCAGATGAACAACACATGGCATATTACACTGGGTCATGATTTATTTAACAAAAATAAAGCCCAAATGGAGAAGCCATGTGTGAAAAACTATGTACACCCTTAGCTTCTTAATTCCTATGGAAGCAGTAAGTACCAGACAGGTGCTGGTAATAAAATGCCTTTGATTAATTGATCATCGGCAAATGTGATCACACCTCTATAAAAGACAAAGCTTTTAGCAGTTTGCTGGTCTGGAGCATTCAGCTGTGTGTTAACACAATACCAAGAAGGAAAAGACATCAGCAATGGTCATAGAGAAGCAATTGTTGCTGCCTTTCAACCTGGGAAGGGTTATAAGGCCATTGCTAAACAATTTTGAGTCCATCATTCTACAGTGAGAAAGATTAATCAGAAGTGGGAAACATTCAAGCCAGTTTTCAATCTTCCCAGGAGCAGATGTCCCAGCAAATTCACTCCAAGGTCACATTGTGTAATGTTCAGAGAAGTTGCAAAAAACCCAAGACTTACATCTCAAACTCTACAGGCCTCAGTCAGCATGTTAAATGTTAAATTTCATGACAGTACAATTAGAATAAAAAAAACTGAACAAGTATGGTTTGTTTGGAAGGGTTGCCGCTTCTCTCTCAAAAGAACATGGCAAAGTATTCGAGAGTCAAATCTGAAGCCATCTGTCCGACAGCTAAAGCTTGGCCGAAATTGGGTTGTGCAACAGGACAACGATCCCAAGCACACCAGCAAATATACAACAGAATGGCCCAAAAAGAAAATACTCAAGGTGTTGCAATGGCTCAAAGTCCAGATCTCAGCTAATTGAAATGCTGTGGTGGGACCCAAAGACAGCTGTGCATAAACAGATGCCCACTAACCTCAATTAACTCAAGTAATGTTGTAAAAAATTCCTCCACAAAAATGTGAGACAAATCACTTGAAGTTATCGCTGCTAAAAGTGGTTCTACGAGCTATTGAATCTGAACGTATACGTTTTTCCACACATGGCTTCTCCATTTTGGCTTTATTTTTGTTGAAAAATGACGACACTGTGTAATACGTCATGTGTTGTTGTTCATCTGAGGTTATATTTACCTAATTTTTAGACCTGCTAAGGAACAGACAGGATTAGTTATATGGCCCGGATGGTATATAATATGAAGAATATACAGGGATATAACAGGTTATAAGAAAAGTATTAGTTGTACGGCTGAAGAGTATATAATACGAGGAAAATAACTGTTTATAAGGACAGGATTAGTTATGCGGGCTGGAGAGTATATAATATATAATATGAGGAATATACAGGGATATAACGGGTTATAAGGACGGGATTAGTTATACGGGGGGAGATTATATAATATATAATATGAGGAATATACAGGGATATAACGGGTTATAAGAACGGGATTAGCTATACAGCTGGAGAGTATATAATATATAGTATGAGGAATATACAGAGATATAACGGGTTATAAGGACGGGATTAGTTATACGGGGTGGAGAGTATATAATATATAATATGAGGAATATACAGGGATATAACGGGTTAAAAGGATGGGATTAGTTATACGGGGGGAGAGTATATAATATATAATATGAGGAATATACAGGGATTTAGCGGGTTATAAGGACAGCAAATTATCTTATTTGATCTCATCTGGAGGAGAGAAATGAAAGCAGACGGCATACAATGTTAAAACACTTGAAAAATGGTTTAATGATGTTTACAACAGAAATGAACTGTACAGTTACAGTAAGTTTAATATATATAAAAAAATTACAGCAGACAAATGCATCTACACAAAATCTACCATTTATCCTGATTCACTGTAGTCTACATAATCTTCCAAAGTTCATGAGCACTCGAAGGTGTCCCATTACGGGAAATGCTAGGATGCTTTTAAAGAGACGTCACCCAGTTTCTCCAACGTCGAGTGTACAAATAGTGTTGCAGTAAAAAGGCTGTGTTTGAGCTCAACGGAGAGTAACGAAAATGAGTAATTTCTTTTTTTTTTTTTTGTAGTTTGCCCTTAAATGCATTTACACAGGTTATAAATTCACACCTTGGTTTTCTGGGTGCGAAATCACCTCCGATCACTTAATTTTAAAATTTAAGGTGCAAAAAAACAAAAGAATATAAGGACCGCACTGAGATAGTTTGGTTTTAAATCGTAGGAATGTTCGTGATCGGTACTTATTAAAGTTCCATAGCACAATTATTATGGCTACATTGTACCCTGGGTTTACAACCCTATACCTTTTGTCAACATGAAGAGAAACGAGGGCAGAGGTTTCTTTAAATGTAAATCCCCCCCCCCACCGAGACGGAAACTGCAGTCAGTGAAAACGTGAGAAGTCGATATTCAGACAGCATTTTCATTATTGAATATTATGTACACATCTTAGAACTTTATTTCCTTTTTTTCCCGCCATATTTTTATTATTTTTTTTTTTTAATATGAACATCTAGGCAGTGAAAACTGTTATGTTAATACATACACAGACACACCCAAAACATACAAAAATACTATATTTTGAAACTACTAAGAGTAAGACAGGTCAGTTAATCTCCATGCTATGACTTAAGAGCATTACACGAACGAACAAGAATATCAACAATTTTTTTTTTTTTATTATTTCTTTTCTTTTTTTATTTTTTTTTTTAATATCCCAGAAATATACCAAAATATACATCTAAGCTTTGGAATTACTGAGGTTAGACTAATGCAAGTGCTGGGTTATAGTACTCAATACACAAGTCTAAGGTTCTGCAGGAAAGAAAATTATCTTTGGTATCTGCATCAGGCTATTATTTATTATTATTATTTATTATTATCAACATTTGGATTTTGCTTTGGGATAGAGCTTGTACGACCCTACAACCAGACACCCCATCATCAACTGAGAATAAAAAGATCCATTGTAAAAAGTTCCTTCATTTTGCAATCAACCCGCCCCTCCCCCGACCCCATGAAAAGTTTAAAAAGTCACAGGCATCTACCTAGCCTAGCACAAAAAAGTTGAAAAATACAATGCATAGTTGCACTTGGCGCTGAGAAGAACGTAATAGATAAAAAAGGTGGGATAGGTTGGAAACTAAAATAAATCGCACACAGACAACAATTGCACCTCAGCGTGTATTAATCAACATTACCCAGCTCACTAGGGGTTTCTCGCAATAGAGGGGAGGGCCTTCGAAATGCATTGCTATTTGGTTAGCCAAAGGTCCCCCCCCACTCCGGAAAACCCGTCGGAGGAGCCAATAATGCCCCAGCGTCTTCAGCACGACTCGGTGGAAAAAGAATGCCTTGGCACACACGCATTCTTCATGCCGGGGGGGCCAAGTATCTGAAGAGTAGCCTAGAACATAGTTCTAGGTCTCTCTATTGTATTTCAGACCGAGCACCCCATCTGCAACAGGCTGAAGACGCCCCTCTCGCTCCAACAGTGTTTTGATTTTTTTGGTTTTTTGTTTGCTTTGAGTTTATACAATCATAGAGAAATCTTTGGTTTTGGCTGGAAAATTGAAAAAGAAAAGTAACAAAAACACAACAGAAAAACCCCAATAAACTAACAGTCCCAAGTATTTATGGCAGCAGAACGGTGACCCGCCAAAGAGATGCCTAAGAGCTGGGGGGGGGGGGCATTTGCTACATTCCAAGAAAATGTAAGATGTAATACGAGATTGTCCATCAACTAACTGCATTTTTTGGTCAATACTCGTTATTAAAGCACTGCAGAAAAAGACAAAACAAGAATGGCAGCTTTTGCTCTCAACTTCAACAAGACCCACCCTTAAACTGCTGGACGGCAGGACACGGAACCTGTAAGCCCACCGCGGTAAGACATCAAACATTTTTCAGCCAGCTCATGGTTGTACCTGCACGCTACAGAAGTGGCATCATCACTTAGCCAGACTGTATACAAAAAAAAGCAGATGAAGTGCTTGGCGATTAACGTGACCACCGCCAGTAGGAAAGGAAAAAAAACGTAAAAGACTGTAATGTGCCTTAAGTGTGAATAATGGAAGATGTTGAGAAGCTTTGGGATAGTTTAAGGGGTCAGGGGCCAAATGCCGGTCACTCGGCCAACCTCACTCATGTCAGAGTTGACAACTATGTTGGGTTCTTGGAAAAGGTGTTAGGAGGTATATGACATCTGTGGTACCTGTGATGAAGTGACGCCACTGCTACGTATCTAGGTTTTAAAATAAAAGGGGGGGGCAAAAAAAACCTCGGAGGACCAATAAGTATGGTGTTTGCCACCATGAAAAACTTTTGAGATGATGTGAAACATCTGTGAAGGGTGATCTAGAGCTGAAATGGAAATCAAACTTGGAAAATGTATGCAAGATCACAAAATGAGCGCAACAGATGATGGCCGACAACTCCTAGGGGTGTAGGCTGTGCCCGTGGGCATGGGAGATGAGGTTGATAATCTTTTTGGAAATCCCACAAGCCGGGTTGTCCTTGTCCTCCAAGTATTAACGTCTTGGAAACATCATCAATCGTCTCGCCCCCTAACGCCTACATGCAAACCCGCTGAGATACTCAAGTCCTGCAACGTGAACTAACACAACACGCGTCATGTCTGACGGACAAACGTGTTCATAAAGCTTCCGAGTGACATCTATAACAAAATCAAAACCAAGAGATCTCCCCGACCAAACACTGCCGGTAAGAACGTCCCGCGCTTTCTTGGGCATTGCCTTTCCCTTCCCACCAGGTTTGTCGCAGACATAAAGGTCACTAACAAGATGCCGCCCCCCCATTCCAAGAGGGTATCACCACAAAGGTGTTTTTTTTTTTTCTGGAAAAGCAAAAAAAAAATCTGTTGGGATTCTTAGTAAATGTAAATTCTAGTAATGCAGCAAAATATAAATTCCATCTCAAAGTAGCCCTATTTTAACATTTTGGTCTTGAGCAATTATACTTTCCAAGAGCTACGGACACCACTACCAAGGAAACACGCACACGTTCTGCAAGTTAACAGAAATTTAAAGGAAAAAAACTAAAAAAAACCCACAAGTCTACTACAAACATTAATTACACAATCTTTGGAAATGCATTTCCTGAAGGACATACGGAGGCCAAAACCTTAAGTGCCTTCCTTCCACGGCCCACTGAGATTTTCAGTGTATCGACACAAACCTTCACTCGCCATTTAGTACTCACCAACCCGCGGCATTTTTTACATTTTTTTTTTTTTAAGCGCCTCTCAGACCTTAAATATTCAGAACTGGCCGGATTTTTTTAAAAAAAAGTCAGGCTCTGTCTATAAAACCGTTCAATAGTAGGTAAGGAGGCCACATTCAGAGCCTCTCTTTGCTCGTTAAACCTTCAGTAATCGTTAGGAGCGATACATACATACATACATATCTATTATATATATATATATATATTCATATATATAAAAACACTAAACAAACATCAGTCCATAAAACAAAGAAAGCTATCTGGGTCTCACAGTATTGGAGTAGGTGGCGGGATAAACGACCGGGTGCAAAGAAACGCACGGGACAGATTTCCCTTTCCGTTTTGGTTTTCACATTATGTTTTTGCTTTGCTTTTTGGTTATTTTGTTTCTTTTTTGGTAATGGCATGCGTAGTAGCGATATTATTAAAATAATAATAATAAAAATAAAAAAAAATAACCACAGTGGGGGCTAAACACAAGGAACATGTTTCCTTTCGGCTCTCACTGGTTCGGTGAACACGTCGGCAGTTGTGCCCCCTCTTCCGAACGCCAAAAAAAGGGGCTTTTGATAAATACATTTTAAATTCATAGGACAGGTGAACTCACAAGGAAAGAGTGGGGGAGGGGGGGACGCCGCAAAGCTATGGTCTCCTAGTGAATAGTGAACTCATTCAATTCCTAAATAAAAACCAGAAGGACTTTAAGCCGGATAAAGCGTATTTCTGGAGTGAGTCTACGAAGGCTTTGGCAATTAAAAACAAAAAATCTATACAAAATACATCATTCTTTATAACAAGTCTGTTCTTCACGCCCCAAATATAATAGTCTATATAACCATGATGCACAACAAACACAAAATAAAATCTACATACAGCATGATTAGGTTAAGTAATGTCTTCAAACCTAAACCTCTACAAACAATATTTTCTCAGGGGTTAATAAAGTTATTTTTTCCACAATATTGGAGCGCGTCTATGTTAAAGCCTAGATAAACCGAGGTATTGTTTTTTTTATTTTTTTTTAAATGAGGTGCCCAGAAACCATTCCGGGCAACTCGAAAATCTAAAAGTCCTACTGAGCTGCCACATAGTTTACATAGAAACGAAGGAGATGATATTGTTAAAGCTATTGGGTCAAGCAAAGTCTGGGAGAACAATGCTCAATGCACAAGGCGGACATTGGTAAGGCTTTACCCGATACGGATATGCCAAGCAAAAAAAAGAAAAAGAGAAAAAAAAAAAAAAAAGAGGAAAAAAGAGGAAAAAAAGAGAAAAAAAGAGAAAAAAAAAGAGAAAAAAAAAGAGAAAAAAAAGAGAATAAAAGAGAAAAAAAAAAGAGAAAAAAAAGAGGAAAAAAAGAGATGGGGGAAAAAAATGAAAAAAGAAAACGAGAAAAAGAGAAAAAAATAAAAAAGAAAACGAGAAAAAAAAACACAGAGATGATTTTGCGACCTGGGAAAATATAATCACGTTTTTCCGTACATAGAATTGGCTTTTCATCCAGAATCCTACTGTTTATAGCGATCTTGAACTGTTAACCTTTATTATTTTCCCCTAAAACAGGACAGGTTTCTATTGGCAATGCCCTATAAAATGTTATTTTCTCACGGAAACAATCAAAGTGTTCCAGAGGTTTGCCTCATTGGCAAAATAAAACGGGACTTTTTCTAAAGGCATAAAAATGTAATCGGAATAAACATACGAGAGGCGGAGAATCCGTCCAGGCGTTTCAGGCCGGTTACGAAAACCAAAACAATAACCGGAAACAATATTTTGAGGACACTTTGATTCTTGCACACCTTTCCTCGCTCGTAGTTTTCCCGGGAATATGAAACGGAATAAAACGGCAGCTCTGCTTTAGAGGCTAAATGAACGAGCGATGATCCAAATGAAACCGGCTCTTCAGAAATAAAAACATTATCTGGGGGGGTCTACCGAGAAGCCAAACTGGGCAAATGACCAACAGAAATTAGGAGTTAAGGTGCCCTCCGCACTTAATTCAAAAAGAAGTCTTGCTAGAATTCAAAAGTGAATCATATTGGCAAAACTACCCCAAAAGGCAGTGGAGAAGAGGCTGGCGGCTCAGCAGGGGTGGCTGTTTTTTGGTTTAGCGATAATTACCACTATGGTAAGCGGCATACAGGCTGTGGGACGCGTTGCTGTTTTGTTCTGTTTGGGCTGTTCTTAAAAGCCCAACTCCATGTCAGCTTCAATCAGTGAGAAAGTCTAATTATCCAGTTAATTATATCACCCGCGTTTAATAAATGGAACCCCTAACTCAATACATGGAAGAGATTCCTACGACATCCGTGCGGTGGATCATCTCACATGAAGCTTATCGGGTTCAAAAGGGGTGCAACGCTGTGTATCGGGTCATTATGAATAAATTTAAAGAGGTAATGGGACCCAAACTGGCGGAATTTAATTATTAGAGATGAACGACAGAAAAGCTGACCGCAGCATCGGGATTTAAGCAAATGAAGCCGTTTTTACATCCCGATGGTTCATCTAAAAGCGGTTTCGGGTGACGTGGCTCGAAATGGTTGTGAATGGCAGCGGAACACCAAGTAGATCTATTCTATTCATTTTCCCAGGAAAAACACCAAAAAAAAATATAAAGAAATGAGCAACAGAAATGAAACAAATGGCATTTCCCAAATAACGAGACTATAGCCACTTTCAGGGGTTGGTGCATCAGGCGCCACCACCGAGGACAAGTACCGGACACACGAACCGGCAGGATTCCCCCCCCGATTCCAAAGCAAGCGACGCAGCACGTTCGCCCCCTCGGCAATCGCCTGCCTACACACCTCCCGAGCCAACCGGCGCGACCAACGACCATAAACCAAAACAAACCCCCCCAAAAGAACGCCTACCACTTAATTCACGCGGTGAGGATGACGGGGTGGGGAGCAGGGAAGAGGGTAAAGGGCTGGCTGACTTCAGTATCAGAGTGACTTCTTCATCCAAATATTTACAAGAGCGGATTCATCAAGTTAGAACTCATTTTTAACATAAATCACTGGAAAAAAAGAGAAAAAAAAGGAAACATCCCCAAAACAAGCAGCAATGTTTATATAAAATTAACACCCCCCCACCAAAAACAACAAAAAAAACTCATTAATGAAAGAAATTGTCAGTAGCATCTATGTCGTCACACACTGCGCCCGAACTGCACTTACACAAACTAGTCCATTAGTACAGCAGCTGCTAGGAATTGACTTTGGTTCAAGCTTGTTTAACCGTCCTCCGCGCCGGAGACGAGCAGGCGACCGTACGCACCGAACGCCCTACTCCGGCAGCGAAGGGGTTTAAAAAAAGAACATTTAACAAAAAAAAAAAAAGAAAATCAAAAGTATAAAAAAACTAAACATCACAAAAATCAAAACAATACATTTACAAACACGGTAGAATGACACGGTTAGTATACCGTTTGCAGTTCACGACTCTAGATCGGTTAGAGATGGAAAGGATACGTATTACGAGCAGGCATAGAGGCAAGTAATGGACGAGCCCGGGATACGCGGGGGCCGGTCGGGACGCTCCTACGTCCAACGCGGCCTCCAGGAACCGTCCCGGCCGGGAGATGTAGTGTGAACCGCAACGCAGTGATCCAGTCTGTGTTATCATTCTCTTGGATATTTTTGGTTTCATATATATACGATATTGGTACGTTAAGGTAGAAAAAAATATACAATGCAGACCACGTTCCGTCCTTAAACACACTTATAAATAGCCAGATGCGGCCCCTTGGGCACGGCGACGCAGAGAACCGAAACCGGATGATGTGTGCAAAATGGCCAACGCTTCAAGAGGACACCTTTACTGACCCAATATACAATTATATATATATATATATTTGTAACGGGGGGAGGGGGGGCGAATTGATTATAGACACATATTGAGAGCTCCCCACTGAAGCAACAATGGGGCAGCCACCGATCGGTTAGGGTGAGTGAGCGGTTAACATTACGTCTCACACAGAGCCGGCAACTTTGTACACATCATCTAAAGCGAGGTTTCAGTCCTCGGAACGGAAGGGCCGCCGACAAGTCAGGTATCGCCGAGAGATCGTTAGGCTGTCCTCAAGAACGTAGGAATCCGAACCAACTTGGATCGACTCCGCAGGGTTGGCAGAAGACACCAGGCGTAGTAGGCTTGGGCAACTGTGGACCTTCAGCAGTGGCTTGACTACATCGTCGACGGGTTGTACTCCGCAGGCAGCCGGCTGGGTTCCTCCGACTTGGCCAGGCTGGTCTTGGCGCTCTGGCCTTCAGGAGAAGATGGACAAGCCACCCCCCCCCCCCTTATTCATAACAAACGGGGGCCGCAAGGAACTCGTTTACCTGGAACCGGTAAGAAAAACTCATCTGGCAGAGGAAATAAAGGGGAAAAAAAACATAAAACCAGCAATACAGGCCTGCCTAAATTGTACCAGTTAAGAAAAGGAACCCCAACATTTTGATATGACTATAAACACCTTGCATGACATAAAAAGGTCTGTACAACAGACCGATACAAAATGATAATTAAAAAAAAAATTAAAATAAAAAAAAGTATTCAGAGCAAACCAAATTTCCTCTTCCGATATCGGATTTTGTTTTTGATAACCAAGCTTTATCATGTCCATGTGACTGCTGGAAATAAGTAGTCCTTCCACTTTTTTGTATTTTTTATCCTTTTGTATTTTTTTGATTTTTTTTTTTTTCTTCGTCTTTTTCCTTTTTTACATTTTTGGTTAGAAAGTTCTCTGATCAGCGGTCACCCCCGAAAAGAGATTGTTTGTTATAAAATTAGGCAAAATGTTCTTCGGTTATTTGTTCTCGTTTCGGATCCTCTATTGAATCTCCTCTTTTTCATTTGCTCGGGAGGCAGCCGGACCCCAGGGCCTACCTACGCTAGATGGTGGCTGTGGTCGGCCCCCTAGGAGCCCGCGTGCCGCTCACTGCGCCTTGGAACTCGACGTGGTGGTGGAAACGGCTCCGCTGGCAGAGGCCACGGTAAAGAGAGAGTTCTGGACGGACTCGATGGAGGAGGTGGTGGCGTGAAGGCTCGTGATGGGCATGGCGGCCCCCGCGGAGGCTGCAGAGACCAAGCTAACAGGGTTGCTGGTGAGCAGTGAGAGGTTTTGAGGATTGAGGAATAAGGGTGCAGTCACAATGTTGGGCGTCCCGCCGGCATTGGTAAAAACCAGGTTCCCAGAGGCATCTAGCGATGTTATTGGAAGAGATCCACTAGAAGCAAGAGCTGGCATTGGACGAAACAACAGATTCAATTAGGGTCAATCATCATGAATTACCATACAAGCCATTTCATATATTTATATGTATTTACATATAAATATTCACGCACATAATTTATCTCTTAAAACTATACATCGGCAGCCTTTTAAATTTTAACGGCTCACTCTGAGACTCTTTAACCCTTCGTTGTTCCGCAGGAAGCGACATTTCTCTACCCTTAGCAGACAGATGTCTTGTTAAGTATTGTAGAGATATCGTTATAGCTGGGAATTCTCGTAAAATAAGGAGCGGCATTAGTTAAAACGTCTAGTCTCCTATGTAAAGTAAATGTAAAGTTTATTAAAGCTTGACTGACCTTGTATGGTTGCCAGTGTACTGTTACTCATCAAAGCTGGGCTTAGCGCGCTGCCGAGCGTCCCCGGGCCGAGGCTGAATAATGCCCCTCTGCGAAAGAAACACACGGCAGCAAATTAACACGTGTGCTTCATGCTGCACACACGTCAGGTATCACTGAAGGGGTTAAAGTTTCTAAATAGCAGATTTCTTCAGTTATTGTAACAGAGAAGTGCGCTGAAGGGATAGAGACCTTTGAGAGGAACGGTGCATTTTTAAATGGCTTTGTCAAGCGGCAGCTGTCGGTGTTTGTGCAGCTGCCGGCAGCTTCCAGAAACAGTTGCTGACCTTTAACTTCTCACTGAATTCACGGCATGCGGTAAAAGGATCCGGGGCCACCAGATCTAGAATCCAGGTAAGCAGCCCGGCAACAACTAAACGATCAGAGCGATATATGGAGTAAAGGAGATCCGTACGATTATAGCGGACAGGCGGCAGTAGAAAATAAAACATACATATATATATATATATAAAATTTATAAAGAAAACTGAGCAGCCAGTGTTATTTAAAGAAAAACATATATATATATATATATAAATAAATGTTTTCCTTAGAGATTAATGCAAGTTTCTTTATTTGCAACTTATTTTGCTTAATTCCTTTAATCGTTGGATATTTATGAATAGAAGAAAAAAAAGCTATAGAGAGGTCGGAAGAAGAACAGGAGATAAAATTCTAATTCTGGTTATTACATGCCCACCAAAAACACAGGGGGGGGTGTTATATAACGTTCTCCGTATTTATCTGCTGGGTGTGCGGTTATTTTTTGTATGTTTTGTAAGTGGCGGAATATTCTAGCGTGGGCCGACAGGTTCAGGGGGCGCCTGAGAATCAGCATCACGGTTTAAACCCAGCAGGTTTCCTATTTAGCAAACGGCTCTCTGGAATCCTACGGCATCCTAGCCGCACATTACTTACCCAGCGGCAAACTGAGAGGGTGCCATCAGCCCGGGGTTGAGGCCGGCGGCAGCGGCGATGGCAGCGAGGCTCGCGTTGCCCTGTAGCGCCGAAGCGGCTGCCGTGTGAATCCCAGCGGCCGTCACCATCACCTGGCCGGTATTTAGAGAGGAGGCGAGGGGCGCGGAGGTGGTGTGCGTCGTGCTGGTCTCGCTCGCGCTGGACGCTTCCGAAGTTGCTGCGGAGGCGGACGGGGAAGGAGTCAGAGACGGCGAAGTCAGGACAGAGGACACGGGAGGCACTGTAGATATCACAGTCGCTGTGTTGGTCGCAGGGGTCCCCGTCGTGCCTGGAACGGTCAATGAGCCGATTTAAAGAGGACCCACCGACTTCATAAAACGACTCGCGTCAGCGGGATGGTTCAGGAGGCTTTACTTACCGGAGGCAGAAAAGTTGGTTACAGCAGCGCTGGTGAGAGGGATCACTGGGTTCACCGTCAACGTGGTGGCCGCGCTACTCGTCACAAGGCTCGGCGTACTGGCGACCTGAAAATCAGAGGTTGCCATTTAGTGAGAAGCCACGGAGATCCCGCGGCGATCATTCAACAAGAAAGCGCTAACCTGGCGTATATCACAAAAGGGCAATTTGGTACCAACTGTAAACCTCTGGGTATTCTTAAAGGAAATAGAACACGGAACACGAGTCCGTCAACAAAGACATGATATCACTCCGTATGACATGGAACTGACTTTCAGACACACCGTATCATGACCGAAATCCCCGCTGCGCTCTCTGCATCACGAAGTAATTTATTAACTTTTTATTTCATATATATATATATATTATATACACACATATAAACTTGTGTTCAAAAGTTTGGGGTCACTCAGCTTTTTTTCATGGTAAACAAGGACATTTCTGGCTGTAACAATTCCAAAAAGGTTTCTATCCATCAATTAGTCTTTTAAACTGAAACTTGGATCAGTGAACACAACGTGCCATTGGAACACAGGAGTGATGGGAGTGATAGAGGGCCATTGGAACACAGGAGCGATGGGAGTGATAAAGGGCCATTGGAACACAGGAGTGATGGGGGTGATAAAGGGCCATTGGAACACAGGAGTGATGGGAGTGATAAAGGGCCATTGGAACACAGGAGCGATGGGAGTGATAAAGGGCCATTGGAACACAGGAGTGATGGGAGTGATAAAGGGCCATTGGAACACAGGAGTGATGGGAGTGATAAAGGGTCTCTGTACGCCTATGAAGAGATTCCATTAAAAATCAGCTGTTTCCAGCTTTTATAGTCAGTCATTTTCAACATTAACCCCGTCTGCGCTGAATTTCTGACCTATTTCATCTACATTTTAAATTGTTAAATCCTAAAAAAGTTATGTTCCCATATTCCCGTAGTTGTCACAATACATATATATATTTTTTTTAACCCGACCCATAAAACTGGGGTCTCGCCCATCTGCCCCGCGGTTACTCATTGACGGAGAATGCCTGCCGCACAGGGCTCTGTCGCCCAGCAGACGATCTCACGGCGCAAACCCGCGCTATATCTGTAAACGGCGCGGCCATAACCCTCGCTACGGTGCAGTAATCAGAAGAGCAAGCGGCAACAATATCACCGCTAAACATTAGAGAGAAGAAAAAAACACCGACCAAAATACAAATGCGTGTTCTAATTACTTACTGAGTTATATAGCGCCATCATATTCCGCAGCGCTGTAATAACACAGATGTTTGTGAAAAACATAGCCAAAAATACGGAATATCTTAAAGCTATGTCCGCTAACTAGAGCTCTGCGTGCCGCGCCGTCTCTTTCGGCTCCCGGCGGCCGCCGGCAGTTCAGTAAGTTTGGTTTTTGTCGCGCCTTACCAGTGGGGTTGGAGTGGAGAACATGCTTTTAATGGGCGAGGTGCTGGACGCCCCGCTGCTTGGAGGGTTAATCCTTTTCTCCTTTTGCCGTCGGTTACAGAACCAAACACGGATCACCTCTTTTTCCATGTTCAGCTGGTCGGCAATCATGGTGATTTCCTCCGAGGTAGGCTTTTGGTTCTGAAAGCGTAAAGAATGATATTAAAAATTGTCACACGCAATCCACGTTTGGGAAGCAAAAGCATAACGAGAGAGAGAGAGAGGTAATTATTTTAGGAACTTTTTTTTGGGGGGGGTATGTACACCTGTGAAAATGATTTTTTAACCTAAAGCTTGTGATTTTTGCTTGGCAGATATATGGTCTAAAAAATGAATGTTTTATTTTGTGGCAGGGTCAGCATTATTTCTAATTTCCTAATTCATTCACCTCCCTGAATCCTTATGAAGGATGCCAGCAACTTAATAACAGGGGAGGAATAACTTAACAGGGAAGAGTAAGTTAGGAAGGCTGTTCCAAAGGGATGTTTTAATACATATATAGCTTGTTGAAATCCGGAAACGCCGCTGCATATCCCCAGTGTACAGAACGATGAAATGTAATAAATGGGAAAGTTGGCGAGGACCCCTAGACTCTCGCACCCCCCACTCACCTCCAGGAAACTCTTCTCTAAGGCCACTCGTATGTTGGTCTCTATGCTGGTGCGTTTCTTCCTCCTGCGATTCAGCCCCTCGATTCCATGCCCCGGGGAGTTCAGGACGCTTTGGCTGGTGATCGCAGAGTCCGAAGTGATGTTTTCTAGAACGCAGAAAGCGAGACCTGCGTCAGTGACGTCAGTCCGGCATTACACCAATTAATATATTAATTTAATATATATTAAATTAACCTGTATATAAAAATAAGTAAAAAAAATAAAAAACCTGGCACATGGACCCCCGAGCCCACTTACCTGCATCATTCAGCCACTTTTCCAGGAGGGGCTTTAATTTGCACATGTTTTTAAAGCTGAGATTCAAGGCTTCGAAGCGGGAGATAGTCGTTTGGCTAAAGTCATTTCCATAGAGTTTGCCCATAGCAAGCCCCACATCACCCTACGGATAAAGCCACGGATAACAGCGGTTACAAGAGAGCCGGCAACCTCAATAATAATAATAATAATAATAATAATAAACTATAAAAGCCATCAATTTACAAACGTGTGTGATTGTATGCACACGCACAAAAAATGGATATACATACATACATATATACATATATACACACAAACTACAGTGGCCATTCTAGGCCATATTTCTAAATACATTGCAGGACGCACTGGGGTCGGGCGCACTGGGGTCGGACGCACTGGGGTCGGACGCACTGGGGTCGGGCGCAGGGTAAAGATGTTACTTAGCTCTAGTCTGTCTACGCTCACTTACAGCACTTTATCCCTTTTCCCCCGATTGGCGACATGCTTAAACCCCAAAGGATTTATCAGGAACACAGCTTTTGACTTTAATATATAAATGCCCAACACGACAGCCCGGAACCCTCGTCGCCACGTATGTTACGGACGCGAGAAGCCGCATTAGCGCATTACAGAAAGAGGCCTTCATGCTGTTGCTGAACTACAACTCACATGACTCTAAATCAGTGGTTCTCAACTCAAAAGTGGGTCGCGGAGAGTCAGGGCCGGACTGGAGGCATATTTCACTTTCCTGCCTTACACATTCTAGTGGCAATCCGCGAGCCGCAGGCTTCAGGACCGTGGCCGCAACAATCAGGGCCGTCAGGAAGCCTCCGGTCCGGCATGTACTTTATTACTCCCCGACAGCAAAGCAAGTTGCTCGATTGGTTTGCGGTCGCTGTCTGCTCCTAGTGGTGCTGAATAAAGTTTTTCTCTGATTGCTCCTCCCCTCTTCCTGCTGCAGCCCGCAGGCAGCCTTTCCACTCCCTCATCTTTTCTGAGGTTATTTTTGGGCCGCAACTTAATGACCAAAGACAAACGTGGGTCCTGAGGATGCACGGGTTGAGAACCACTGCTCTGAATCAGCTTTTCTGTTGGATGGCCGCAGTTCAGACACTGAAGGTGGAACGGTTTTTCTGAGGCTACGTAAAGCCAGACGTCCGTCCGCAAATCTATTCCATTTCGAGCATTTCCATATCTATGCGTTTATGCAAATTATCTACTCAGCCGCACACAAACTTCTCGCCAAATCTGCACGTAAGACAGGCTTTGCCACACGGTGGTGCTAAAAGAGCGGGAAATCGCCACCGCTTTCACAAAAGCGTCCTTTTGAGTGTTTTGCATTAACTTAAGACGTCTTAACGCTCATTGGCATGCGAAGAGACCGCGCGAGGCGGTGAATCGCCCGAGACATTTATTACACCTTTTGTGCGGCTTCAGCGCAGTTAACCGGTCTGACACGCTTAAGACGTGTAATTAGGACTTTAAAGGTTACACACTGCGGAGCTGCTTTTTAAGTGTATTAACCTTTAAGACGGAAAATGCTACGCTAGCGAGAAGTAGCCAAGCAGGGGCTTGCGGCGCGGCGCAGCGGTGAGAGCACCGCGCATGCTGGGAAAAATACCCACGAGTTTAAACGGCGGGGCGAATCCGACTCTGGTCGTCTTATAACAAGACGTTCTTCTCCCGGATCCACCTGTCGGGAAAGGGCTCGCGACCTGCCGGGAAAGGGCTCGCCTCCCGCCGCTTACCTGAGTGAATCCAAGTTTGATGCGTCTTTGTTTGAATGTCTTCGCAAACTGCTCGAGCAGCTCCAGGTCGCTCGGCTCCTCCAGACTCGGAGTGTCGATTCGCTTTGGTGTTGACTGGCTCTGTGGAAGTTGCTGCACGGGGGTCGCAGCTATCGTACGCGTGGGGGTTGCTGGCTGCGAGAGATCACAAAATAAAAAATGAGACAAACACGTGGGGCTCTCGGAGGAACTCGTTTTTGGTGGATGGTCTCTGGTGAATGACGCTCCATCGGAGGAAAGCGCTATAAGGGGACAGCTGGATGTATCCCCCTAGGCTGCAGCTGCCCCACTACTGCTCATGCAACGTAAGACCCCAATTAACGAAGCCCCTTGGGGGTCTACACTGCCTGAGATGACCAGCGGTCATCAATGATTTATTCGCTCTGGTCAACATAAAGGACTTGAGATAAAACCCTAACCGCCCCGGCTCGGATAACCGCTTCCCGGGATGGCGGGACCCTCGAAGGCTTGAAACGTTTACGGGATCCCATGATGCAAAATAAAATATTATCTCCTGTACATTCGCGGCCAAGGGATCTGACTGTAACACCCTCCAATAAAATAAAATGTCGTGTAACAGCCTAACAACCGGTTCATATGTTTAGCTTCTTTGTAACGATGCAATCCCCCCCCCCCGTCGGCAGGTACTGAAGGTGTGATGTCATACATTATTCATAGCCAGGAAGGAAGAGGTCAGTCGGATGCCGGGAAGCACAAGAAACTTCAGCAAAAATGAGTTAAAAGCCCTGCTGAACAATCACTAACTAAACAGCGTATAGATTGGGCCTTACTGCATCGATGGGCATAAAGTTCTTATGTTGCAGAACCAAAAATAAAGGTGTGGGGGGGTTGGGGGTCTGTCTACCATCTTGAAGTACATGGTTTTGCTGCTTTAAGTTACCTTTTCGGTATTAAAAAAAAAAAAAAAAAAAAAAAAATAATAGCAAAAATATCCCAGAAACTAAAAATTATTTTATTTAATTTATTGTTTTTTTTGGTTCTGGTTATGAAGTCGCTGGCGGCTTAAGAAGGGGTGTTCGGCACGCCAGACCTCGTTCGCGGCGGATTATTTCCGATAGAGAAGATGGCGGGGAGCACTCGAGAAAGCTGACCTGTGAGGTGAGGGTGACGCTCGGCTGAGACTGCAGGAGGTTGGCTTGGCTTTGCTGAGGTAGTTGCGTTAAGAGATTCTGCGCCTGCAGAAGGCCTGGAAAAAAATAAAATTTATTTAAAAAAGTATAAAAAATATGTAGTAACATACAAGGTATACAAACGCTACCTGAGCTCCATAATACTCAAAGATTCAATCATTAAATACAATCGGGGATAACCGGTCTAAAGAATTATTACAACTCATTTCAAAAAGAGACATTAAAAACCTTTAATTAAAAAAATAATTAAAAAAAATATGTACTACGTATACCCGGCCATCCCGCGGACTAAAGACATAAGAGCTTGGCAAGGTACTAAAGTGACAAAGATAAAAAATATAATTAAAAGCCTCTTAAAACACAACTTCTCTTGTCTAAAATATAGCAAAAGATATATATATAATAGGCAGATATATATATATATATATATATATATATATATATATATATATATATATACATACATATAAATACAGCCCTGTAATATGTAGGTATAAAGATAATGCTGGGCTGCGAACGCTCTTATATTGGGGTCGGACAAATTAGCTGCCGCTGGTTACAATGTAACTACATTCCTGCCAAAAAATGAATGAATAAATGAAATGCAAAGTCAAAAACAAAATAGGCAAAGGGAGCGGGGTCTGAAACACCCGACGCATTTCACCCACGCGGCTTCGTCAGGGGCTGGGTATACGCAGTACATGTAAAGATATTTGTATTATTCTTTGAAGTAAAAGCAGGGCGGTTACCTTGTTGCCCCTGCGGCGTCTGCGAGATGATGAACTGCGCCGGCGGCAGGTTGGTGGTCGGATGAACCAACACGAATTGCTGAAGGTTAAGATTCTGCTGCTGCAGCTGCTGCAATTGCTGTAAATCCTGTATTTGGAAACACACAAGCAATCGTCAGCCCCGTAGCTCAGAGGCGCGGGCAGGGCCGCCTGAGCGTGCTGGGAGTGGGAGGACGGGCTCGTACCTGTGCAATCTGCATGGGCTGAGAGACGGGCATGTGTGTCATCGGAGTGGCAGCCGAGGCGGAGATGGTGGCCCCGGCGGCGCTGTGTTGCTGGCTGGCCGAGTGCTGCACCGCCGCCGCCAGTAACTGTGCCTGCGCCTGCTGTAGTAACATCTGCTGCTGCGCCGGCGTCAACGTCAGCTGCAAGAGAGCAAAACAGACTCGCATAAAACATCGCGATATCAGACTGTACAGATCCAACGATCCGGAAACGGGAGTGCGATGAGCGAACCCCAAAATGTACAAATACACCCCGTTTTAGGCTTCTTTTCCAAACAAAATAACCCTTTAGACGAAACGATCGCATCTCATCCCTCCCTCTGCCAACAAGCACAGAAAATGCGTCGCGTTAAAAAGGCTTTTTAAAGCCACAGGACTTTTCACATAATATAACGGCTTTCATACAGTTGCTCAGCAGTCGTATAAACCCAGAGGGACTCTCTGACTAATGAAAGTCTATGGAGGAAGGACTTCATTAGCATTGCCATAAAGCATCAGCTCAATGTGGTGTTTGAGCCGGGAAAGTCACTCAATAGGTTCGTTGGTCTTTGTCCCCAGAGCCGCACACGGCTCGGCACCCGTAGGCAATGCTTGGCCTGAAGAGGTAAGGCCAGCCTTTCATAAATTTAGTTTTCTGTATAAATTGTAATGTAACCCAAATTTTCAGGTTTTTTTTTTCTTTTTAGTTTTTATAATATCTGTTTTGGGCTCCACAAATGGAACGGTGCGAATAAAAAGGGTTCTCGCTTAGGGGATAGAAACACGCTGGTGTGAGTGGACACACAGGCTGCGCCATCGCACCCCCATGTGAACGCGCCGTTCAGCAGTTACACACCTCGGCACCGAGAACGTCTCCGCTTTTAATATCCTTACTATTTCTTACGATCATGTACACCCCGTAATAGGGCTGCAGCTTGTTACACGCGTGTTACTTGCTGCCTCACCGTAAACGCCGTAACACTTGGGGGGGGGTAACGAAAGTCTATGAGGAAACCGCTCAGCAAGAGCCGCGATAGAGAAACACGCACGGGGAGGGCTTCACGTTTAGAGCACCAGCTCCGGGGCCGACCGCAACCAATAAAAAACGTCCGCTGAGGCAACCAGTAAAAGAGGCAATACCTTCTGCACTGGTTATCCCTTCCGAGCTCCGCTGTGCTCGGGGTCTCGCTTAGGTGGTCTTTGAACAGCGAATTTGGAGTGCTGCCACCTGAAGGCAACCGAGACCCCGAGCACAGCGGAGAAACCAAAACGAGACCGTCATCCCCGCCAACCAAGCACAGCCTCGAGAAGATGTAGAGTGTCACTCAAACCGGCAGCGCTACTGCACATGCACTCTGAGACATCACCGGAGAATTAAACGGGGTCCCCAATCCCGCCAAGCTCTACCTTTGTCCTGAAAAGCGGGACAGAGGTAGAGCTTGAAGGACAGCGGGACTGGGTGTAGAGTGTTGGGACTGTCCCCTGCAAAGCTGGACAGTTGGGAGGCATGTACTAATACATTGTTCTAGCTTCCGATCGGCCCAGCATGCGCAGGAATGGTTAGCAGCCAGCTGGATGAATTAAAACTACACTAGAGCAGATTGCACATTTTCACACTTTTGGCCCAATCCGCACTCGGCGGCCGAGCCCAACGGCAGAGAGCCATTTTTTCAATGCTAAGGGAGGCGCGGATAATCCGGGCATCCGAAACGAGTTCACATATAAAAAGGGCTAAAAATAGCGTTTCTTACCCCAGTGATCTGTCCCCCGGCCACCATGAGCTGAGTCTGGGGTAAGGCCGCCTGGAGTGAGGGCGGGTGGGATGGCTGGACTGCTTGCGGAGACTCCCCAGGCTCTTCTTTAAATTTAGTCTACAAAACAAGGGGTAGAATCCTCAATAGGCAGGAACAAGAACTGAAACAAAGTCTTCCCTTTATCGGACGGAGCCCCGCAGCGTGCGCGGCCAAGCCGGGCCCTTTAACAAGTTCTGTCCCTTTAACAGCTTTACTCAAACTGAATAAACCCATATAATCAACAAAATAAAATAAAAAAATAAAAAACATGATGTAACCGCTTCATGCGCAAAACGTGGAAATAGCCACCCCAATATATTGTTCTAAGGATCTGTGCGATTATTCCGTCCCATTAAAGAGCCGCCGGCCATCATATGGGGGGGGCTTCAAGACAGGATATATTGATTAGATAATACTGACCCTGCCACGGGCTGCCACATATATATATATATATATATATTATATTATATAACACCGCCTGCCAAACCAAAGCTACGGGTGGTTTTGCGGCACGGAGTTCTGCTAAAGCGGCGACTGGCTGAGGCAGCCCGACGGGAGAAAGACGAGCGACACCTTCCCGACGGGAAACTGAATAGTTAATCTTTTAAGCCGAATACACGGACTGGCTAACGAGAAGCACAGAGTCCGGGAAATATTCATTCCGCTCGGCCGGACCCAAAGTGATAGAATTTGCTTTAAATATACAAGCAGAAAAATAAAGAAAAGTGCAGTAAAAGCTGTGAACGCTCGGCAGCTCGGCAGCCCCGCAGAGGGAAGCGGCTGCCAAAAAAACGATTTATTTTCCTCAACGAATCGGAGGTCCAGCAAATGCAGCCCCCAGCTGGAGGAAGAGTATCGGGGGTCCTTGGTTTAACGGAGGGTCATTCCATGTCCAATGCGTGTCTATATGTGTGTATATGTATGTGCGTGTGTATGTATGTATGTATGTGTGTGTGCGTAAACAGAATGTATTCTGGAACCACAGTCTTGTCTGCGAAATAAATCCCATCAAAAGAGAATTCTTTGAAGCCGGTTTGCGTGCCGAGCTGCCGTATCCGTTCCCATGCGCGGCGGCGCTCCGTGTACCTCGCGTGCGGATACAACAATATACATCGGGACAGCGTGTAAAATTGATTTGTGGGTCCGGTAAAAGGCTTTAACGCTTATGAACGGCTTCCTCCCGGGACCAATATCTCTACAAACTTCTACGCTTGCATCATTTAATACGGATTACTCCAAACGCGCTCTCGTTAGTTTACTGATGATCGGGAAATTAGATCTCCGCTCAAAAGATAAATATATGTCTGCCAGCCACAAAAAAGATCCGGGAGCTGAGAGCATCACACGAGGAGCCTTCATTCAAAACGGAGGCAAAAACTGCTGAAACGATTCCACAGACCGAACGCCAGAGGGGAGCCTAACAGAAACACAGAGCCGGCCGGCACATCGGCCCCATTCGGCCCCCGTCTAGTCCGCCCGTTTCTCCTGCTGTAAAGACCCAAACCTTAATCAGTCGTTGGTCTCGTCTTAGATTCAGGAGCCGTATGTCTATCCCATGCATGTTTAATACCCTCGCTGTATTACCCTCTACCACTTCTACTGGGAGGCTGTTCCACTTATCTACCAGCCTCTCAGTAAAGTAAAACGTCTAACATCTAAGCCGCTGACCCTCTCGTCTGCACTCGACTAAAGGGTTAAAAACTAAAGGCAAGATCAGACCTGTCTTGACAATGCCCCGGCTAGCTACCCCCCCACTCCCTTTTTGCCCTTCCTACTTATGCCAAGGCTCCTAGGATCTGCCCTGTTTTCCCTCGACTTACAGCACTGAAGGCACATGTGCCATTTTTAACCCCGTGATGCCTCCTGCCAACTAACCCGGATGTATCGTTGGTACCGCACCATACGCGGCTTCATCAGAACGTCCCCCACTGGGTTTTATTATTTGGGGGGGGGATAAAGAAGAGGAGAAAAAAAACGTAGGTAGAGGAGAGAACGTGCGCGTCGTACGGTAATTAAAACGGGTTCTGCCGAGCGCTTGGGTTCTGCGCTCATTTGCATATTTTCCACCACCTGTTTCAGGGACTGCGGAGCGGCTAATTAGCATAAAGCTCTGATTAATGCTGCCAGTCACTCGCAGATAATTGCAGCGCAGGACTGTAAACATTCTGCTCCGGAGATACCGCCTGTTTGCCAACATCCCTCTCGGGGAGAGAAAAGTTTTGCCATGGCAACAAAAGACTATTTTCTGGCTTCTCCGGCTCCAAACGGAAGGTCGGTGTAGCAGCACAATAGCCGCGCCGACCCCCTTCTACCCGCGCCGGCTCCTTCTGAGCTGCGTTTGCACAGAGCGGGACCCCGGAACCCTCGGCGGGATAGGAATCGTTCGCCGACGATGGCGGCAAACACCGTGCGCCGGGTGCCCACGGCTAACAACATGGGCAAAGGGCATTTTCTTTGCAGAAATAAATAATCCTCAGGGGACGATGCTTGTAAAAGATGGCTTTTTACGAAACGCACACAAAAAATTAGCAAAAAAAAAACTCAAAAAGTTTGTAAAACAATTCAGCAATTTGACGCGGGGCTAAAAGCGTGAGACATTGGTAAAAACGCTATCCCTGGAGCTTGTTGCTGTTCTGGGGCTTAAGCACATTTAACCCTTAGAGTCATTTGCTGCACAATAATCCATAAATCAGTGATTTGGGTACAGAAACCCCTTTAAAATATATATATTCTTCAATCTTAAGAAGCAGTTTATAGGGTTTGAAGATCCCTCCTGAAATCCCATTAAATCCCAGTATGGCAGACTCGGTACCCATTCCCTAACATTTATTCCCCCCCGGGGATTACGTTTCCTGAGCACTTCTGGGTAAAAAGTGCTACAAATTGTGTAAGGCTCCGCAGAAGCACATTTTCCATGGCGATTGCTCCTCATTTAATTGCACTTTATAACGAAATCCCAAACGACCCCCTCTATCAGCTCCCTGCTGTAAAAGCGCCGGTCCTGGCTCATAAAATGGATAGTTAAATCGGCGAGAGGACTTTATGAAAGCCATGATTTAACTATGCATTATACAGGGCCGGCCCAGCCCTTATAGCAGGAGAAGGTCCACTTGGGTTGATCCTTTACATGTTTAGGAGTCGGGGAGCTGAAGCTGCAGCTCTCCTGAAACCTCTTGGCTTTGTAAACCCTTTCTCACACATAGAAGAGCTAGGGACGCCACGCAAGGTTTACAGCCCAGGCACACGCGTGTATTCTTACCTGTACATTTAAGGACTGTGCAGCAGCCTGTAAACTGGATCCAGCGAGCTGAGCCTGTAACGGACAACAAAAGCACACTGATTGATTACCCCGAAATGCCCACCGGTACTCCAAACGGCACTGCCTGACTACAGGTGGGCCACACATAGTAGGAAGTGGGCATCTATGGCTTTGTCAGAAAGGATGGGGACCACACAAAATCCAGAACGGCCGGCAATTGAAACAGATACATTGTAATTCCTCCCCATCCTATAGCACGTCAGAGAAAATAAAATCATCTCAAATCATTAGAATTCCCTCCAATGGCCGTGGAATAGGCTGCGTGGTAACCTCGATCGCAAAATACGCTGTATTTTATCATCATGATTTTAATTTTACTTTCTCAGTCTATTCATTCCTTAGTAAAGCGGTTGAATGAATGAATGAATGAATGCGCGTGGCTCCTTTAAAGAGTCGTCAAGTAGTTAGTTCACTAAATTCGTTCTGCTTCTAGACCCCGGACACCCGGATCCGCTCCTTTCATTATCGAGCGCCCTGAGGCGTACACGGTTACTCCGGCACCTTTCTCTACTAATACATGCAACGTTGTCTCGCGGTGGAAGACGCTGCCGGATTCTGATCACGCAGCGAAAAGTTCATTCAACTTCGTTATCACAAAAAATATTAAATATGTAGCAAAAAATGCTAATTATTTGGGATGCTAAATATTTCCAAAGGAGAAAAAGCACCGAGAATGCAATCCGACCAACAAGTTACTAATAATCCGAAAAGTTTGGAACTCTGGCACTGAACGGGTTAAATACACCGATTACTCTTAAGTCATCGGTTCGTTCATTACATCGGTTGTGACTCTTAAGAGGCGGCCAAGGAATCGTGGGTTAATTTCTCAGGATAATAATTAAAAATATATTTTTCGATGTTAACATTTTAAGTATGTTCTATTAAATAATCATAGAAATATATATATATAAAAAATATACAGATTATATATATAAATTATTTTATATATTATATATATATATATATATATATATATATATATATATATTATATATTATTTATATATCTAAATATAAATATTATATATAACCTTCTTTATTGTAGGGTTAAGTAAAACAAAAAAATAAAAGTACTTTAATACTAAAAGTTACTTTAAATGCCCCTTTGCCCCTTTAAGAGCCGTTCGCTATTCTCGGTCATTATTAGAAAGACGTCTGATATTTAGAGGTTCGTTTTTTCCGACCGCAGGGAGCTCAGCGCAGGATCTTGAATACTTTTAATGAATCTGGTGCGCAGCTTGCGATCTTTTGCCGTTCGGCCGCCTGCGCGAGCTGATGCCGCACACACCGTGCGCGTGCCGATGCCGCACACACCATGCGCGTGCCGCCCTACAGTCCCGCCTCGCGAAAGGACAATGAATATCCGCTGGAAACGGGTCTGGGAAGCCAATTAAAACTTCACGCTGGATATATCTTATCTAAAGTAAACAAAAATAAAAGCAGACAGGAATCTCTCCGATAAGAAGATAAGAAGGCGGCTCAGGGTAGAAGAATAAATACGTAAGGGGAGGGATCTCGGCTCTCCCCGGTTTAGAGCGTTTTGGGAGAATATCCTTGTTTCTGTAAGTTTCAAAGCGTCTATAATCTTCTTTGTTCTGCGCCTCCTGCTACACAATATCAAAGATAAATTATCCGTTCTCCAAATTATAATAGAGCGATAAGAACGCAAATCTCGCTGGAACCCGACGCCACCGGAGGCCTCTTCACTTATTTTCATACTTCTGCCCCGCGCTGCAAGAACACGAAGGGCAATAAAACGTTATCAGCGCCTTTACAGCTGCCTCACGCAAAACGTATACACCACAAAGAAATATAAGGGGGAATCTGCAGATACTGCCGACAGTCCTGCAGTCAGGATGCCATTCCCCTCGTCGAGACCTGGTAATGAGCAGTTGCCGGTCTCGTAGGGCCAATGGCGACTGGGCACGTCGGGCAGTAAAGCGAAGAGACATCACGATCCGCCACAAAGTGTTGCAGAATTGCGTTACCGAGGTTGGCGTCTTTCTAAGCGTTTTGTGGTAGTTGGCAAGAATGAATCCTATTAGAGAGTCCGTGCTCGATGGCGGTAATCCAGGTATTTAAATTGGAATATAAAAATGGCATATCAATGAACAATACAATTTTATAGCCAGAACAGTAAATTAAAAGGAACTTTATGACTTAAGACGTGGGGTCATCTCCTGCCGCTTGGGACATTTAACAGGCTCTGGTTACTCAATGCAGTCAAAGCACAAACAGGGCATGATTAGCTAAATGCAACCTGCCATCATCTGCCAGACCCCGGTATCTGTACCCGACATAACACTGCCACGGCGTAAAATCCAAGGACGGGGCGAGCATCAATTTACTGTCCGTTCAAACGCGCAGCCGTGCGGCCCTTCTGCGGGGAGCCGGCTTTTAGAGGCTGCGTTGTTTGCCGTCTGGACGAGGCTCTGCGGAGCAGCTCTGGAAATAATCTGCGGAGTGCGAATTAAGTAAATCGCTTGCTCTGGGTGCAAACATCTCAAGACATTTTACAGCCGCGGCGGCCTGCTGTGCCGGAGCCCGCTAGAAAGGCTTTTAAAGCTGGAATTCGTCCGGCGAGAACTTAAAGTGGTAGAAAACCATCTTCTTACTTACGGAAAAAGAACCGCCGACCCGGGGCTCTGATCCGCTAAACTAGGAGGCCAATTAACCCGCTCAGCACCATCTCCAACATCTGATAAGGGCAGGTTTACAAAGTAAGAAGCACATGGCAGATATTTCAGCCCTTTAAATCCTCAACTGATCGGCCGGCAACCTTTTAACAAGAAGGAAGGTCTCGCTAATCGGGAGGAACGTCTGGGGCTCTGTCGGCCTCCTCATTCATACACGGCGTGGCTTGCGGAATGAAGCCTATCCTGTTTTAACTTCTGTGCACTGTATCCATCCCCGGGCCTGATGGAGACCCTCTCTGGTATGGTCAAAACGTTGGTATTTATTGCTATACGGCCATTTTTTTTTTTAATACAATTTTGGAAGAATCCGCAGAGGTTTTTTTTTATTTTTTATTTTAGAGTTTCTTTGTTGCCTCAAATTGTATTCCATGATTCATCGATTCCTACCTTCCCACCAGGATCTAAATACTCATGACTTCATTCGGTGACCTCATTCTACACACCGTCCACTCGCAGCATGGCTTTGTAACGGGAAGACGAAATAATTGCCTCCAGGATGAACGTTTTAAACGAGTTCGGACGTAAAGCATACATACAGGTGTCATTACACACGAGACGCCGCTCTGTCCGCACCGCGGTTTATGTATATCTATAATGAAGCTGAGTTTGGGCACAATAAAGACTTTTCAAATTAAGCTGCTTCTATTTATAATAATAATGATAGACCATGCCAAAGTCCCACAATGTAATTTAGATATAATGCTGTTTAGTCGGGAAGTGACCCGTTGCCTGCCCGGCCAGCAATGTGCCGCTCCCCTGGTCTGCAACGTGGCACCTGGGGTCCTTGCTTACCTGGTGGAGGTGTCCAAGGAAGGCCTGTGCTTGGGCAGATGAGATGGCGGCTCCCACAGGCAGTGATTGCTTCTGAAAGTCCAGGCCGTTTGTCTGTGTGCCTGCGCAGATGGCGGAGACGTTAGTTTCTCACCTTGCGAAGGAAGCCAACTTCTACTGATAGAACCTTAAGCACCAGGTGGTTTTACCGACACATTGTGTTTAACACCCCCCCCGGCAGCTTCTACGGGGCTCGTCACATCAGCCAATCCAGATAATCACTAAACGCACAAATACAAAAAAAAAAAAAAATATTCCTGGATGTTTTTCCTCCTTACCTGCATTGCCATCTCTATTCTCTGTTGATTTACTGCTTTCTGACGGATTGTTCATTCTTGCATCTAAAACGGAAAAAGAAAAAAAGAAGATTATGAAGCACATTCCCTGTACGCCGTACTTCATTTTGCGGAAGGCCGTTTTCAGGTGAATGCCCACAAAAAAAAAACCTAAAACGCACCAAAGAGTTTTGGGAATCATCCCAAATTAAATTTAAGATGACGGAGCGACGCCGTCGCGGTACCGACAAAGTACCTGAACTAGTACACCGGCAGAATAAAAAAAAAAAAAAAAAAAAAAAAATAATTTTATTTAAAAAAAAATATATATAATTTTATTTAAAAAAAAAATATATATAATTTTATTTAAAAAAAATATATATAATTTTATTTAAAAAAAATATATATAATTTTATTAAAAAAAAAAATATATAATATATAAAAAAATATATAAATGAGCTATGTATATAAATATATATATATCATGTATATAAATATATCCACAAGCAGAAAACACATTATAATAATGATTAATCCTCATGACGTTATTATGTTAAATGTCAATTCAGTAGACAAAAAATAAATATATAAAAACATATAGAATTCAAAAGAATAAAAAATATAAAATAATGAATTGTGTTTTAGTTACAGAAACTTTTGTCCGCTAGAAAATGCGCAACAGAGGTTTTCCAGACGGATTCATAAAAACTTTACTCCTGTACAGAAAATACTGAGCCCCGGGCTGTTATACGTCAATCACCCAGAATGCCCGGTGCCGGGTGACACCGAACGGTCCTGTGGCGGACTTTAATCAGGGAATACGTAGCGCTCGGGGGGCCGAGGGGCGCTACACGGATGATATTTGTCTGACTGCTCCCCAACAAATTGCTGTCTGATAAGGGACAACCGCGAGACAATTTCTCCTCAATTAGGGACCTCGTTACAATGAAAAAAAATCTATCCTTCACTAAATAAATGACAGGAAACCTGTCTGCCCTTAGGAAATGTCACCCGTGCAGCAAACGTGCATTATAATAATTCTCAATCATCTCCGAGAGGCCTGGAGAGAAGACGTCGGGACTCCGTGTCCTTTAGTAAAGCGAGGCCATAGAGGTATTTATTTCTCTCGGCAGGGATCGGTGAGAAAATCGCTTGTTTTACCGATTGCTCTGGGATTTATTCACTAAAAGGGAGTTGTGCTTCACTTCACTATTCATCATTAAGGGCCGACACCGGCAGGGTTCTCCAGGACGAAGAAGTCGGCCATGTATGATGTATCAATTCGTGGGCGAGCACGGAAGAATTCTCACTGATTTAACCATACATTACACAGGGCCATTCAAGCTCTTTCTGCAACAGAAGCTTGCCGGGGATGGACCCTCACAATGTATAGTGACAACTCTCCTTTTAGTGATCCGATCTCATTGATTGCTAAAGGAGCTGCTCGCAAAAACTGCTCCCGGCACCAAGCGCCCCGGATCGGGCATCTGCACCGCTCTGGCACATTTGGGTGCTCCCAGTTACCCCCCGGTGGGGAGATTCAGGGCTGAGCTCTTCAAGGAGCTTCCTGGAGGGGCCAAAGCCAAGTGTTTCATAGAAGGACTTCAGAGAGAGAGTGAGTGTGCGTGTTATATAGTTTTGTAATAAAAAGTATAGCTAGGTAAAAATAAAACATGTCTATAAAAAAACATCTAGCCAGCTGTACATCACGGCTCCTAAGGGTTCCCCCAATCTAATGAACGCTGTATGAAGAATTATTACCATCGATGGACTTCATGGCAGATAAAAGTCATTGGTCCCATCCATCTCTTTATGCAGAAACGACTCAAATATTACTTAGCCCGTGGCATCCATGTGGCCAATTTAAAAGTGGTCTGAATGGGTGCCCTCTGGTTCTTTGTGTAGTCGAAGTGGTTGGCGTTGTACCCGTATTTTCTTCGTGACCAAGGTGTTCCATTCCTCTTACTAACAAGACCAATAACGGCCTCAGAATAGGCCCCTGCAGCCGCTGACTGACATTGAACACTTTATTGTCTACAATTATTTCCAAATTCCTCTCATTTAATGATTTTGCTAATGCAACCTCATTCAAGGTATTATTTGCACATTCATTTTCTTCCCCAAATGCGTAACTTCGCACTTATCAATATGAGACCTCATCTGCCACTTGGCTGCCCAGTTCTCCAAATCCTCCTGCAGGGAACTCATGTCCAGTTGAGACAGTTTTACCTATTTAATTTTGTCCCCATCTGCAAATACCGAGAGCACGGCTTTGACAACACACGAAATAGCAGGGCGCTTGGGACAAAATCCGGAGGAACTCCCCTCACCACTTATCCAGTTGGAGAACTTTCTATCTTTCGGTGTAAAGACCTTTCACATGCTCTACAGCGCTCCCATCTAGGACACTGAAGCAGTAGCCAATCGCAAATATGCTAGCAAACCAATGTTAAAACAGCATACATGTGATTGGTTGATGTTACTCCCATTAAGTAACTCCCCATTGGGAGTTCTACTGAGCGTGGAGAGGCATCAGCTGAGAAAGTAGCCTGATTTTCTAACAACTAAAGAACGCCTGGACCAATTTGCATGCATTAAATGCGATATGCACTTAAACATGAAAATAGAGCTGAAATGAGCTAAAAAATACCATGTAACCGACAGCCCGCTGGAAATCTGACGCCATAAAAAAGTTTTTATGATGTGTCACTAGTTTTTATTATTAATTTCTGAGTATCTGTATTAGCGTGAATCACAGAATCATTTCCGGTACTCGCGTTAGAACTGTAATCTTGTAACGACTCCTGAAAGTAGCAGATGTGGAGTGAAAAAAAAACCCTGTCCTATTCACAGAAATGTCATAACACTCTCAGTTACTTTATTATTCCACTTAAATTATAATTGCGCTCCCTGGTATACGAAACAAATACAACTTGGCACGTCTGTCACTTTATTCTTCTGAAAGGTTTAATCACATAAAAAACAAGAAAGCGTAAGCTTTTACCGTTTCTACGGCAATTACCAATCGGCGCCTACTTTTGTGTCACGTGTTTGCCACCAAAACGACAAGCGCGGCAAAAACTTATCTCAAGCATGGAAGGTTACCAGGAATGTTGCGTTTATTTACAAAAGGGTTAAATTGGGCAGAGTAGGTGAAAGTCTGAATTATATCAGGTGTATGGCAGGATCCACTGCATTTAACGAAGATACATTATACACACATTGCATAAGGAAAATCCCCAGCAAATGCGTGTGCGAGATATTACACTGGTGGCTGGGGGTTTCCAATATGGCGGCTTGGGAGTTGAGCGTGCATGAGTGCTTACTCAGACCGGCTGGTGCCACTGCATGAATCATCCGCAGAGCCCACCTACCAATTTAATGCCAACACTTAGATTATGGGGGGAAGGGATGAAGATTTGACACATCTCCGTTTCTTAGGCAGTTGGCAAATAAACGTGTCCTCCATAAGGGCCCACCTTGAAAGGTTGTGTTGACCACCGGCACAAATGTTCTAAAGGCCGAAAACTGGCCAGTCCTCTCCAATCCTGACGTCTGTGAAGTTTACCAAAGAGGCACCTCTTGGCTTGACCTCTAGAGGCAAACACTATGGAGAGAACGCACTTCATCCGTATGTTCTACGACGAAAGGTCCTTGGCCCAACACTGAAGGTCAATCTTCCCAGCCAGGGCCATACTGATTTAATGGAAGTCAAGTTTTTTCTTTTTGGCTTTCTAGGAAAATGCTGGTATGAACCGATCTGTCTCCATCTTCTACCCTTCCTAATGATCACTGCACTTTCCTCCCTAACCTGCCTAATTTCACGGAACATGAAATGAAGTAACGTAGCAGGAAGAATTTACAAGGACAGTCTGATGCCGCTCTACATCAGCATACATACATAGTAAGATTTTGGCTTTGACGATCGATACATTAACAGGAATTATTTTCTGATGTAAATTGAGAGACAAAATAAAAATGGCAAGATGAGTTTAATGTGCATTAGGTGTTACAGTCCGAGCGGATTTTGCTGCTGTTCTGGGAACCTGAAGGATTTATAGGAAATATTAGATGAAAGAGCTGTAGCCAAAAGTCAAGGAGTACAAATTACCCAATTTCTTGCCTGAGCACAAAACGTGAGCCACAGATTACATCCGATGCACATCACAAGATAATGTTTCTCTTCTCATATGAGACGCGTGCGTAATATTTATATATATTTCAATTCTCCAAATACATATTTTTATTTGTATATATAATGTATGGGGGACGTAGAGAGAGACGGGGAGGGGGATGTAGAAAGAGGTTGGGGAGACAGAGGGAGCGAGCGAGAATGGACGGGGAGAGGGGAGACCGAGAGAGAATGGACGGGGAGAGGGAGCGAGAGAGAATGGACGGGGAGAGGGGAGACCGAGCGAGAATGGACGGGGAGAGGGAGTGAGAGAGAATGGACGGGGAGAGGGGAGACCGAGCGAGAATGGAAAGGGAGAGGGGAGACTGAGCGAGAATGGACGGGGAGACCGAGCGAGAATGGACGGGGAGAGGGGAGACCGAGCGAGAATGGAAAGGGAAGAGGGGAGACTGAGCGAGAATGGACGGGAAGATGGGGGGGCGAGCGAGAATGGACGGGAAGAGGGGAGACCGAGCGAGAATGGACGGGGAGAGGGGAGACCGAGCGAGAATGGACGGGAAGGGGGGGGCGAGCGAGAATGGATGGGGAAAGAGAGAGAGGATGAGGAGAGGGGAGACAGAGAGAGGAAGGGGAGAGGCGAGAGAGAGGACGGGGAAAAACATTAAGTCTAGCGTTCCAAAAGTTTATATAAGTAGATACGCCGTTGAGCCTAATGCCTTCCTCATCAAAAAGAGAGACCCGCGAGTGGCTCTAGCTCTCTGAATAATCTGTTTGGTCAGCTCACCCACCTCTACAGCAGTTAGAAGGGATTTAGTCCACTGACCGGGGGGGGGGGTACCACCGATGGTTAAACTAAAGCTCCCCTGATGATCTGCCAGCAGCACAGATGACTGCGTCTCCATCAGAGCTGCAGTTCCACATCAGGTGAAAACAGGTCGACAATCCCTGCTGTAGCGTAATGGTCGTAAAATTTAGTTCTCGAGTGGATTACATAATCTCTGCCCCGATAACGCGTCTTAACTTCAGGGCTTTGAAGCAGAGAATATCGTTGGTTGAATTCCTGCAGCTCCGACGGTCATTTCTATTTTGCAAACCACGCCAGCCATCACCAGGTCACTGGGTCTCGCACGCGCCTCGTGTTGTATTTCGGAGGGGTTCCTATCTACCAAAAACGATAAAATCCCGCTCACTATGAGGGTGGTGAATTCAGAGGCAGCGGACTCGGATTCAAACGCCATTTAGTTTTCGCAAGACTGGTAATTATGATCGGCGGACCAAATGCTAATTTATTTTCTCTTTACCATGCTTGGCAATGAAGACTATTTGAGGTGATTGGGCTTTCTTTATATCACTGATTTGTAACGCGACTAATTTAAAGGGACACTGCAGTCATCATACGCACTTAAATACCATAGCAGGCGCCTTTACATTTTCATGAGGCTCCCTTTGCGGCCATTACGGGAGGTGGGGGTCTAATGAAACATGCGCAGAAAGCGCTCCCATTGATATCAATACAAAGACTTTGCTGCTGTTGATTGGCTGCTTCCAGCAGCCTATCAGTGGTGAGAATCGTTGGACCATGGAGTCAGTGCCGCCTTCTCTGCGGAATGTCACACTTTTGTAACTAAATTCAGCATAAGAACCAGGATTTTTGGTGTCGCCAAAAGCCTTCGCCTCAAACAATCCTTTAATCTCGTGCCGAGGTTCATTCGCTTGGTGTTCTCGATGTTTTGTGTACGCGGAATCGCGGAACCGCCAGACGGACTCCTCTCCTCCAGAACTCGCGGACCTCGTTTTATCCCATGCCGGTTATCAGGAAAGACGCACTCTCTTTCTAGATCATTGTGTCTATGCGGGTCACCCGACTTTTATTTATAAAAGCATTTACATTCAGGATTTCCACATACAACACGGCAAAAAGGATCACTTCAACACCAAAATCAAATCCTAGCAGCTGCAGCTCCAGAGATGCAGCATTCCAGTTGCTCCTCTCTCGGAGACTCGCAGCAGCCAATCACTGGCCTGAATGCTTTCCCCTGAAATAAATAGAACCCACCCACCCTTCACATGGGGGTCTCAACACAGGAACACAGAATCTGCCGGCAGATCAGGTGCCATCCCTCCCACCCAGCCAGCCGTTTCTCCTGCTGTAAAGACTCAAACCTTAATCAGTCGTTGGTCTCGTCTTAGATTCAGAAGCCGTATGTCTATCCCATGCATGTTTCATTCCCTCACTGTATTACCCTCTACCACCTCTGCTGGGAGGCTGTTCAATTTATCTACCACTAAGTGGACACTCCCCTGGAAATATCACACGAGTGCTTAATAGGTAAAACAAGGCAACACGCCATACTCATTAACGTTCCGATTTAAAAAACGCACCAACTAGAAACAGCACCTTGCATAAAGTCTGTTTTAAAATGGATATAGACGTCCAAGTCTGCCTCAAGGTCACAACAGACCCTAAAACCTAAAAGCATCTCTCCTTCCAACACCTGAATGCCATTTCCCACAACCGTACGCCATCGGCAGCACCGTCCTCAAACCGCTAGAACATCGGAGCAACCACCCAGCCCCACGCCGGCTGCCAAAATCAGTCCATCGCATTATTATCGCCATCTACGAGCTCAACGCAGACCCTCGCAGATGTTCTCTGCCTGGCGGAACAGTGGCACTGCGTCACAAGACAAGCGCGTGAGCAATGCAGTATTTTAGATCTGTTTTTTAACCAACGTGGCGCTGGATACATTCCATAATCCTGCCGTACTTTCTGAGAAAATAAATTTTATCAGGTGTGAAATCGGATCCAGAGACAGTGATGATCCAGAGACAGATCGTGTCTCTGGATCACAGGTAAGACGGTTCAGAAGAAGAAGAAGTCACGAAGGAACGTTGTGGAAAGTTGGGCACAAAATACCGCAGAACTTATGGCACTTTTTTTTTTATTTAACCCCTTAACGACAAAGCTCGTACATGTATGGGCTCACAACGCATTGTCATTAATAGGTTTAACCCCTTAAGGACAATGGGCAGTCCCTAAACCCATTGAAAACAATGCATTTTGAGCCCGTACATGTACGGGCTTTGTCATTAAGGGGTTAAGGACAACCTGTTGTCCTTAAGGGGTTAAGGAGCTTATATGTTGACAAATGTGCCAGATCACATACTCGTTTTGGAAAAAGTTCTACCGGGGTCCCCTGGGGCAGCCCCGCTGAGGCCAGATAAAGTCAGCCATACGCCGAGCACAACCTCAGCCGGGCTTACAGGTATTTACAGTATCGCCACCGGACGCTCCGCCGCTGCGCTCTACAATAGACACGGCGACAGACCTTCCTGGTGCGGAGACAGCAGGACCCGCGGCGTACGGAGACGGAGACGGAGACATGGATACATTCTTATAGAAAAGCGAAATTCCTCACCTTAACAGATTTATAAAACACCAGCGGACTTCGTTTTACTTTCGCAAACAAGCAGCCAAAACATACGCAAACGAGTAGATTCCACGCACGTCTCGTCTAAGGCACCGCTAAAGAGATCTCCAAACTACCGATTTCTAGCCGATTCAGTAAAATTCACACAGTCTGGTTTTTTTTAGGAAATAGCAACATTTATTAATACGATGACGAAAACAAAAATTTTAATCCTATCAAACACCAAAAAGAGAAAAAGGAAAAGAGAAAAAGGAAAAGAGAAAAAAAAAAGAAAAAGTAAAAGAGAAAAAAGAAAAAGGAAAAAAAAGAAAAAGGAAAGGAGAAAAAGGAAAAGAGAAAAAAGGGAAAAAGATAAAGGAAAAGAGAAAAAGGGAAAAAGGAACTTGGTGTTCTGCAGCCCCCGCCGCTCGCTTACAAGTGGAAGTCAAAGAGAGCGGATCAGCCAGAGGAGTGAAGCCCACTTCACGGCACATGCGATTAGCCTATGCACAGCCAGCCACGCACACCCCCCAATTTCCATATTAAACACTTAGAAGAGCAGAGGAATTACCCACCTAGCACATAGTCGCCGCAGTCCAGCATGATCTTAGGTGGCGAGCGTCACCCAGAATCCAAACCGGTGGAAGGAAGGATATCCCAAATAAAGGAGGCTACGGGGTTTTTTTGACAGCGCGGGGAAAGGGGGGAGACGAAGGAATGGATATTACGCGCTACACCATGGCAATCGCTAACCCAACAAGGAAAGTTGAGTTGCTCGGCGGAGCTTTAGTCTCTCCTGCTAGCGCGAACTGACATTGTCAAGGCAACTGAAGCGTGAAAAAGTTCCCCTTTCTGTAATAAAACAGAAACAAAGATTGCAGCTGGCAGTTTCCATAATGAAGCTTAATCAGTATGCGGCTGATTAGGGCCTTATGCAAATCTCGCCTCGTTAGCACAGCAGCCAGCACTTTGAAGTCCATGAGCAATTCATTTGCAGAGTACACTGAAAGCGCTCCCTGCATAATTTAAATCACGGCATAAATATTTATCAGCTCATTTGCATATTAATTGGTTAGCTCAAACATTCCATGCAGTATGGCAGCCAGGGAGGAAAGGGGGGTCCGGGGGGGGGTATTATCTCCGGAGTGCCAGCATAATAATTAAGGGAACAAAATGATTATTTTTTTTTCTTTCTGCACTGAATTGGCTTTTCTGACCTAACACGAGCAAAGTATTGTGACAGGAGGGATGAGATAGCATCAAGCGAGAAGGAGAACGGGTAAAAGGGAAGGTGCGTACAGTGTCATCCAGACAGAATACATCAAAGTTATATATTTTTAAGAACATAAGTTAAAAAATGTGTCAAACAAAGCCAAAATGGTAATTTAGGGATATGTGAGCTGTGATAAGCTACCGCAGGGTATGAACCCTAACATTACAGAAATACCTTGGAATTAAAAGGATTTTTTTTTAAGGAAAAAAGTTTTAACAACTCTTCATAACTTAATCTGTTATATAACCTATGATACCAAGCCAACATAGCAACAGAAAAAAAAAAAAATATACAAAAAAACCAAAAAATTAAAAAAAAAAATGTAAAAAAAATAATAAATTTAATAACTTAATCCATTATAAATGTATGATATCAAGCCAAAATAGTAACAGGAAAAAAAACCTAGAAAAAAATATTTAAAATCCCTAAAAATATATATATAAAAAATAAAAAAAAAAGTGGTAGCAGTCGGGAGTCCATGGATCAAAAAAAAAAAAAAAAAAAAAAAAAAAAAAGAAAAAAATAGGAACCAGTCAAAAAAAAAAGAAAAAACCCCACAAGTCTCCACATTCCATTCCCTGTTAATCCCCTCACAACAACAGTGACCAGAAGAACATGGTTATAGAGCAGCGTCCATGCTGCCTCTGTGAGCACAGACTCCGGGAGAAGAAGGAAAAAAAAGGACAAAAGATTACAATTAGAAAATTGGCCTTCAGAAAAATAAAGCACGGGTAGGCCAGATGGTTTGACACAAATCTCCGCATGTAACAAAGGGAAAATATTGCAATGGATGTTAACAAGTGGGCACAGAACTCACTAGAATTCACTTACTAAAGTTTGCTATGGATTGAGATTAACCTTTTTTGGGGGGGTCAAGATTAACACAATATGGCCAAACACGTGGCACAGAAGCTCTACTAGTGTGTGCCATGTACAACTGGGGGCCAAGACTGGGCAATAAACTTATATGTTATGAGCCAGGAAAATTTCAGGGATTGTTTTTATTTATTTATTTTTAACAAATAAAAAGAAAAAAAACTGGCATTTTACAATTTTGCACCAGAATTGCTCCTAATGCCTACTGTGAAAAGGAAGCGTTAAACGATTTAAAGATCTGTAAAGAAGGTTACAAACGATGATGAAAACATGTAAGAAAAGAGATTAGTAAGATTTCACTGTTTAGAAGATCCAGCCCATAAAATTGAAAAGCATTGCACTCCTTTGGAGACAAAAACTTCACTTCCGTTTATCCCGGGCAGTGCACCCGGGGACCGGTGAACCGGTTTGGAATATGCAGATGTAGGAATTAAACACGATTAAGTATTCATGAAAAACACGGCAGCTACGGGGAGAAATGGCAGCAAATGGATTACAGAAAGTCTCCGAAACTCTGTACAGTACTTCTAAAGCCCTTTATGGTAATGTCAGCTCCATATATGGTAATGTCAGCTCCATATATGGTAATATCAGCTCCATATATGGTAATGTCAGCTTCATATATGGTAATGTCAGGGGTCTCCCAGGAGCTCGGTGAACCCTTTATGGTAATGTCAGCTCCATATATGGTAATATCAGGGGTCTCCCAGGAGCTCGGTGAACCCTTTATGGTAATGTCAGCTCCATATATGGTAATATCAGGGGTCTCCCAGGAGCTCGGTGAACCCTTTATGGTAATGTCAGCTCCATATATGGTGATGCTTCCATCTTTTATATTATATTGGATATATATATATAACGCCATCATATTCCGCAGCCCTGCCCGACGGGACATTGCATTTGAATCGCAGAAGTGGCGAGGAAGGAGCGGCTCAAACGATCTCACATTAAGTAGCTTCAGCCTATTCAGAAGGCCGATACCCTCCGGGGTAGGACACTGCCAACACATAAAGGACTAATAGACTAATTAGTTCAAGATTGAGGAGCGACCATCAAGTTGCAAAAGACCAAGCGAAGCCTGCGAAAGTAGAGTGTAATTATGCAATCACGGAGCAGCTTGTTGTGGGGTCTCAATCTCACCCCCCACCGAGCCGGCCTGTAAGAGGCGATGCCGAGAGCCCGGCCTCCCGCTCCGCACCCTGTTGAGCTTACTGGGTTATGCAAAGTCTAATCAGCCCTCGGTGCAATCACATTAAAACCAAGAGCAATCAACGAAGCCGGGACTTGAAAGTTTGCCGCGACGCCGGCCCGGAGATCACCCCGTTTAGGCTCCCCGTACGGCAAAATCCACTCGCGGGAACGCTGCGGTGCCCTAATATTTTCCCAAACCCTTACCGAATAACGGTCATCACCGTTAAATCCTTTTATTAAAACCAGCCATAGTTTGTAACCGTTTGGGTGTCTGGTCTAGGACAGGAGGTATGCCATCTCAGGTAAGATCAGCTTGTAAATATATATATATATATTTTTTTAACTTTACTGAGAGGGCGGTAGGTAAGTGGAACAGCCACCCAGCAGAAGTGGTAGAGGGTAATACAGCAAGGGAATTTAAACACGCGTGGGGCGGGCCAAATGAGGCTGATCTGCCCGCAAATATACAAAATACATATATTTAGTAATCGTCCCCATCTGCATGCAGGGTGCACATGTATATTAACCACTTCATTCCACGATCACTCCCTGCAGGTGTAAGAAAGTAGGAGAGTTCAGGACAGGGGGGTAATTACGTACGCATGATTTCTCTATGGTAATTAAATTGTGTTTTGAGGTAAAATAGTCCCGTTTAAGCAAAAGGTCTGTAGAAGTCTGACAGCACACAGAACAGGCAATTTTGATAAAATGTATATATTTAGCAGTTCCACTTTAGGATCTTTTAAAAGGGACAATAATCCCCAATTAACATTGTTTTGGGACATTTTGTATTTGTTTTTTATTTTTTTAAAGATTTTAAGCATTTTTTTTTAGTTTTTTTCCCCATTAAGAGTTTTTGTTTCTACATGGTATTTGCTAAAATACTCGACCATAAAAATATATCGTATAGAACATTTTAGGATATGGGTTCATTTATTTAACCCCCGCAGAGCTGACCGACCCAGCCAGAAAATCCCAGGCAAGCCGAGACAAGACGTTCCATTTACACGTAACTCAATACGCATAATTACGTCATTGGGACAGAAAGTCACGATTCCTGTTTCACTATTTTGTCCTCCTACATTGCGCCAGCCATATAACGATATCACGAATCCTGTAACCTGCAGCATGGTAAGGCTTTATAGGCGCATAAATGGTCATTCTCCCTTCCGTTGGGGGGGGGGGGTTATTTCAGAAGGGTCTGGCATGGTTTAAAGGGACAGAGATAAGACAGGGGAGCTCCCCAATGACTGGGACCCCTGGGCGGACTGATAACCCCCAGAGCTTTAACATGATTAAAGTACCAGGCAGGGTGTACTACAAGCCAAGCGGACAACATGCGCGAAGAATTCTGCATCTAAAGGGGGAACTCATTAGCGTAAGGCCCATTCGCATGTCTGCCAGGAGCGAACATGCGCTTGGAGCCCTGGCTTTGTTTCCGCGCCGCACAGGTGGACGAGATCTGTATTTTTTTAGCAAGGTGGCCGTGTTTAACAGCCAATTTGGGCCCAGCCGGCGGCCGTTCCTCTCGCTCCGGCTGCGGAATGGTCTGTTTTGGAAGGGTCAGGCAGATGTTCCGAGCAGATGCCGCGTTCCCAGAGATCCGCTATCTCTCCTCTGCGGCCAAGCAGCTGCCGTGAAACGAGTGATTGTGCTGCCAGACGGCGAGATGTGCCTGGCACGGCGCGGAAAGGAAAAGGTGGCAGAATACGTATTCCTAGATCATCCAAGAAAAATAAATCACAGCCCCGTCGTGTTACTCGGAGATACAGCCAGGAAAATAATAATAAGTCTATAAAGTGTAAATTCTCCAGCCAGAAGTTATACGGTGGTTACAGAGTTAAAGGCGGTAGTCGTCGGCATCATATACTCACCGCCAAATGCGTACGGCGACCAAAACTTGCTTAGAATACCACAAGCAGCATCCTTATACATTTTTAACCCCCCCCCGTGATATTATGTTTAGTAAGGAAAACAGATGAAGAGCCGCATCGGTCCGGGAGAAGGAGAAGTCTTTAGTCGAAGGCGCTGGCTTTTATTCGGCCAACATGAAAAAGATGTCAGATAAGCTTCCAGGACCTCGGAGGTCTCTTGTGCCATCCGGAGACTTTGTTCCAGACTTCAGCAAAGCCCGAGACGTCTGAACGTTACAGGCAAAAGAAACGCTTTCATGTTCTGCATCGCCCAGGAAGGTGAAGCTCTGGGGCGTACGAACTCCCGCATCATTACCTGACTCGCGGAGGACTTCTACTTCCCACCTGGTGGAGGTGAGGTAATGTCACCCGTCACAAAGGAAGGGCACTAGTCCACCCAAAAATGACACCGTGACCTGCAGAGCCACCTACTGAACGAGAATTAAAATTAGAATTATAATTGTCGTGTCCTGTCCACCCATTGTACAGCGCCACAGAATTTGATGGCGCTATATAAAATAATAAATAATAATAAATTAAATAATTCAGGGAGAAGAATCTCAGGGCAGGACCAGCAAGCAGCAGCCTTCCCCCGGAGACGATTACGGTCAGGAAGCCTATTGACAAGAACGCTAATATTTATTTCACAAGAACGGAACGCTTATCGGGCGCGGAGCCGCGCAGAATCATCCCGTATTTCGGCGTTACATTTAAACAGCTCGGGGCATTTAGCGGAATCATTTCCAATCCGTGAACGAGAAAGACATTCCAAACCATTTCCACTCTATTTAAATCTCACGGCGCTATAGAGGGGGCATTACGTGGTGCCATCGCTTGCCAATCACGCCGATTAAGCCGAGGAACGGGACTGCTCACGTGAGCCAAGCGTCATCTCGCTGCTTGGCTTGTCTGTTGCTGTGAATAACTGCACAGCGATCTAATCGCGAGATAAAAATAAACACAGAATACAGACATCGCGGCTTTGCTGCTGTACGGTTGGAGCGTATGTATGCAGGAAGTTGTACCCTTTTATTGGGGGCAAAACAGGAAAAAAAAGGTAAATAAAAACTTTTCAGACACTTGAAGTCTCTTCAAGAGGTCTCAGTTGGGGCTGGACAGACCCTCTCGGAACCCATTTACTTGCATTGGATCAGGGTGCTGCCATCTTGGTAAAGGAATGTTCCGGAGCGATCACCGGCTGAGCGAAGAAAGGGATTGTTGGTCGTCTTCTAAGCGCATGTAACCCAATGACATGCCAGTCCATTGTCACTAAGTGTATGCATTTCCCTAACTTGTCTGACACACTGTTAAGGGGTTAATATATATATATATAAATTTTTAAACCCTACTGAAGCTTTACACCTGACCTAAACGTTCCAATAACTAATCCCCACCACACTAACTACACAATATAAATGAAAAAGTACATTAAAAAATTAACCCCTTAGTGTCAGGTAAAAAAGAAACATTGAGAAAGAAAGAACAGACAAAAGGTAGTGCTTAAAAGCACAGCCTTGGTCACGTGACAGTATCCGTGCTGGTGATTGGCTCTAGAAGCAATCAAATGCACTGAATCAATGGCATTTCTGGTACGTCATTGGTCAGGAAAGAGTTAAGACTGATTGTTCCTTACTTTCAGTACTTGGGCTGCTCCAATGATTTGGGATGAAAAGTCCATTTTAATGATTGCATTAAAGTTACTCATAAAAAAACAACATGTCTTGGCCTTTTTAAGAGCGGAAAGCGCATAATAAGAACGGCTAAGGAATCACACATTACACCTGTCGCGTTTCCTGCCCCAGGCATTCGGACTCCGTGGGGCCGGGTCACGTCAAACTCTGATCAAGCAACACGGACGGCTGCATTCCTGCTACCTGCCTCGGGCGGGCTTTAAATCTTAAAACCAAGCCGCAGGCTCTCTAGACGCTGCGGCTCTGAACGCGATGCTTCACGGCGGCGGGTACGCAAAGAGCAGCTACCATCACATCTCCGCACGCTGGGCGACACCATGGAAGGTGTAAGAGAGATGGTTTTTAGGTCACACGTTCTGACGAAGAACTCATTCGAATGGTTTTCAAAGATGCCCCGCTTTCAGGTCACGTCATCTGCTCGGTCTCGCTGGGAACGCTGACGGGCGTGAATGGAGAACATCCGCGACTGAAGCACACCCGACGATTCTTGCAAACATTTCTAATGCTCTTTGCATTGTCCCTTGTGTTAATGTTTCCTGGTTGGCCTGAAGGACTATAAAAAGAAGGAAACACCTCTCATTGGCCAATGTGTTTATTAAAGGTTGGGTGATTAAGACTGAGCCATTCTACAGTTCCCCACACGCAGTATGATAAGGAGTCGGGGGGTTTAGTAGATTGGGGCTCAGATAACAGAGCGAGAATCATACAGATGGCTGATATGCAGCTGCCTGAAAACATCATATTATGAGGCAAAAACTGATACTAGAATTTTTTTTAAAAAAGCCAGGAGTTCCCCTTTAACATCTGGTAAATTCTACCACTGAATATTCATTATATGCGGCATTAGAAACTACTTAAGTCAAATTGGGATTTTAATTTGTTTCAAAAAGGAAGGCGCCGCGAAATGCTCTAGCGATACGGAAACGCCACCTCGACACCGGCAGCGGATATCCCAGGGGGGGCAAACGGCTTGCCAGCCTTTCCGTACTGAGGAACGCAGAAAAGGTATCGACATAAAACTAATTTAAAAAAAAAAAAATAAAAAAATAAAAAAAAAAAAAAATAAATCGAAAAATATAGGAATTCACCATTTTGAATTTTGCAAAAGGATGAATGCCAACATCAAATACCAAATTTAACATTATTAGATAATTAACATTATTAGATTAAAAAAAAACGGTTTGTCCCTAAATTCTGTGTAAAGTGGTGAATATCAGTCTATTTTTTTTTTATTTTTTTTAGGGGGGACTAACGGAGTAAACCATGAGATAAGAACAGAGGATTTGAGGGCTCATAAGACCCATTCGGTCCGTCGGGGCTGCCAATCTCATCGTGATGCATATTCCTTTAAATGACCCATGATGTCACCTAAAGCGCGGTTACGCTGAAGGTCGAAGCGTTGGCCGACTACCCCTGTAAGAACGCAGCCCCTCGCAGCTCATTCCGGACAGATCTTGGATAGATCTCCGGGTTGCTTTGTTTCTTAGGAAATGTGCTTCTGTTCTTGTAATTTTCTTGAGTTTACTTGACGGACAGAAGGCTCTTGAAACTCTGCCATGAATGATTGATTTTATTCAAGCCGTGCCTTTGGAAGGGCCACTCGAGAGCATTAAATTTCTTGTTGTTGCACAATCCCTTTGTGGCGCTGGCCTTGGGTCATTCATAATGATAATAATAACTCATATCGAAGGCGGATTTTCATTTGCAGTTGCGTAGGCAAAACAATCTTTCCCATAAGGCTGGACTTTAACCCCCATTCTACCCCTACCGGGTTTCCCCATCGCGTATCAGAGAGGCACCCCCCCCATTGTGGTTGGTTCAGTGACAGCGATGGACCAGTACCTCTCCTGAAATTTAATTGAAAAGGTCGGTTTCCGTATCTTCTTGGAACAAAAGCTTTTTGTGTTTGCGGACTCTATCGCGGTTCGAGATTACGCTTTTTAAGTAATTACTTTCTTTCTCCTGAGGTCGCCGTTGATTTGAGAGCGATATCCCGATTCTGCGTCCTTCATGGCCTGCTAGTCCGTCTAGGAAGCTTCCCTGATCTCGCCCATGGCTGTATAGCACGACGTGTAATCTATTTAACGAGGAAACCTGCTACACGTAGAGGGCTATTGGGCACAAATGTATCTCTTTCCAGATCTCATCCGTTATGTTCGCTAAAAAGTTTTGTAGGCGATTCGCGGCGGGAAGGAAGCGGTTGTCCAAGCGCAAGCAGCATTCTACTCCTCAAAATGCTCGACTTCATTGAAAACGATTTCTCGTCAAGAGACGTTTAAATAAAAATCTTTTAAAATTCAAATATTTGTAGTTATCTGCCACAAACAACTACTTCCTGTCTCAAAAAAAAAAAAAAAAAAAAAAAAGACACTGCCTACTATTAAAAGACCCCAACATATTAACCGGACATTAATCCTGGTTACTATGCGACACTGGCAGTACTGATCGTTACCATAAACGCATGGTTTCATATCACATATTTAACAAAATATTAGAAGAAACCAAATTCCGCTGGCGTCATTTAAAAATTTAGGAGCCAAATTTAATTTGCCTTTGTTGCTTGTCCCAAAAACCAACCGTTTCAGTGACGGATTTGCCTTCGCTTTGGAGGAAATATTGTCCGTGTTGCTAGGGAATTTTTTTCCCCCCATTAAAAACGTTAGTTTTAGAACAAATTGTGCACCACGTTCTAAGCTGAAAAATAAAAAGATCCTTAACAATCTGCCTGCCACAGGGGTCAGCTCCACATTGAGAAAACGCGTCCGTGAAAGAAGAAGAGGAAAAAAAACAAAAAAACGAAGCCTACGGCACACTGGGGCCGTTCCGCTAATTACCAGAAATCCGAGGCTGCTGGATTCCTGTAGGCACCTGCTGCAGGGAATAGGAGGCGAAATAAAGCCACCGCCGGAAGGAGGACAGCAGAGGCCAGGCCACAGGAACCGCCAGAGAGGCCCCGGCACAAAGCGGGTCGCTGCAGAGACGACCTTAATAAAGAACGCGCATGCAGAACGCAAGCGGGTATCATCGCCTCGCCCATCCCCAATACAAAGACGTCGCTTGCCGGGGGCACTAAGTGCGTAAACAGGTTCAACAAACAGGCAGATATTACCCTGTGTTTAAGAAAAGCAGCCATATTTTGCCCAGCCGGCTGGTGGCTCAGACGTCCACCTTATAAGCGCTAGCATATTTACCAAACAGCTGACTTTTTGGAACTCGCCCAATGACCGCACCAATCGCTTCCACGGCGTCATGCGCGTATGGAGAGCGTGAGCTGCGGACTTGGTCCTCTCTCTCTCTCCGCAGCTAGCAAGGCGTATCTTGCAGATCTTAAGGATAAAAGTATCAAGATGAAAGTTTTGTTTGGCGAAGGTTTAACCTTCTGCCCCCGGCTGCTTACATGCGATAATAGATCTTGTAGGAACGTCTCGATTCGGACAGACAGGACACGCAGGGTACGGTCTGTAATTACGAGCTGCCGTCACCCGCAGGAGAGGCCTCTGCCGAAGGACTCTATGTAGCCAACCCTCTCGTTTCTTTTTCGGCGGTGGCTTCGACTTGTAGACCTCTTCCCGTGGTTTGCGCAGGGTAGGAAGGACGCATGGCGGAGAGCGTCAGAGAGAGAGAGGTTACGGAGATCTGGGCACATGAAACGAGCGTGGAAATTTACTCGAGGAGGTGTGGAACGAGAGCCTACTGTATTTACCATATGCGCGGGGCATGCGGATAACAATGGAAGCCATGTCGGGAGCGCCTTTGGTCAGAGCAGAACACGGCAGTCTAATAGGATCCCTTTGTTCTTCAAAAGGGTCTCCTCTCCCCTTTTGTGCTTCACTTAATTCATGGCATCTGAGCTGCTCTTGAACTTGACAAGCTCCGAGAAGAAAAAAAAAAAAAGAATGGGGGAGGGTATGAGGGGGGATAAAAGAAAGGGTCTTCAAATGAATTTCCACAGAATCGGAAGAAAAAAAGAAAAAAAAAAAAGTACTTCTTAAGCCGCTCTCGCTAAAGGCGCTGGACTTTCTGGAAGCCGGATACAGCGGCAGAATTTTGAAACTTATAAAAGTAAAACCAATTGTCTTCTCTCGGCGCTCGCATTAAACTAGAGCTCTACAGCCCGGCTATAATCTGGTCTCTGCCGCTCATCTTCAGACAGGACCGTAACCCTTCCAGTAACGAAACAAAAATGCTTTGCCATTACTGCATCACGACTGACAGAAAGATACTATATAACCGCACGTCTACATGGTTAATATAGAGTTAACGTTAATAAATCATGGCATGATAAAACAGGTTTCCGATATATTTTAAGATAAGGATATTTTTACGTGTTATGCACACATATGCAACAGACTGTGGGATAGGGAGGGAGCAGAGGTTAAAAAAAATAAATTAATAATAATTAGAATAATATTATAAAAACACATACACACACGTTTAATATTACATATAAAATGCAATCCAGCCGTGAAGATTTAGTGTGACCGGGGACGGCCATTGCTTGTTCCCTCAGGGAGCGCTACTCGGTATCAGAGAAAAAAAAAAAAAAAAGACATTGCCAAGTTTCAGTAAAATTAGCCCTTTACTGGTGAAAATCCTAGAAAGAAAAAGGACAATCGGTTAAAAGATATCATCTTTACCAAATGCCCTCTTTCTTTACTGGCTAACTGAACTGCAGATGTAGGCGACGGGGCGCAGGGCAGAGGCGGCGACGGGGCGCAGGGCAGAGGCGGCGGCGGGGCGCAGGGCAGAGACGGGGCGCAGGGCAGAGACGGGGCGCAGGGCAGAGGAGGCAGCGGGGCGCAGGGCAGAGGCGGCGGCGGGGCGCAGGGCAGAGGCGGGGCGCAGGGCAGAGGCGGGGCGCAGGGCAGAGGAGGCGGCGGGGCGCAGGGCAGAGGCGGCGGCGGGGCGCAGGGCAGAGGCGGCGGCGGCGGGGCGCAGGGCAGAGGCGGCGGCGGGGCGCAGGGCAGAGGCGGCGCGCAGAGGCGCAATAACTAGTAAACTAGTTTTTAAGAAATGGTGTCTCGTAACACACAATATACGCTCGAGTATTTATTACGCCGGTTATCGCGCCAGCCAGCGGAGTTTGATTGGGTCCGGTTATTTTCGCAGGATAACAATAATAATCTAAATTCTGTCCAGATTCATGCAACGGTCTCATGTCAAGCGAGGTTTACAAACCTGTGCCTTCCCAAGAGATATTTAATATGTTGCTACATCAGTAACTAAGTATAAAATACATTTGCATTGTAACTTTTTTCTTGTTACATGTTATCGGGGTCTGTTTACAGAGCCTTTGTACGTTGCCCGGCTATCACACTGGAGATTCGCTGTTCTTTGTCAACGGTGGTTATTTAAAACAGGGTCAAAAAGCAAGGAGAACCCGGGACAAAGCAAGCATGTCATACAGATGCAATGTCAACACCGATGACCTGCTTGGAGATGGGGGGTCACCCTGCCCCCAACTCAGCCAGTGACTTTCGGGAGGCATTGGGCCATCTGCTACAGGACAATCCCAGTAGGGGTTAGAACGGCCACAAAGGGCCACGGCGCAGCCTGACACTCAGAACAAATTCGCTTTCTAAAGGAAGAAAAACGGACAACGTGTGGGCGAGCGCTCCGGGGACACGTTTCGTATAAAGCGGCAATTCTTCAGCCATTGACAGGAGGACAATATAAGGGGGCCTGACCCCAAAGCCATTCATTCAGCCCTCCTCTAGTTGAAACAATTTGGAAATTACCTTCAGAAATCATAAATGTACACTTTTGATTCCATAAGTGGCAACGAATGCCACAGCAAAATATGAAATAAATAAATAAAAAAGCCAGGTAAGGATCTGGAGGGGGGGGGTATTATTTTTTGCGGGGGGGGGGGGGTAGTAGTTTTTAAGCCGTTACAAATTGCAGAGGTGTCTCTAAACAGATGGCCTGGCCCTCCATCTGGCGCTTGGATTGGATCGCATAACGTAAAATATCACTATTATTATCTGACATTTTGTCTTACTAGAAGAAATTGGGGGGGAAATGATGAACTTTGATAATATCACTGAGATCATTTTATCATTTCTACGGATAAACTATAAAGTTTGTATTCCACTTAGAAGACGACAAAAATAGACCTCAGCCGTATGACGAGAAAATAACCCTTACCAGACCCCGTCCTTTCATTATTTCCTCTAAAGGTTTTATTTGCATAAAAAACACACTTTCAAGAAGCTTTTTCCAATTTCTAGAGCAACAACCTATCAGAGCTCGCATTCCCATCACCTGACGATTAAGCATTCCCTGGAATATCTAAGATCGGTCCTGGGAGCGTTTGAAAAGGACGGGGTGCGAAAAGAGAAGAACATATCAGGATGGGAAGTTTAGCTACGCCAGGACTGCCAAAGACCCCAATCGATTAAAGCAAACCCAACGAGCGTCAATAAATTGAAATGTAGCTTCACTAAAAGCCGTTAAGGTGATCGCTCCCATTTCATTTTACCACTACGGTAGAAAAAGGACCGTATCGTCCCCCCGCCTTATCATGCCTGACATTAAAAATGCATTTAATTCCACCATTTTTGGTGATTTTAAAATTGACATCCAACGATCTTTTTGCAATAAAGCCACATAAGGTCTTTGCGGCGCTTTACGCAGCTCCAATAGTTAATGCGGCACAATACTTAAACATTAAAAAAGAATTATCTACTAAATCCTCCTTAAAGTTACAATAAAGTCCCCCTGCCGAGGGGAGAAAATTTGAAGTCTGTTGCCTCAGTGGCTTTCGGGTGATCAAAAGCAGGATTTAATCTCCGATGACAATCGGCATCCCTTATCTAGAACTCTTTAGTTCCGCCGAGCGAGCCCCAGCGTTGGCCGCTGTATTAACATCTAGATCTTTTGGGAAGTGAACCCGGGCCTTACTAGGAACACAAAACTTTTGGCAAGTTCGTCAAAGACAGCCGGCACCCGAGCGACAATGCCATTGTGCGTCTGTTTTGTTATTAGCGTGTTGCTATTGAGACCCGCGAGGATCCTACACAAGCAAGAATGGAGCGAAAGGTCAGACGCTGCAGAGGGAGCACGTGACGGGTCTACAGGAATCGGCAGAACAGCAAATATTTCTGCCCTCTCCGGGCTGCTCGCTGGACCAGAACGGGAGGTTTGGTGCTGAACAAAACGCTATTATGGACGGGAATGGAGGAGGGGGGGAAAAGCAAATAGCAGTCCGGCCGAAGCTCCCGCCATCGCTCGCCACCCATACACCACCAAACACACGCCATATCTACACCGGCGCTCCGATTAACCCGGCAAACCCGATGAGCGGCACCGACATTCCCGGCAGCACAAACACGTTTATTTTATTTTTTTTTACACCACAGGTAAAAAAAAGAACAAAGTTTCTCCCCCGCCTGTTCTGCAGAATTGACCTCCGTTATAACCGAGCGCTGCAGTAGAAACATCATTCTCAGCACCGTCAAAAGCCCAAACCCTTCCCAGAAATACTTCTTTTACCGTGAAAGTCTAATTGTCATGTGACACAGAATCCGGCACCGATAGGCCCTCGCCATGGTAACTGAAAAAAGCTTCTAAGAAGTGTCTGCAGTGGTTTTGTGTGACTAAGGCTTCAGAGGAAAGAATAGGACGTCAGATCGGCTTAAGGTTCATCTCTTCACATGCAGCTTTCGCGTTGTTGCAGTGGAACGGCACCTTTAATACACATGTTCAGAGACCTTTTGTTCAGAGACCTTTTGCATAAATCAAGCAACGCTCAGCCACTTTCCATTCTACTTGCTGCCATTAAGACGGTTTGTATTTTGACCCTAAATCACAAAGTCTACGAAAGGTTCTTTATAGGTTAAAAAATGCAATATATATATATTTACATTAACACCTTAAAAACCTGCTGCGTGTGAATACCATGGGTAAGACCTGAATGATGATTCCTCACAGTTAGATGAGACAGAGGGTGGGATAAGGAGATGGGAGAGAACGCCACGACAGAGAAACCATTAATGCTGGCTTTGCCAGGGGCTGCCAGTCCCCTCAGCTTTTATTAGGTGAAAATTTCATCTGCTTAACCCCCCCCCCCCCCCCAAAAAAGGCACTTCATCTTTAGTCAGTATAGTTCTTCTTATTATTTAGCTGCTCCGACATCATCTTCAGCGGAACGGTCATGTACGTTAATGTGAGGTCTGTCCATTTCGCACGGACTCGCCGTCAGGTTGGCAGTTTATAAACGCATAGGGAGGTTTGTAGACGGAAAGATTCAGCTATCCCGCGAAACTTACAAACTTAGTGAATACGCCCCTACTGTGAGCAGCTAAAACGATGGGACTAAATATAATGAAACTGATCAATGTAAAAGAATACAACATTGTTATGAAAATCAATAAATGCTTAAGAGGTTATTAACTAACACCGCGCAATTAAAAGGTTTGAAACAGGATACAACCTTTACGTTTTATATAAAAAGAGGCATGTCGCCACTCGATAGCGATGGATTGCAGGCCTGGATCTCACTAGGGTGGGAAGCCCATCATTATTTTAACGATGAGCACATCCGCTGGTTTATTAATAGTTCTTTAACATTATGGATTTTATATTTAAATTAGCGAGCTTAGAAGTCTGCTATTGGGCAACACCCAATAAGTTTATTTTTAAATGACACATATATATATTTTCTGGTGCAACGCTCAGCGTTCAAACAGTCCCAATTCTTCTAAAGAATTTGTCAAGTAATATAACGAGTGATACGACCGAGCCCTCCGAATACCCCAGAAACAAAATAACACAGCTGGACCTCAAATGAGAGAAAATAAATCACAATGCCGCAGCTCGTTGACTTATACCACACAACACAACACAGGCCAATTATACCCCCGAACCCATGTCTCTTAGGAAAAGGGTAACTAAGAGAAAAGCCTCTTCTAGCCAAGCCAGTTGAATACAACAAAGACTAGCGGGTTAGAGGGAGGCAAAACTTTATTTTCCAGAAGCAAAAGGAGGTTGCGAAATAAAAAGGTCAGCGGTAATTGCTGCTCGGTACAAGGGCTATGTGCTGCGCTGCCGGGGTGGGCTCGGAGTGCCAGCTAACTGCCCCCGGGCTGCGGGCACAACCGGTCACAGACTAACTACCCTCAGAACGGATTATGTCGACCAGGCCCCTTATACAGCTAGATGGTAGAATGCGAGAGTCCCGAGTGCTACATAGAGCAGCTTAAAGGGAAAGGCACAGTTTAGGCTGCTTTTCAAGACCATTCCGGGGTCATGTTCTGCTCCATAGACCTGTTCTAGATGGTCTAGTATCAGCACGTTCCGGATACGTATATAGTTCCACGCGTGTGCTGTAGGAACCATTGCTTTCCTTCTGCTCTGTGAAACGCAGACTTCCCCAGGAACCATGAAGAGGAACCTCCAAGGACTGCTTTCATTTGCAAGAGAATTATCAGGTAGCGGCAGTGTTTAGGAGACATCCTAACTACTGCTATTTCTCCCCCCCCATTTGGCCCCTTTCTCGGTGCTCCTCTATTCAATGGACATTAAGCTTTGGCTACACTTTAAGAAGAGCAACGTTTGCTTCTTGTGTGTATTTTATTCGGTTTGCCAGCAAAAAATATCGTCTCGCTAAACTCAGAAACATGGCATGAGTTTAAATATTCAGACTGACCTCATTGGACCATCCCTGCCTTTATATAAAGCCAAATAATCATCAACTACATCACGCCATAACCAAAACTTAAGAAAAAAGAATATTAAAACGGAGTGAGGGATCTAATCATATATATATATATATCACACACACCCACACATCTATATATACACAGATACATACATACATCTTATATACACACACAGCTCTATCATAGAGAGAGAGAGAGAGAGAGAGAGAGGGACAGAGAGATTTTATACACACCACTCTATATCTATACATTATATACACACAAAGATCTATGTATACATATATATATTATACACACCACTCTATGTCGAGAGAAAGAGAGATATTATATACACACACCGCTCTATATCTATAGAGATGTATATTATATACACACACCGCTATATATCCATTTATTATATACACACATAGATCTATTGTATACATATATATATTATACACACACACACATATATATATATATATACACACACAGATATACCGGTATATAAAAGAGCATGAAGCTTATTCTAGAAGAGAATGATATCCAGGAGTTTGAAGCTAAGCATCTGAGCTGTCACATAACGGCACATAAATATATATAACCGGCGTTTTAGTTTAAGAAAAAAGTGCTGCTTAAAATTGTTGGCTGAAAGTCGAATCCCTTTAATCGATACGTTTAGCGGTACAAAGCAGTAAATGAAGCGCGATCCGGGAGAAATAAAGTAAGAAGTCCAGTGGCAGAGCGAGGCAATGGATGTCGGCGGCTCCTCCGAGCGTCCCCTGGTGCCATCCGGCGAGGAGCCTGGGATTTACAGAAGAAAGCCTCATCTTTTTACAAGCTTTATTTTGGGTTCTTATGGACCATTCGAGACCAGAAAATTGCACAAGTGTACGCCGCGCATGGTGATGCTCTCTCTGATGGACAATATGGCCTAGATCAGCTCCGGCAACCTTACATTTATTACCCAGGAAAAAAAAAACGCTGCTTCCCTGTTATTAGCGCCGATGCCTTCTTATACAAAAGCTTTACCTCGGCAAAAAATCTGCTTCCCAGTAGCACCCAACGCCATCGTTTCTATCGCTTGGCATGCGCCATGCTTGAAATTAATAGCCCCACCAAAAAAAAAAGAAGTTCGTTTTAGAGCCATTTTAATGGAACAAACTTAGCTATATCATATCCTACTGACGCCTCTGATATCTACAAGACTAACAGTCAAACTAACGGGTCATCAGTGACATCACAAGAACCCGCAAACGGCACAAATAGATTTTATTATTATCCGAGAATAAGGCCTGGGGGCACCATGAGAAATCACTAGATTACCCGGCGTGACACGAGAACATCTAGACCCATAATATGCTTTTGAAACTTTGCGACCAATTCCTAGATCGGGTAAAACATAACTCAAACCGAGGCTTAGCTCACACTTTTTTTTTTTTTTTTTTACTTAATTCATAAAAAAATTAAAAAAAAGGATATGAAGCTGCTCTGTATCCACGTTGCTACAAAACAAGAGCTGTCCTGGCAACCCGGTGCTTAACTTATTTCATACGGCTTGGCCCTCGGTAATATGTAACCAGCTAATCGCGGCTATCCGACATCTACGATCCGTACATCTCTCGGCAACTACGTATCCCTGCCAGAAACAAACGACTTGCTAGTCGGCAGCCTTGCCCGACAGGCAAGCAATCAATTGCTTTTTGGTGTTGTGTCCTCCCTGACGGGGTTAAAAAAGAATCTGCGGGAGAAGAAGATGCCCAGGACGGGGCCGCAGTGCTTCCCGTCTATCGCGGCAGTCTGGTAATCTGCCAGGTGCTATGTTTAGCTGCTTTATTAGTCCTGCCTACAATTACGATGGATTTAAGGCTTGCATTTTGAGATATAATAACTCGCTTTATCGCGCCAGCTTTTATTGCGCTTGGTTATAAAGAAAAAGCGCCGACGGGGATCCCGTTTCACAGCTGGCTGTAAAAAATAAAGAAATAAACAGTCAATTCGGTATAAATCGGCCTAAGATTCCTGTGCCGAACGTCAGATTCTTACAGCAGAGGAAAGAGACGCTTTGCCACAAACTGGGATTTATCTACTAAAGCCGGAGAGGCCGCATCGACGCCAGCAGCGGCTACCAAAGAGGTAATCAGCGTTAGAAAACACGGCCGCTCCGAAGGACATCGCCGACCTTCTCAACATTCGCACAGCGACCAAAAGGGGATCTTCCATTACGACGAAGAAACACATGCCTCATATACGCTCGTTCAGCCGTTCTGCGGGCAGAAGATGGGCCGGGGAATCGGGAACGAGCAGCGAGGTCGCTACATTTAAACAACAAGGAAAGGACTCGTTCTTGAGGGTCTGGGATTGTTTTTAGCTGGAGGTCAAAACCCATTCCCAGTTAATGAAAGATGTATCTGCATAACAAACGGACATATGGAAAATGGATCGGAAGACCACTGAAAGGGTTAATCACGACCTGTCCCTGACACAATGTCACAAAACATCGCAACAACCATCATTCACTGCGTGAAACACAAATCCAGGTCACACAACCCACCCCGCGCTTGTAGAGGATTCCCCTTCATTCATCAAAGAACCAAAACCAACGCTTTCCGCTAAGGGCTTTAACGCATCATTAAGATAAACCCCAGACTTCGATCAGATTTTATATTCTATGCTTTTATGAAATCACTGTTTTAAAGGGACGCTTTAATGCGCGATAGATTCCTTGCCGTGATTGGCTGCTTGAAGCGGAGGGGGCCAAGAGAATTTATAGAGGCAAGTACAATTTATTTTGGGGGGTTAATAAAAGTTAAAGCCCCGCGTACATTTTCTGTTGGAGGAGCTGCGTGAGCCGCCATGCTGTCCCTTTAATACTCATTTGAAATAGTAAATGAATTGTATGCTGATTCCAGTTTGTCCACAAAGCAGAGATTTTCTATATTTAAACTGACGCAAAATGACAGTTTTTGGGTTCGGATCACGGCTGAAAACATCTCAAGCGCACATCCTACGCCGAACACAAATTTACATTTCAAAGCAGAGGAGCGAATGCCGCGTCAGATAAGCCCCTTTTGGGCAGTTTTCTATTTTTTGGCATTACATTTGTGTATAAGAGGTTCCGTAGCATGGCGCCCACACAGTATGTGGCGTCCCCTCGCCCCCTATTACACCCTCACGTCTGTAGCTGTTGAGGCCAATGTAGACCTGGCCAGGTAAACCTTTCCAGATTGTACATCGCCGCGGAATAGGATGGAGCTATATTAAATCATTGTCAGCGCCTGGAAGCAAGGCCCTCCTCACCTCTGTTATGTCCGGTTTATCTTTTGTACGGCGCCGCGGAGCATGATAGCGCTATATAACTCAAAGAATGGTCTTTCGCACACAGGTGATAACAGAATACATACGGCCAAAAGAAGCCCATCCCCCAACAGGTATAGTTTTTTTTTGGTATACATTTTGCTTCTTTCCTAAATAAAAATAAATACCCAAAAGGGAAATATTACAGAGACTAAGTCTCACGTGTGTTTGGGTCAGGTAAATATATATAGCTGAGAATAGAACGCAGTTACTGTCCGCGTTCGGCAACAATCACAGACGTAAAGCCAGTCAACCGCCCGCACTGGCTTAGGGTGATAGGCGGTGTAACAGACTTGGACACCGAGCACGGGGGGGGGGGGCAGCCGGTGCGCGGGTGCGATGCCGCCCGTGTCGTGTAGTGACAGGAGCCGGAGCACATGGGCTCGGCGCGAGCTGTAAACAGGGCGGGCCGCTCAGCGTATTACTAAACATGAGAGGCCGGGCGGGGGCTGCGCGCCGCCATATTACAATACTGGGCCCCGCCCCTCCCGCACGCGCTGCTTATTCAAATGAGACGGCGGCAAGATCCGGAGCGAGCGCCTCGGCTGGACTGGGGCCGCCTGCCTGCTCCGTAACCCTCCGCTTGCCGGTGAGGAGGTGATGAGCTAGTGCGGTGTCTCCGGTGCGGTCGCTACTCCCACCAACCTCAGCCAGCTGTGTCAATGAAATGGGGGAAATGCGCCATTAACGAGCAATTCCAACCGGATCCACTTGCGTCTTTTTAAATTATAGCAGCCGCCGGGCATTATCACCAGTACAGCGATATATACATATACAATCATCAATCATCCCAATATATGATAACAGTGACCCAAATCATCCAGCTCAATGAACATCATGTCATTAAAGATGGCTATAGCACCCTCATATTCCGTGGCGCTGTACAGTGAGGATACAGGACGTGAGTAGTGCATCGGGTTGCCGTTTATATAAATCCAAACAAAAGGTAAGAAGGGCCCTGCTCACAGGAGCTTACAATCTACACTCCCACAAAATACACACCTGGAATCCCAAACCGGTCCATGCCCAGGTGTGCGGCCTGCAAAGCAAGGGGGGAGCGGATGTATTTACTAAGAATACCTACAATAGTTTCTACATTTCCCAACGATCAATCAGCATTTTAAACTTAAATCAGCGAACTCACTGTGGCATTGGAACACAGGAGTGATGGGAGTGATAAAGGGCCATTGGGACACAGGAGTGATGGGAGTGATAAAGGGCCATTGGAACACAGGAGTGATGGGAGTGATAAAGGGCCATTGGAACACAGGAGTGATGGGAGTGATAAAGGGCCATTGGAACACAGGAGTGATGGGAGTGATAAAGGGTCATTGGAACACAGGAGTGATGGGAGTGATAAAGGGCCATTGGGACACAGGAGTGATGGGAGTGATAAAGGGCCATTGGAACACAGGAGTGATGGGAGTGATAAAGGGCCATTGGAACACAGGAGTGATGGGAGTGATAAAGGGTCATTGGAACACAGGAGTGATGGGAGTGATAAAGGGTCATTGGAACACAGGAGTGATGGGAGTGATAAAGGGTCATTGGAACACAGGAGTGATGGGAGTGATAAAGGGCTTCTGTACGCCTATGAAATTCCATTAAAAATCAGCCACTTCCAACATTAACCCCGTCTGCGCTGGATTTCTGATCCATTTCATGTTATTTTAATGGACACAATTAGCTTTTCTTTAAAAAACAAGGACATTTCTAAGTGACCCCAAACTTTTGAATAGTAGTGTGTGTTGCTATCGTGTGCAGTTATCTTTTATTTATATGCTGCCGGCAGTTTTTACGGTGCTTCTAAAAATACAATATTCCAGCGACGCGGCTCTGGCCGTGGGGTTACAGATCATTTCCAGGACTCTCCTATCTGCCTCTCAGGGTGGCAGGAGCAGCATTACCTCATCACCCCCCCCCCCTCCGAAGGCTGCCAGAACCAATCAACAACAACCAGCAACTTCATAGCGGAGAGATAACAAGATAGCGCCCCCCTCCCCCCTATACTCGCAATACTTCCTGATACACACAGGAGGATTCCCTTAACCCCAAATACACGGACGCGATTACAACAAAGTCACAGATTCTATTATAAATGTAACATTTCAGTAATTAGCCACAATTATTATTATTTATTGTTTTATATAGCGCCATCATAATCCACAGCGCTGTACAATGGCTATTGCTGTTTAGATTATCACTTCTCGCCATCGTAATCGTGGGGGATTGATTAAAAAAGGTGGATCAAATTTTTTTGGCAAACGGTGCCCTTCAAAATTTCTTCTGATGTCATCAAAGTGTAGTGAAGCACCTTTCAATAGCATAACATATATATATATATATATATATATATATATATATATATATATATATATATATATATATATATCACCCTGTAATTTCTATTTAACTCTCACGTGTCCGGAATACAAATGTTGTGCCATGAAACAGCAGAACACATTGTTACCCCCCCAAAATACAGTAACATTTGGTAAGTTTTTTTTTTTTTAGGGAAGCTTTATCGTCACAGCACTCGCTCGCTCGTCTGGTGGGCACGGCAGGCACCTCGTTTTAATTATCGGCTGTCAGACATCACCAACAAAGCAAAAAGCCAACCTATTATTTTCTTAATAAAAAGTGTAATCCGAGTTCCAAGGTCACCGCAAGCGGCCAGCGCCACATCCATCATCGTTCCGTCCAGGCGCACGGCATCTATTATTATTACAGACACACGACGGTCAGATTGCGGATGGGCTTGACGTATGGCAACTCATAACGCTCCGGTTATTATTCCAGCGCCCGCAGCGCATGCTTCACCCGGCACGCCGCTACTTTTAGCAGTTATTTAAAAAAAAAAAATTGCGGTAACAAGTTTTCACGGAGTATTTGTTAAAACGATTCATCCGATATCACCGTATAAAATTATAGAAAAGGCTGAATTTAACCCCCCTGGAAAAGGCACAGACTGTTTATAAATTGTAAGCTCTTATGGCCAAGGGGCTCCTGTGTTTCTATAGTTACATCAGAAACAACTTAAGTAAATCGCTGATTCTTACTCCTGCATAAAAACTTGTAAAGGTAATTGATGCAAAAGAATAATATAAAAAATATATATATATAAGTTATAATGAAATAATATATATATAAACAAAACACAAATCCATATAAGATGTAGCGTAAGCTTTACGATTCTGGTAACTATCGAATACCGAAACGCGTGGGTCCATCGAAAGATCCGTCGGCCGACACATTGAAGACTCCGCGCTCGCTCTTCTATACTTATAGCCGTTAGGAAACCGTTAGGGAGCGCGACGTAAGGCTTGCCGACTGGTTATGTAGAAAAGGCTTAATTAAATTTGGAACCTGTTTGTACAAGTCCGGGCCTCGGCGATACAGGAAGAAATAAACAAACCGAACAATAGGCACTGAAGCTTTAATGGCAGCAGCCGCAGCGTAACAGAGCAGACCTGAGCCCACCTGGCGAAGGTCATCGTATTAAGAGATGGATTTTAGAGGATAAAGCGCGTCAACGTCACTTTTCTCGGTTCAAATGAAGACACGCCGTTAAGCGGTGAGGACCCAACTATTAAAACGGATACCCCGACAGCCGCAACGCGCCGTGTCCGCTATCAGCTACGGACCCGACAGACAAAAGCTTCTCCTACGCAAGCAAAAACACGCCGGCATCTTATAAACACAACCTCGAGCCAAACCGCGGCAAGTCTAACCAACTGGGGGGGGGAATGATTAAACCCCCCCCCAAAATCAGCCGCGCTCCTTGTTACATTTGCCGCAATGCATTTTCTTTCTATAAAATATAGAACTCTCGCAACGTGCCCTTTGACCTCACCCCCCCCTGCAGAAATACACCTCTTTGTCCCCTTGATCCCGGATGACAATAAGGGATTGTTTAATTACATCAGCGATCTCTAGAGGTAGAAAAGGGGGCTGAGATCACGCGGCGGCCCTGAAATGTGAATTTCGCCTTTACACGTCCCTACACGTCCGACCACGAATGTCATCCACGCTGCCGAAGCTTTGTTGTAAGGTAGTGATTGCCGTAAACAGGGAACGCCCCGTCGGGGGGGGGGGGGAGAAAAGAAAGTAGCAGCCGCTTTAAGGTGATCCGATCGTTAGAACTACTTGAATACGTTAACTCTCCGACCTCGTAGATGTAAAAAAAAAAAAAAGGGGGGGGGTAGAGCCGTGAAAAAAAAAAAAGAAAAAGTGTCCCCTCCGGGTCCGGCTCGTCGGGCTTTGGGATTTTCCAAGCGGCTCCTTGTCTCTTTAAAAAAAAAAAAAGTATGCTAAACCCCGGAGCGTGGAGATGAATATGTAAAATAACAAACAGCGGTGGGAGGAAATCGGCTCTCCAAACACGCCGCCAATAAAGCGAGATACACACACATATAGCGCGCCGCTTTAGGACCCGCAACTGGGTTTCAGCGTGATAACCGCGTCCTCAAATATAGCGCGGGCGAATATTCATGACATCATACTTCACAAACCAACTTAGAGGATAGGGCCCATGATGCCCGACAAATATTAACTCTTTCCCGCAAAAGGGATAATGATTTTATTATTTTTAGTAAACATATTCATTAAATCTACATTGACTAAGCACGAGTAGACAGCACCCGATAATTTAAACTAGAAGAACTTTTGTTCAAATTTAGGTCAACAATTACCAAACAAGTAATCAATAATGAGTTTTTTTATTTAAAAAAAAAAAATATATATATATATATATATATATATTTTTAGCGCACGACAGGTCTGGACATAGCGAGATATAGCTTGTTGTATAATGTCGGCGTCCTCCGAGTAAACAATCGCATCCATACGGGGTTGAACAGGTTAAAAATGCAGCCACTTCCCCCCCCCAATTTTATTAATATTAATATTATTACTTCCCACCTTCCCCCACGACAGACACTTTTTTTTTTCTCAAAGATTCCGCCGTCAATTTTAGTATTTTTTAAAAAAAATTACCTTGGGATTCAACCCACTTTCTACGCTTGAAAAGAGTGAATATCGATAAGCAATATTATAATAAATAGTCAGAAATATAAACAAGTCATCCAGAAATATAAACACAATAAAATAAATTCATTAAAAAATATATATACACAAAGCAATGTTGCAGAAATTGGGTAGAACGCCTGTCATTGATCTTTGTACCGCGCTTCAGAATATGTCGGTGCTTTCCATATCTGCCCTTATCACCCTGATGATAATAACAATAATAACAATAATAATAATAATAATAATAAGGGGTCAGGGCTATCAGGAGTCTAATAATATATGAATATTTAAAATGGCTTCATTGTCCAAAAGCCTGCTGGCCAGGCAGGGTAAAGGGGTAGATGGGGCAGATCTAGAGGGCTCTATTGGGGTAGGAAGCTCAGCCTCCCTTCCACAGCGGGCTAGGTATGGGGCTTTTTGTGCGTCTCTTATTCCTTATTTCTCCCCAAAATGCCCAGCTTGTTTATTTTTACCCCTTTTTTTCTCCCCCTCCCCCCACTGCCCCGCGTTAATTATAATAATCCGGAGTACTAATAAATTATGCTAAGTCGGCAGTGTGTGTATGAATATGAATATGTAAAATGCGGTAATGATTACCTGCTGTTGAACTCTCATCTTGACTCGCTGCTCCTCCGTCCGCCATTTTGAATATTTTAACCAAAATCACCCGGCCGATAAGCCCTCCCCACCCCGCAGCTCCCTCCTTCCATACTCAATCGCTTGTTGGGGAGGTTTTTTCTTGTTTTTTTTTCTTTTTTTGAAAACTACAACTTTATTAACAAGAAGACACTGTAGAGACGGCAGTGCGCTACGATTGGCTGGCGGAAGGAAGGGCGGGAGAGAGAGGAGTGGCGCGGCTGGGTGTCTGGCAGGTGTTCTCTCTGAGGTTTGGAGTGGCGCGCGCGCGCGCTCGGTGACGTCACCACCAACGGTCTTGATAGGTGACCGCTTGCAAGGTGCGCATGCGCGGGGCAGGTAGGCAGATGTGAGGTAAAAAGGCTTTGTCACTTTAGAAAGTGAAGTAGGCGGTTTTAGCCTTTTTTGTTTTGCGCTGGAAGCTAACAGGTGTTCTCCAGTTGGTACAGAGCTCAAACTCCCATGATGCTTAGGCAGCTTCTTAAATGAAAAGGTGTCTGTTGTTAGCTGAGCATCATTGGAGGTGAAGCTGTACAAACAGGTGGAGGATTGAAACTGACTAGATAATTGCTGGAGTTTTTATAACTTCGATATAGCCATATTGGTCCAATAGAGTCTTCAGGCTTAGGTGATACTAGTTATTGAGTTAGACAGAAAAAAAACAACATGTAGAGTCGCATACACTTTTGGTGCCTCAGAAGTCTCTTCTTCAAAACAGTCTCCACCAAAAACACTGAATTTTAGGAAGACCAACTCCAACAGACATCCAAAAATATAAAACAGAAGATATGGGGACTATCTTCAAGCTAGCGTTGATAAAGCCTGGACCATTTGGGTAACAAATACAACAGAAGCAAACTAAAACCAATATGGCTTAATAGAGCAGTCCCAAAATACAAAGTTTAAAACATAAATCACAGGGATCATCAGCATCATTTGTAAAATACAAAGTCGCTAACCAAAATTGCCAATTTTTTTTTTTACGTAAACAATAAAAAAATGAAAGAAGGAAACGGTTGACACGCGAAACTGGCAAATTGGTCAGAGATTTAGAGTTTGATGCCATTTAATTGCCTCTGTGGATGTGGATGAAGAAACAATACCTGCAAGCTTGCAAATTGACGCTACAAAGAAAATTTTTCAGCGAACGTGTGACTGGCTGACGCGGGACAAAGAGATAAACCCGCTAAACGACGTTAAATCAGATCAAGTCCTAGGGCCGGATGGTATTCATCTTCGGCTAGGAAGGGAACTTAGCCAAGAAACATCCAAACCTTTGTTTTTTATCTTCGAGGATTCTCTTGTCTTGTCCGGCATGGAGCCGAAAGACCGGCATAAACCAGAGGTGCTACCGGTATTTGAAAAAAGGGATCAAAATCTCAGCCGGGTAAATACGGACCTGTGAGCCCGACATCTGTGCTGGAGAAATGATCCGACAGCTTGTTAAGGGATAATATTCAGGAATATATTTTAGCCAAAAATATTATTAGTAAAAGTTACTAAAACAGGAAGAGAGTGGTGAGCAAAATCTAGATTCGGGTGTTTTGGTGGATGTGATTAATTTAGACTTTGTAAAAGTGTTTGATATAGTTCCACGTAAAATAGATGGCCTTCGACAATATTGCTTGCGCGGGTATTGTAAACAGGCCAACTAAGGAGTTGTTAATAGAAACATTTCCAACTGGACAAAAGTGGTAAGTAGAGTTCTGATATAGGGCCACCGCTTTTTACTATCGTTGAGTGGGCATTGAAAGCCGAGTATTGGTTTTGGCAGATGACACTAAAAAAAGGTAAAGTAATACAGTCTGAAGTAGACATTATTTCCCTGAAAGGCAACTCGGATACATTGGAGGACTGGGCTGCTAGTTGGCAGATTAGATTTTGTTGACAAATGTAAAGCTGTGCATTTTGGAGAAAAATAATGAATGAAACTGGGTTGAGATATTGACTCACCTGGGGAAAATATAATTTGGCCCCTTATGGTAAGACCACCTTCAATATTCAGTGAATGTCTGGGCGCCTGTTCTTGTGAAGGACATTATGGAACTCGAAAAAGTGCTTACAAAATTAATAAGCGGTAAGGAACACCTAATGAAGAGAGGCTCGAGTAGTTGAATTTGTTTACCGTAGCAAAAAGTCTTAAAGGGGGATATGATATCATTATGAAAATATATTCAGGGACGATACAAAGTACTCTCTGATTACTTGCGCATTACTAGTACTTTACTAAGAATAAGAGGTCATTCTGGAGAAAGCACACCGGCTTCATTGCTGGAGTATGATCAATGAAGCTTCTCGCTTGCCGTCAGGTGACAGGGTTAGCCAGTAAGAAGCAACATCTCTGATCCTATGACATATGTAAAGATAAATACTTGGTTATGTTTAGACATTTGATTATCTAAAGTAAACTTGGCTTAGTAGGAATAAAAAATGCTTTTCATTCATTTCAAATTAAATGGTGAATTATGCTGCGACTATCGAGTGAATAAAGTACCATATTTCCCCATGTATAAGACGCACCTTTTTTAGAAAAATTTGGGGTCTAAAAACTGTGTGCGTCTTATACAGTGGTGATATATATATATATATATATCTTTTTTACCGGAAAGGGGATCTGCTGCTTACCTCTGTGTTGCTCAGTAGCGTCTCTTGATCCGTCGAGGCGACACAGGAACCCAGCGGAGTCACGTCAATGTACATCACATCACATGACTCCGCTCCGTTCCTTTCGAGCAACGCAGAGGGAAACACCGGCCCCCACGGAAGTCTGCAAGCGGCACCAGAAGATCTGCAGTTCAGGTAAGGGTGGGGTAGAAAATGAATTAATATATGTGTGTGTGATAGCATAGATCCGTGTGTAGGGGCACAGAGAGGCTGAAAGTGATGTGCATGTACTGGCTGCCTGAGCATGATAGGAGTGTGATTGCTAACAATTGCTAGCAGCTAACATCAATCACACTCATATCATGCCCAGGCAGCCAGTACAATATATAAATATTTTTTTAAATTTCGGGCCCCAAAATTAAGGTGCATCTTATACATGGGAGCGTCTACGGTAAGTATACGGTAAGTTCCGGAATAGTAGACAAGAAATGTAGGGCATCTGGTGAAAGACAAGGAACCGGGGGGGGGGGAAGCAACTTTATTGAGGGGTCCTATTGAATCCTTCCATTAATTTGTAAGGGACAAAGACAATCATTTAAAGGAAACACTCCAGTGTTGTAAGTAATTAAGTTCATATGGCGCTTGGAGTATCCCTTTAAAGAAACTAACTTAATAGATGTGAGAATATTGCCAGCACTGGTGTGTCAGGCTACTGCTATTTGGATATGTTCCTAAAATGTTGTAAAGTTTCTAAACAGGTAGCTTCCTAGCTGCTACCGAGCTCCAGCCTCTACAATCCTCTGCCAAGATTTGTTCAGGTGACGGGGTAATGCTTGGAGTTCCGCGGCACATGCAGAACTGATTGTTTGCTACCCAACCAAGGCTGTGCCAATATAAACTAGCGGTAGCAAACAAGGAGATCATCATTCATACAACTCCATTGATGCTCAGCTGCCCACATAATAACAATAATGAGAAGAAATGCAGTTATGCTGCACCTGGACAGACACCGGCTGGTTACACCTGGCATTTACTGGCACTTAATACTGCAAATAAAACATAGATTAGATTATTGCATTCCCATAGATCTTTTAGCTTTTACTAGTTGCAGGGCTGTATCTCTTAGGTGTCCCTTATATAGCACCTGAACTACTTTAGACCACCCAGCTATTCCTAAAAAAAACCCCCAATTATCTTCTGCAGACTAGTGGAGTGTCTTCCGGTGAGCAAGTGCTCCAGACGTTATTATTATTGTTTTATATAGCGTCATCAAATACCAAAGCGCTGTACAATGGGTAGACGGGACATAACAATCTGACTTACAGAAACGAGGGTGAGGAGGGCCCGGCTCAAACCAGCTTACAATCTTGGCTCATAACTTAAAACTTCTTGCTGACCAGGACCAATAATGCTCCATTATGCTGATAAATACATTGAGAGTTTTCCAGATGGTAAAAATGGTTGTGGTAGATTACACTAAATGTAAAATTAAAAAAAAATGTCTATTTCACAGCTTTTCCTAATAATTGAGTATCAGGTAAATCCCCTTCTTTCTGTGCTTGTTTAACGAGTCGGTCGTTGGCTGTTCCTGACTCCCCGGTGTGTACTGATGGCATAACAGGCGCGCTGCAAAGGAAAAAACTGATGCGTTGCATTCCTACAAAGCAGACCCATCACTTTCCCAGCGATTATATTGTACATTAAAAGGGACAATTAAATGTCTCAGACACCCCTGCTATAGAAGAATGCATATTACTCTGCAAGTACAATAATACGCATTCTTCCCAAGAAAGCAGATGTCTGTAATCGCCCTCCTCCTCCTCCATGATCCTTCTATTCTTACCACTGATTGGCTGCTTGAAATCAATGTGAGGGCATTCGATATATAGACACAGCGCCGGAGCTGGCTGGAGGTATGTATATCACGTGTGTGGAGATGTGTTCGGAAAACTATTCAGACCTCTTATCTATTGTCTTATATCACTGAATTAATAATAGTATTTTTAAATGTCATTTATTTATATCAATTATCGGACCGGGATATTGTTTTTATTTTTCTCTTTTACTAAGAAAATAGTAAGGATGTTGCATAGCTCAGAAAAGTATATTTTTAAGAATGACAAATCCTCTTTTGGCCTCAAATCTCTCTTTCACCTCCTCTTTTCCAGGAGCTTAGGCTGTTTTCTAGCATCACAGTGTTCTATAGCCCAAAAAGTCACAGTAATACGGATAACAGTGTAACAGAAAATGTGTTAATATGTTACATTGTGTAAGTAAAATGCTTTATTCTTCTTTAAAACACCTTATAAGCAGCCCTGAATAGGTCACAATGGTGCGTAGCGAGTCTCGGTAAATCCCTTACCACACCCTGAACAAATGTGTCGCTCTTTGAAATGTTGGGAGGAATTCAAACCTTTTCCAGCTCAGCCTCTTTAGTGGCAAACGGTGGTCGCATCTATTGAATTCTCGACCAGCTGAGGGGATCGTTCATCCCGGATTTCAGCTCAGTTGCCAGGTGGCGTTCCCCTCCTGAAGGCAAGATAGGAGAGAGCGCTCGTGAGGCGTTCCGAACGAAATATCAGAAATCTGCCTTTTGACTGTAAAAATTACTACAAATTCTAACGTGCTGTAGCGTGGAATTATTCTAATGTTGCGAGATAATAGAACTTATTTTGGTTACATCATTTTGGATTTGTGTTCTAACATATTCACTAGTTTTTGCAAATAAGCCCTGCATTGATGAAAAACTATAAAATTCAATTGTTAAATTAACAAAATCCTTAAAGAATGAGATCTCCAATCTCCCCAACCAGCCTATCAACACATTGGTGCCGCGTCACAAGCTGGCACAACCTCCATAGCATACAGTAAAAGGAGTGCCAGGACGGTGACTGGGGAAACTGCACCTAGGGCAGCGTCCAAGGCAAATGCACCACTGTAAATACCCCAAAATGCTCCATTTTCAGGAGGAAAATAATGTTTCTTGCTTCTTAATTACACGATTCATACGTCTTTCTAAAATGAAATACATTGTGATGCCCACTGATCCTACAACTCTTTTTGAGCTTAAGGCATCTGTCACTCATGAAGAACTCTGCTGTTCTTGCTTTGGACATATCAATACATTTTTAGTTGACAATCAGGTGACCAAATGAACACACAATGGCTTCTTTCTTAATTGATGCATGCTGTGGCAATAGGGAATACTTAAATGACAATTAGGATAGAAAACACAGACAACAGCCGTCTCCCTAGTTCACAAGATCCATCACAAAAGAATGACTTAGCCGGCCTGTGTTATCTGTTTTCTCTGTAGTGAGACTGAGTCAGTGTTCTTTTGTAGCGATGCCAGTTCTTTTTCTCCGTGGCATGTTCTGTCACTGCCAATGAACTGGCGCATTTCCACTATAGCTTTTTTCTCACGCCGATGAATATTGTGATTCGAAAAGTGTTCATTTTGTAAGGGGACAAAAATGTAATAACGTTAGTATTCTTCTGAATAGAGAAGAAACGACTTTCTAATAAAATTCGCCTGTTTGAATCTCAATTAGCTTCAAAGACCATTTAAAAATACTTTGGCCTCGTTGGAAGAGACCAGAGTTGCTTAATGCGGTCATGCTGATCCGGCCGCTGATGGTCTGAGGGGCGTTCAAAAAGTTTCCACACTTTTTTTTAACTCTATTTGTTTCAAAACAAATGACATCAAAAACAAATGACATCACTTTGCTACATAGTCACCTTCCTTTGCGATGCAATTTTCCCAGCGTTGTACCAACTTCTTAATGCCATCAGTAAAAGTAGGTTTTGGTTGAACGTGTAGCCACTGATACTCCGCTGCTTTCACATCATCATCATGATGGATGCTTCCGCTGCATACTCTGCCGCTCGTGAAGGTTTCATCTTCTGCAGAAAATCATCACCTTCTTCATGATAGCGGGCCGCGGGCCGGGAACAAACGTAAGCGCTTGCGCTAATACTCCTCTCTCAGCTGCTTAGGCACCCACTTTACTTAAGGCTATCATGACACAGGGCATAGGCAGATCCAACACTCGCACTCCTTTGTCCTCCCGGCACACCTTCTGCCCACAAAAACCGTATGACAGAACCTCTTTGGTGCAATCTATACGTTTCGCAGCCATCTTCACCCTAGGGCAGGCATGTCCAAACTTTTTTCGAAGAGTGCCAGATTTGATGAAGTGAACATGTGCGAGGGCCGACCATTTTGCCTGACATTCTTTAAACCATTAAAATGAAATGCAAATTAACTATTTTATGCAAAGTTTATTGAAAACGGCATACTTTTCATTTTGTGACTTGGATGACAAATCTAAGCCGGTGTTAAATCACTCTGCCTTTAAATAAAAAAAAAACAGGAAGCTGAAATATGTCAGGAACATTGTAAAGTACATCACACAAAGTACATAACACCAAGTATACATGTGTTCAAGTATATTTATAACTGATTTAGACCAACTGCCATTAACAGAGATCTTACAATGTATTCATCTCAATTGAAAAAAACTTGCCTGCAGTAATGTGAAGGGTGAAACTGAGATCTGGGCTGCAGCACATAGACTAGGTCATCACATAATGGAGTTATAGCACAGTCACGGACAGTCAGGGGTTAATGAAGGGTATGACCGCTTGCTACCACAGATTCCTATATGCTCCCTTGTCTGCTTTATACATGTATTCTGAGTGCACAGCCCTGTCTGCCGGTCAGTGTGTTGTCTGTGCAGTTACTGCTCCTTGTCAAGGTGTTTGGTAGGCAGAAGTTTTTTTTCTTCTTCAATAGCCCTTAATGGTCACCCTTGTGGCTGTGTGTGGAGGCGCAGGGAGAAGGAAAGCCCAAATCTCGCGACATCCGAGATCTCGTGAGATTTGGGCTTTCCTTCTCCCTGCGTCTGCTGATAACATCAAGTCCCGCGGCGAGAGACTCTGATACTAAACTGCAAGGGCAGCCGGCTTGGCAGACAGAACTAGTCACATGACACGCTAAGAAACAACCAATTACTACTCCTCCCGCCTTCACCGTTTCCAACAAAAATATAAAAGTGCAGAAACTTTTGGAACGTCCCTCGTACATCGCTGGCGATGGCCAGAAATTCACCATGACAGGGTGAGCCTCCAGCTGTCAGGCTGATACACCTCTTTCCCATCACGCATGAGCTAAGGGTTTTTTTTAAATGGTTAAATATAATGATATGAAAAATGAAATGCTTGTTTCACAAGGTAAAATGTTGCATATCATGAATGATATTAGGAGTACTTTGAGTGGCCACATTCCTCGTGTTCCCGTCATCTGGGAAATTGTCCTGGCCAATCATATCCCGCAAAGCTGCATTCTGTCCCAACAACACTTCTTATTGAGAGTCCAGCGTTACATATTTGCATGACAGAGAGGTTAACAGGTAAATCACTAAAAAATATGGAAGAAATGTTTTCTTTAGCAGGGCCTTTTCTGTTACTGTCTTTATGTGCTGTTGTTTGCTGCGTACATGACAGAAGACCGTTTTAATTTTCCCAGCAGGTTTGTGGGTTGCAGTGGCATTTTTTGTGTTGCGTTCACCCACTTGCTCCCACATGCTGTTTTTGTAACTTAATACATTATTTAGAATAATATGGTCATTGTGCAATTTCATTCCTAAACACAATTTCTGCACAGTACCATGACTTAAAGGATAGTGACACAATCATACCAAAGAGTGACATCACGTGAGGAAAGAATATTAGATGGCTTTGGGTCCCAACGAGGGGCTCCCCATTCAAAAGGCATTCTTTTGAGGTGAGAATGTCCCAATTTGGGACCTGAGCTCTACGATCCAATTCCCCTAAGAAGACACATTTTGGAATGTGAAATTTTTTTGTCCTTTTTTAGTTTCCATCTGAATTCAAATATTTCATGGTTGATATTCCATAACTGAAGCCATACCCTTTTATCCTTTTATCATGCCATTATCAAGCAGGGAATATATCACGCTGCGCATGGATCACCCATCTTATTCTTTTGTGTTGGTCAGAGCTTGAGCAAGAGTTGATAAAAATGTTCCTGCTGCAGTTACCATGGAAACCACACGTTTACACCTGCTTCCGCAGTAACTCCTGAAAGAGCAAAGATAAGTGTAAAAACAGGCAGAAACCGCCAATTTCCACCAGACATTATGACGCCAATGCAGTCACGTGATGCAAACATCATGATGCTTGTGATGAGATTGTTTTCTGAGTAGGTGTTTCCGCAGGGTGAAGAGCGCTACTTTTTTGGATACGGGTAAAACTTTTCACCGATTTCTACTGATCCTACACACTGGCCCTACACACCATGTATCCCAATAACCACAAAAATGGGTCAATACAATAAATTTTTATGACCAGCTTCAACATTGTAGCACTTTTGAGTTCCCTGGGGGTGCGCTCATCGTGGGTTAGAGATCAAAAGATTTGGGATTGGCTTTCCACAAGTGGGGGGGCAAAAATGTGTGTGCAGCTCCTGTGTTAGAGGTCTCTTGCAGATCACCGTGATATGATGTCCTCTCTATAGAAGAGTAGAAGAGAGCTCTAAAACAGCTGCCAGCACCGCTCGGTTATCAGGGAAGAAACTCCTAAGTTTGTAATTGGTGATAAGAGAAGGGAAGGATGAAAGAAGCGCAAAATGTGGAACTAAAACAGGGAGAGTGATAGAAAAGAGTGATTGAAAGAAAATGAGGAAGGTAGGCCAAACACTCCAATAACTGCAAAAATACTTATTTAAATAATATATATAATAAATAAATATTATATAAACACACCAACTTATTTCTATGTCATTATTGGGAGTTTGTAGATGCATTCTTGCTTTGAAATGTTTGGTCTATATCGCCCTCATATCTATTTTTGTACATCCAACTTTTTCTGAGCACCAGTAGATTCCACAGTTCAGTAGCAAAAATGGAAAATTATCAAACATCGTTAACCCCTTAAAACCAACCTGACGTTCCATTCCTTCATGAAAAAAAGTGGCACAAAAAACCTATCATGATGGCATGGGGAAAAAATTTACATACTACTAATAATAATATTTAAAAGATGTATTAAAAATTAAAAAGATGTCAAAACCTGTCATGCAGGGAATCAGACATTATGGCAAAACACATCATTTTTTTTTTATTGGTCCATACTGTCATATTATTATTATTATTATTATTATACTTTATTTATAAAGCGCCGAGAATTTTACAGATAACGACAAGTACAATACAGCAATTGACATACGGATACAAGAGGAATGAAGAAAATATAAATAAATAACAAAAATCAGACAACTCATACAGCTAACACAAGTCATCTCATAAACAAACATAAAAATATAATTAAAAAGAAATCAGGAGGGTTGCGCAATACATTACCAGCAAAAGTATCTCAATAGACTAGAGGTCCGATGATTGGAAAGTTTTAGCCCAGTGATCCCAGATTTTATATTGTTTTTGAGTAATATAGAACCATGAGGCGACCCCCCTTTCCATTTACAATTTAATATCATTATTTATCTCTACCCGAGAATCTATTTTTTGACGATTTCTAATTTTTGGCAATTGAGATTTTAAAGGCCTTCGGTGCTTGAATAAAACACCTTTTTGGGGGGGCTAACTTAAGGAGACTCAAGTGTAATTGGGCCATAGCAGGTACCCAGGTTTGATTTATTTTTATATTGTTGATATTTGCCAATATATTTTCCCACGCCATTCTAATCAGAGGAAAATTCCGCCATTTATGTTTTACGTTTTATGAGTTCTTGAGCGTACAATTGAGCTAAATACCACCTATTTCAACGTTTGTAGTGGGCTTCCATTACACTTAAACAATGGAGGGAAGAAGAAACTGACTGAAACTCAGCTGTTTTGTTAATATGTTTCTAGGATTAAGAGCCTCAGGCGGGGTTTTTTGCCTTTGGATGGCTTCTTGGATGAAGAAATAAATATTTTGTTACAATATAGGGCTATAAATAGAATTAATATTTTAGAGCTTCTTGATCCAAGGAGGAATCCAATTGCTTTTTGGAGTCAAGAAGGATTTTTTTCCCCCCTGATGACAGAATTCAAAGTAGCTTTATTAGAGTTTTTTGCCTTCTTTTGGATCAAGAATATGAAGGTTAGGTAGAAGGGTTGAACTTGATGGACTTAATGGTCTTTTTTTTTGTCCTGCGTAACTATGTGATATGTTGTAAGGATGTATTTCAGTTTCTTGCTGGATCTGGGGGCAGAATGCTGTCCCCTCCTTCTACTTACAAGTTCTTTCAGTGTTAATATAGGATTTTAAAGAAAAAAGGTTACTGCCCCATGCCACTGAACCATCGATCGGCCTGACTGGATGTCAGATTTATTCTCCTGTGAAGATAGCAGAACAGGTGGATGGAGCGCTACCCGTTATCTAAAAATGTAGATAATTCAGAAGACATTGTATGGAGAGATTCTACCTATATTACTTTCGTTGTCTACTATGAAGACATCTCCCAACATGCCTTTGTCTTTGTTATTTGTTCAGTATTTTTTTATTTTAAGCTTATTGTCTTGACTGGTGCAGAAAACAGAAGATAAGAGGTGGTTTTAAAGCAACACGACCCAGGGGCCAGTCTATTTTTTTCAAGAGTCAGGTCCCTTGGGTGCTTCACTAGCCATGTGACATGAACAAAACAAAAATAAAACCACTGAACTGTTACCGTTTTGAATAAAAAGAAGACTAATTACAAATAAGCTCTGAATACCCAAGGGTTATAAATACGTTGAACAGGATCTATACTGTGCAGAGTGCAATGCAGGACACTGCTGTTTACCCCGAGTCGTGACTGATCCATAAACGATTGCCTCTCATCTAAAATACATGAGCGATAAGGATACATATTAAAGCAAAGTTTTCTTTCTGCATAAAATGAATCGTAACATTGACAACAGATGGTTTTAAATGAAACCTCTTGTAATAAAAGTTCAATATTAATAAGAACAGCTTGTTAGTTACTCACCAGCCTCATCACGTCAGTAATCATATATTATAGAACAATGTTTATGTTGTTCAGCTGGTTATTATTGACATTACATAACTTACTCGTTATAAAACCGCCGAAGTTTCAGTTTATACTCCTTTTTTTAAAAAAAAACAAAAACTTTAAAACGTAAGTTTGGATTATTTTAGAGAAGTCAAATTATTTTTTTTTCCCAGTGCCCCCCAAATTATGAGAAAGAGCAGAAACAGTAAGTAGGATTTCTAGTAGTTCCCCCGCTACTGTTTCAGGGTAAGAAATGAGCATTTCAGGTGCAGTGGGAGAAGACTTCTCTGTCCATATCTGGTCTCAGACATGGACATCTGCATGCGTCTGTAGGCCATCAAGTATAAACTGGACAACTACAGAAAACGAGGTGTATCTCAGTAGAGATTTAGAACATAAATGCCTTTATTTGATCCTTTTAAAAGACAATATCTTTTTCAAATAAAGCACAAGTGATATTAAATAAATGTATTTCCAGTTGAACTCATTAAAAGCAGCCTTTTACAAAACATGCATTTTTTTGTTAAAGGGCATTTTCCACCAAACTCAAGACCTTCCAAATAGGTAGAAGAACAAATTACCAGCACTCAGACCCAAACCTCAGCACTCATTCCTTCAATAAACATGAGGCTTTAATCCTGCATTTTGGCCAAAACACATAAACCCACCTGCCACGTCAACGCACCCCCCATGAGAGATGAGTCACAACTTACCGATCGAATCACTCAACCAAGACAAAAAGATTGGGCTTCGCAACCAAATATCTATGATAACATTGACATACCTCACCCATTTAACCCTTTAAAGAAGCTCAAACAAAATGGGGGGGGGCAGGACTTTTTTGTGCTTTGGCCAAGATACTGTGCTAAAGCCTCGCGTTTATCGAAAGTGTAACTAGTGTAACTAACTAATCGGTTTGGTTTTGATTGCCACTAAAAATGCTTTAACCCCTTAATGACAAAGCCCGTACATGTACTGGCTCAAAATGCATTCTTTTCAATGGGTTTAGGGACCGCCCATTGTCCTTAAGGGGTTAAAACTCACTAATATCATACAAAAGCAAGCCTGCAGCTTTAGCCGGAACCCTTTGAGTAGTTAATACAACTCACATTACATTATCATACAGCTGATTTCTAGACCTTATCACACTGGGGTACTAGAATTCAGCCTCCAATGCCTGTTACCTGGAAAAATACCTTAAAAAAATACCATTTAAAGAAAAAAAAATGCTAGACTCTGAAACGTCTTATTGTGTTATTTAATTGCCGAACTTTACCTGAAGGAGCAGAAAGAAAAAAAAAAGACATCTCGACACACTAAGTGTCGGACTGCGCGGCGAGTTAGTTAGGATCAGACAGCGGGACTGTCCGTATGATGTCTCCGGCACGTTTTCAAATCTTCCGACACAACAAGCTGCAAACAAGTTTGAAAAGCAATTCTATTCCGAGAGCTCATCACTCCTGACGAACACCTGAAAATTAAAAAATAAATCCACCCCAGTGTCAGTGCTTATCTTCTAAAATGCAGCCGGATTAAGCTGGGATCAGGGTCATACATTAAAAGGGACTTTTTCCCCTCGCTGTACCTAAATAAATCCAATGTTATCGCAGATTCCCTGTTGCTTTTTCACTTTTCTTAACATTCTTTTTTTTTTTGGATAGAATTTTTTTATTATTATTTTTTTGTGTGTAAACTCAAGAGTTCATTAAAAAAAATAATGAAGAATAGTTTTCATTGCACTGAAGCGTTATTGCGATCCAGTGATAAACCCAAGGATGTTGTATTTGTTTTTATTTTGGTAAGACGGTATGGAGTTTTGTTAGTAGCCGTGGGATTTCTCTTTTGCATGTAATGCAGCGCTGTATACAGTAATGTTGGTCGGCATTGACAAAAACCTAGTTTTTTCTCTTGTTCCAATACATGTCCCTTATTTTTCTGCCATTATAGGCAATCGTTGTATTTTGGGTGACTTTTCCTGCTCAAGCGCCACACTGAGCTGATTCTTTATGGCGATGCAAATGAAGTCCATTCCTTCATAGACAGAGTGTCCAACGGAGTGATTAAGACTGAGCCTTTCTACTGTTTCCCACAGGCAGTATGATAAGGAGTCAAGTCATTTGTCTAGTGGACTTAGAGTTAAGGTAACAGAGCGAGAACACATACAAATAGCTAATATGCAGCTGAAAACATTATATTATGGGGCAAAAACTAGAAAATAGCACAATAATTTTGAAAATGTATTTTTAATCTGATACTAGTGATAAAATAATTGTTGCTAGTCAGGGCCGGCCTTAGGGGTGTGCGACCTGTGCGGCCGCACAGGGCGCAATGGCAACAGGGACGCCTGCCCGGGACTTAAGTTAAAGCATCGTTCATTATTCAATTTAAGTCCCGGCTAGGGGCGCCGAGTGGTCGCTCGTGAAGTTTTGCAGCAACCGCTCGGCGCCCCTCACTCTCTGTGACTCCGTCGCGGTGCCGTTGTTTACAGCTGAGCGCCGGAATTTTTCCGGCGCTCAGCTGTGAAGCGCGCACCGCGGCAGATTGGGAAGACAGACGCCTCCCGCTCCCACCGCAGGACTCCGGCAATGAGGTAAGTAAGGATAGGGAGAAGGGGCAGTGGGGGCAGTGACAAGGGTCAGAGAGGGGGAGGCAGTGAGAAGGGGCAGAGGACGGGGGGCAGTGAGAAGGGGCAGGGAGGGAGGCAGTGAGTAGGGGCAGAGTGGGGGAGGCAGTGAGAAGGGGCATAGTGGGGGGGGCAGAGAGAAGTGGATGGGGGTGGCGAAAGAGGAGTAGTCCGCACAGGGCGCCAGAACACGTAAGGCCAGCTTTGTTGCTAGTTCCCTTTTATGGATTCCTGTGAATTCATCAGATCTATTATATAGTGATCCAGACACAGATGGTGGTACAGCATGACTCCTATTATTATATAGTGTTCCAGGTTATTCCATCCCTTGAATTTTAAATATTATTATTATTATTATTTTTTATTTATATAGCGCCAACAATTTCCGCAGCGCTTCATACAATACATATATTCAAGGGGTCTGACAAGACTAGAATTGACAGACATTAGTTGGAGAGAACCCTGCTCCTAAGCTTACAATCTTGAGAAATATGTAAAACCAATACATTTTTTATAAGGTTTTACAAATGGGTCGCGCTACCAGTTTGTTTATAGTGAAGTTAAAAGCCCCCGAATTTCGGCAGTAGTGGGAATTTTGTAACACAATAATCCAACAGCATTAGCACTGGTTAGCGGCAGGTGTGAGTGTGTGTTAGTGTATCAAAGATGAGTCTTGCCACTGAACCTAGGCTCGCTCATAGCTAAAATCTCTGCTTGAATACAGGTCTCTTCCACCAGAATATATTTACCTCCCAGCTCGTGGTCTCAATAAGAACCACTATAAGAATAATTTGGTTGCCACCACTAGTACATGACTGCCTTTGTGATGGGTTATTAAAGGGATTCTTTTTTTCTAGGAATAGTTGATAAAAAGGTTCCCAGGTATGCTCGTGCCTTTAAAGTTTCATAGGGTATAATTCTTTGCATGGAAACGCTGATATTAGTAGTTAATGTTAAGAAGCGCTTGATGTTGAAATAAATAAAAATTGTCCCACTTATTTCGAAAAAGAGGAAAATATCAACACATAACATCCTGGATATTTCCAAAAGAGAATTATATTTGCAAATATATGTATGACTTGCAGATGCATGCATTATGTATGCAGCTAATGTATCTATTTATTTCTTGCCGAAAGTTTAAAAGGGTAAGTAGTTATGGGATTTACAAGGAACAATGTCATTTAAATATTCTCCAGTGACAAATAGAACATATTTAATTCACAATGTGCTTGCAAATGAGATGTGTTTTGTAACTAAAATTGCGCATTAGAATTCTTAACGAACAGAAAGAACATTTAGGAGTTTGGGGTAATTGTGTGCCAGAAAGATCTCTGGTGTGACCTCATAACAATGCAGATATCTTTAATAAAAAAAAGGTTTCTTAATTGTCTTCTATGACATTAAACAGAATGCAGAATGTTTTTTATTTTTTTATTATTATTTTTCTTTTGCTTATCGGGAGGGTGAGGTTTTCAGGATAGTTGGGTGCCCAACTCTATCGTAACCAATTTCCCCACACCAGGACGCTCCGGTGACATCACATGTGGAGGCATAAGGTCAATTCCCACTGCACCATGTGTGATGTTGTTACATCACAGCGATTTCTGTGGATGCATAGCGTGTGATGTCACACCAATGCCAATGTTACATCTGTAGCCCATTTTTTTGCATGTACTGTGTCCAATTCAACCACTGTGGGAATGCAAAAGTCCCAATAAATCGGAAGTTTGCGAGGACAGCCATCAACCAAGAACTTAAGGCTTTTCATTTGCCTCATTGTCGCAATTTTTTTATGATATACTTAGCGTTATATATCTGTCACCTTTCCTGGCTTTTTACAGTTCTATACATATAATACATATAATATACCCATATAAGTGTGCTAACAGATTGAAGAAAGCAATATATATATATATATACATGTATTAAAGCCTACATTATACATACTCCCAGGTCGAGGGAGGGAGGTCTTGACACGCCCGCTCCCTGCCCATTTTCCCTTTAAATGGGGATGTTTCCCACGATGCCAGTGGGAACGCCCCCGACATCATTGGGACCGCCAATGGGGTCACTAGGACTGCCCCCGAAGCCAGCGAGACCGCCCACCCGTGTCAGCGGGACCACCGGGTAGCCGGATCCCAGAAGTTCCCAGGGATGCGTATATCATGGGAGCAGCTATATTAACGTCCCGCTCTCAGGATCTGTATGATTTTTACTCCCCATTAACTTGTTAAGTCGCTGATTGTTGTTGATTGGTTCAGCCGACCTCTTTAATGGTGAAGATAGGAGAGGAGAAGGCAGAGAACTTTAGGACAGAAAATCAATGACTCGCCAATTGCAGCTTCCAAGAGCTGACCGTTTAAACTTAACGTTACCAAAATTACTCTGCTCGACCAATAAGACGAGATAATCTTAATTAAGGCAATTAGTTACATTAAACACCGTGATGACCGCTCTCTTTTAGAACTGCCACCAAAATAACTATATTTTAACCAATAATTACATAAAATATATATTTTTTTGGGGACAGTCAGCTATTATATTAATTAAAGTGCATTTGATGGTTGGAGCGCACCTACCAGATGCGTTGACTATACAGAGAAAACACTTTCTGCGCCGAAGAGACATTATGATAGCAATCTTGTCTATATCAATGCTGAACATATTTTATTCCTTTTTATTTTGTTAGCTAGTAGCGGAAATTGGACTCTTTTGTGGCCATTTAAAACGCATCTGTCATCGTTAGCTTAAAGTAACAGAGTTCTGTACACGTTGCGTGGCAGAGGCAGATTTATTGGATGTATTACACTTTGTTTGCGGTATTTTGAGGAATCAATAGGAAAAGGGTTAGAACTACCGAAGGAAAGTAACACTGGAATTACTGGCTCAGCTCCAAAATGAGTACCCAGTAGGAGCCTCCCCAAAACGCATTAACACTCAGGGGCAAAACCCACAGAAGGCCGCGGGGGGCCACGGAAAGAGACGACACGTTGGAGAGACCTGGCTTCATAGGTTTTTAAGTTCATTAAAAGTCCTGTTCCACTTAGACAAACATTAGCTGAGATCTCTACCGTGTTAAGCAAACACACATTAGCAGATCTGTTATTTTATTCTTTCCTCTGTAGAGTTGACCACACACAAGCAGTTTTATAAGACGCGTTTCAGTTTGTGTGGCCACGGTTGCTCATAAGATTTGCAGGGAGGACTTGTCCTTAGGAAGAAGCAAGTGGTGCCATCCCTCATGCTATCCCTCATGCTCATGGAGCTCTTCAGCCAGAACTAGAAAGACCTTAAGCTTGAAGGAGAGTGGAAAGCAGCGGCCTTGCTTTTTACTATGGCAACAGTTGCCTATGGCAACAACCTATCAGTGCCTATGGCAACAACCTATCAGTGCCTGATTTAGTTTCACATGACAATTAAGTGTTCCTGGCAATAACAGGAATAACAAGAAACTGTCATCTTCACGGCTTATAGCACAAAAAAAAAAGCTCCGGACAAGGTAAGGCTGAGGAGGTGTGATGGAGAAGAGGTGTGATGGAGAAGAGGTGTGATGGAGAGGAGGTGTGATGGAGAAGAGGTGTGATGGAGTGAGGATATTTTAGTGTGAATTTGTATGTATAACTAAGTTTGTGGGTGAATGTTTATGAGTAAGTGTGTGTTTTGGGTTAGAGTATAAGTTTGTTTGAATGTTTTAGTTACTGTGGGGGGAGCCCAGGGGCCCTGGGGGTGATAAGGGACACTCTGACTGCTGCATCCCCCTTAATGCTTCCTTCATTGACCTTGTCTCCAATCCAAGTAAAAGGGTGAAGGATTTAGCCAGAAAATGATCAGTGGGTCACACAATGAGTGCCCTAATATATGATGGAACACATCTACCAGTTTCTTGGATTTAACACTTTCAATACCTGCTAGAAAACAAGTAAAAGCAAAGCAGCCATAAAACGAGACAAAGCTTCAGACAAAACAAGACACCCCCCCCTCGGCGATGAATTCACTCTGTGTAACGTTAAAGGGCTTCCTTACTCATTTTAAACAGAAGATATGTTTTCATTAGGGACGCCGTGAATGTGTGCGCTGCTCTTTCTAGATAAGCTCCCAATTATATGATTTACCCCGCACAGAACAGGTCATTTTCGCTAATTGGAATATCTTCCAAACGTGAGAGATTATGTCCGCTTGGGTTAGAAGATTTAATTGTTTCGATGTGGCTGCTAAAATATTCTGCTTGCTGTAATTACGTGTACAGCGTTCCATTTTCTCTCTTGCAGAACTTGTCTTCGGGATACATTATTTATTGACAAACTTTCTCTTTCTGAATGGCGTCCTCTAAACCAGGGCCCAGTTTTCTTTATAAAATCACATGATTTTGGTCCATCGCTCAGTTGCTTAGGTCTAGGTCCCCCGTTTGGTCACCGATGTCCCGAGGACACTACGACCTCTAATTGGGTTACACGATAGATGTTGATTTACTTTGAATGAAACCCTCACCAGGTAGGTCACTGATGCCCCAGGATCAACTGGGTTGCATGAAATAAATTGATGCACTTTCAACGAAACCCTTACCAGGTATTCATTGAAGGAAATAAATCGTCAAATTGGCATAAGCCTGAAAAAAAAAATGTAAAAAAAAAAATCCTGTCCAACAATTATCTTTATCTTTGCGGGTACAAAAGAGCAGAAGACAGCGATGTTTCGGAACTCATGGGCTGGATTCTATAAATGTGATAAATGATTCAATGATTTCTATCTCTTAATAGAAACATCGCACAATAGCAGATAACCGGTGAATGCTTCCTCGCTCCCTGTCCGCTACTCCAGCCTTAAATAAACACTTTTGATATATATATTACCCTACTTACCTTAAAACACAGACTTAATACCTGTTCTACTGAATTTAAAACAATGACGGTTGTTTAGAGAGTAAGTTTGTTGCCGGTTCTTTATAGATCACTTGTGCGTCTTTTCCATTGTACATTCCACCGAACTTTATGATGAAATTAAATATATTGAGTAAACCACCATGAAAAAGACCTTATAAGGGGAAATACCGAAATATTTCTATTTTTATTTAAAAAAATATATATTTATTATTTTTTTTTGCTGAATATAATGTGTTCTAGCTACATATTAGCTTATCCCTGATAAACGACCTTGTCGAAAACAATAATAATAAGCAGGGACTTCGTTAGCATCGCCATAAAGCATCAGCTCGGTGTGGTGTTTGCGCCAGGAAAGTCACCCAAAATATCACATGACTGACAGCAACGGCGGCCTCCAGGTCTGCAGGTAAAGGGGGTTTATTGGAACAAAATTAAATGTGTTTTTCATTTGTAGATACTGCCTAGGTTTATTTTGCTTATGGGACTTTATAACGTACGCCACGTGGAACACAATGCCTGAGCTTTGTCATAGAATGGCTCACTCGCGATCCCACAAGGTCAAGGCGTCCATTGCCCGCACCATGAAGAATTACCGCTCCGCGCTGTGACATTAGCCGCGTTGTGTACATTGTGACATTTGCATTGATTTTTTCCCCCATCTCCAGTAATTATGCTATTCATTAGTTGCCACGAAATATATTTCAGATAATTTCCAGCTACTGGACTGACTTATTATCTACTTTGCGATCCCAATCAATACCCCAACACGAGTGTCTCATCCCGGTTCCTTCAGAGTCTAAATAACAGCCTAGTGTGTAAAGTGTGTCGCACCACATAAAGGAAAACAACATAACATAGTATTATTTCTATATTTAAGTAAAACATTCTGTGCCCTCGATGTAGGGGGGGGCAGATTCGGGACACGTCCCTGTTCCCCTCTTTCCATCTCTGATGTCCCTCCGTTCCAAGCGATCAGAATGTTTTGCACAGACACACAATAATTGTGTAAAGACATACTATTGGGCCTAAAGCCTAAACCATGTGATGAGCGATTCCAAGGAGCATCAAAAAAGGAGGCATCGGCATCTTTGCTTTATAACAAAAAAGCTTATTTTGTTTATTAGGAAACAAGGGGGGTTGTGGAATGAACAATATTTTAGAGCGGTCAACACCCTCCATCCAAATGAAGTGTGTTTTCTTCACGAAAAGATGCCTTATATCAGGACAAATTACACAAATTAAAGATTTTTTGCGCAAAGTGAAATTGACTTTGACCAAAATCTAAATGGCCGGGAGCTTCATCGGATTAGAACGAGGCAGCACATTTTGGATCGGCTCTGGAAGATGCAGTTGAGACTCTCATGCTTCAAAAAAGAGAGGGTAACAGACATTCTCAAGAAACAAGAAGTACTGAAAGACATTGAATTTGACACCAACTCATTTGAGAATGTGTCCCATCCCAACTGACTACTAGGCTTTTGTACGTGGATCAAAAATGATTTTTTTTTGCTGGTGCTCCTGGACTCCTGGTTAATGGAGCGGATAGTGGGAAGAAGACAGAAGAACAAGAAGAGGCAAGAGAAAAAAGGAGACAAGGACATGGAAACGGTTGGCGGAGAAGAGAGAGAGAGCGTGAACGAGTGGACCACCAGCAAACGGTCATTTTCCATCCCATACTACTGTTTTTTTATGCCTTTTGAGTGTGAATGGTTTAAAGTGCATTTTTTTACAACTCTTACTCAATACTTAACTTATCGAGCCAAGTGGACAGGTAGAGCCCGTACAGCTCCGTTCTGCCAAGTTCTTTATCTCTCTCCCCAACAATACCTAAGCCCAGCTCACACGGCCGTATATTTTAACATGCCTGTTATAGCTCAACCAATAGCCTTCAAACACAAATAAATAAAAAAAACTATAAATGAGCCATGTGTAATGCTTTTTCTACAGCAAATTCCATTTCAGTGTATAAATAAATAATAGGACATAAGAAATCGATATTAAAGGGATCTGTCTCCATGCACTGATTTAATGCGCCGCTTTGTTTTAATTCTAATCGTTTGTTAATGTTTTGGAAGTTACTTTACTGTCAGCTGACCGGCCCCGACGGAGTTAATAAAACAAGGAGTGTGCTACAATTGTATGTTCCTTTTACTGAAGTACAACCGGTTGTGTTTCAGCCTTTGATTCATTGGCTTTTTAACATGACCGGCACTTGCCAAATCCGATCTGGCACAAGATGGCTCTACCTGAGATACGTGGGAACAACGCTCCATTGTTAGGGGGAAAGAATGTTTCGTTTTAACAGGCGAAGTGGAACAGAGAAAGACGCCGATTCTTTTGATTTGTTCACAACTTTTTTTTTTTAAAAACCACACAACTCCCCAACACAATGAGTGCCTGAGATGACCTGCGTTGTAAACTGTTCCCCATGTCCTATATTACTTCTCATGTGTTTCCATGATCCATAAACAGATGGGCTGCCCCCTGTATTGAGAATGACCCATTACTACAAAAGGATCTCCACTCAAAGAACCCCAAAGAAGGTGGAGGCCTTGGCCCGCACTGGCCCAAATCCTACTGTACACATTATGATTTATTGGCGTGGGAGCATGAAGGTAGACCATCATACCTTCAATAGCTTTAGAAGGGGACAGCCCCGGTGAGATTCCCCAGGAAGGTGAGCTGGCTGTATAATGCCTCGTTAATAAGGTGAGAGTTCCTGAGACCACATTCAGCCATTTTCCAAGAGGCGTATGCATCCATAATGTGTTGCTTTGTAAGATGTAGGTGGGATGTATGAACTCACAGAATGACATCATTTACTGTCATCTGTCACACTTGCTGGCCGGACCGGTCATTTGACAATTTGGGCAAAAGCACAGAAGGTTGGTGGCATTTACTAGCGCTCCCCTGTCACACCACCTTCAGCAGAACTCTAATGCCCTCCCTTTACCAGGCTTGTGTCTCATTGTTGAAGGACGAGCTGTCCAACTGTTGGACAAACCATTCAGTTTTCCTCTGACATACAGTATGGAGCCCCACTAAGGAACACCATCGCTTTCTTCACTGAAGGAACATTGTTGATTGCCCAAGTATTTGCCCTGTATCTGTTGCTGCTGCGGCTCAATCTCCTCCAGTACTCCGAGGAATCAATTCTTGAATTATTTTTTAATTTTGGGGGGGAATTCAGTGTCTTGTACCGTAGGGTTGGGTGTGAGGATCTCTCAGTGTCTACCCAGTGCCCTGCTACTACTACTAATGTTGCTGCTGCTTTATCACTTACTCTGATCACAATGGTCCGCTATTTGGAGACATTTGGTCCCATAGCTGCTGCTGGCTGTGTATCCATTGGTGCAGAGCTGCTGTTGCTGATTGTGGTCCTGAAGCAAAATCAAGTCTGAATCTTTTTCTAAGCCTTGACACGCTGCTGCTGTAAGAAGACCCCCTTGGAAGTACCCCTCCGAATTTCATTACCGAACCAGAAAAGGCCTCCAAATTCCACCCGAACCGAGCGGTCAGAAAACAAAATTCGCAGTCCAAAAAGCGAAAAACATGACAAAAGCGAAACCAGATTTTCCTCCAAATGTATTTTGCTTGCCGTTCATGAATCTAGCGTCCAGTCGTACAGATATCAAAATGATCGATTTTCTACCCTAGTCAGGTCCTGTTGGGGTAATACTTTACTAGTGCTGGTCGGCATTAGGTGATAAATATATCTGTCCGGCCAAAAATGGCGCCCAATTCATAAGGCATAGTGAAGGCAGGCAGGTGAAACTGCAACTCTCCTGCTGCTTCAGTGCATAAACCCCTTATTCTTAAAGTAATATTTCTAGATTTGTTTCTTATAAAAATAAAATAGTCCCGAGTCCTGAACTATTGGCGTTCCGCATTACTCATTACTTCCAGTGTAAACTGGTAAATTGATGGCCTAACCAATTATTTTGCCTAAAAGTGTATAAGAAAGGATTAAATGGTGCAACACTAAGGACGCAGCGGCAACTTATTCTACCGCAACTTCTACATTCATTAAAATGTCACAGTTTGTGCCCCGTTTACCTCTTCAGCATTGAGGATGTGTGCCTTATTAATAAAATCTCCATGCAAATGAACGTGAGATACCCTCAACACCAACAGATTAACTAAAAATGATATTATAATAAAAAACAAAAAAAATATTATTACAATCGGTAGCTTCAATGACTTTACTGCTCGTTTCATCGGGACAGGCCAACCGGCCTCTGTAAAAGGAATCATCTCTTTTTTGGGGGGGGCACAGGGTCGTATTTAATGGATTTGCAGGGAGCGATAGATTAGATCCAGCCTGTCCGGCACTCAAAGACATTTCACTATTCCAAATCTTTGCCTGCCCGGAGAGCAAATTGTGACCAGCTACAAAGTTGCCGTGGCTCGTATCTTCCCATAAAAGGCTCATAAACATCGACAAGTAGCCCTGGGCATTCTTCAAGGCTGGGTGAATGTGCTCATGGAGTCACATGGGTACTTGTCTGACGAGAGCACGGCCAGCAAAAAAATCTGATTTTTTTTTTTAGTTTTTAAGCTTATTTTTATATTATCCTCCAGTCCCTTCCTTACTGGTCTCAGGCAGACCACCAGCTAACCCCAGCAGTATACCTGATCTGTATACCTTTATGGTTAGCATATCCTCCATATGAAATCATATACATACCTGGGAACCTTCTAAATGAGCGCACCCTGAGACTCTTGAAATATTAACCCTTCAATAGCCCATTGTGACGATTTTATGTAGCGTCTCGCCAAATGGGTTAACCAAATGGTCCTCATGGAGACCTCGATTGGTCATTATTTAAAGATACACTTAATCGAGTCACCTGCATTCACGCAGGGATATCAACTGTAACATACCGGGAGCAGAAGAACCAATTGGGGGTCTTATATATGATCACAGCCGTGTAGAGTAGGAAGGAGTCAGATTAGGGCAAAAACTCAGGTACTGCGAATACTGGAAGAAAACAAGAAACCCCTCGGCTAAGTTTCTTAAACCAAAGGCACGCAGACACCTGCTTTTTTGAGTCGTCACTCAGCAGGACACTCAGGTCTCCGGTCCACAGATGGCTTCCGGACACTAAGGTTTGACCGACGTCCTTCAACTGCAACCCTTCCCAGGCTGTCTGTTAGAAGATCGCAATGGAAGACCTAGCCGTCGGGGTCATGAAGGTCATTTCTTTCCCTCTTACGCTGTGCGTTTATAAGCGATTTATGTTTAACTTCATCTGGATCAATAACTTTAGGAAAGTTCTTGGAAAGGCTGAACTACACGGATTTAGGACTTTTTTTTCAGGCTTACTAGGCAATTTCACTAACACGTCATCCGTTGTCCCTTATGGCACACGGCATGTTCCCCAGACTGAAGAAGGTTTCTTTTTCTGTGGTTACTTGTAACAGGGTCGATACATTTCTTTGCATTACCGCTGCAGTCCAACCAAAAATAAAAAAATCGAGCTAATCCTCTTACTCCCAGATAGAAGGGAGAGGGGTAGAGATTCTTATCAAACTATGTGTGGCCAGCCTTCGTCTTTCTTCCCGGCAAGTTCCTTCTCGCCTAATTGAACATCAGATCTGTCCAGCTCTGGTTCACAATAATCTCGGGGCCTTTTCAGGGGAAAAAAAACATCTAAGAGAGAAAGTAAAGAAACTGCCTCGGCGAACGATGACAAACCACACAATGTGTGTCACTTTTAGGCTTTTTTTTGGAGGTTTTGTGTTGCCGTTCCTGCGAAGATGTTAGAGTGGGGTTTCCACCTCTATAAGGACTCAACTTGGTCTTAACATTTCTTAATGTCCTATATTCTTGCGTTGTTCTTCTCATAAGTGTAACCCCCTTAGCTTTTGGTTTGGCCCAACATGGAAAATGGATTATTGGCTTCCTGCCGGTAACACGTGACCAGGGCCGCTATCATCAATCACGTTTTAGTTGTGATCTATGGAAGTTGTGAGGTTTTGTAAAACAAAAATATATTTATGGCCTTATTTATGGCCTTATTCGAGGGATTAGGCATATTGAGGCAGAGAGGGTTAAACACTTAAATTAAGCCATAACTATTGTGTTTCCCGATTATCAAAAATCCCTTTACAACAAAAAAACACACATAACTTTCAATAACTCTTTTTGTGTGTCAATTTGGCAATATTTATTTCATTAAAACATTTTTCCAGACTTAGAATTCCTTTGCACCATACAAAAAAGCCACATTTCTAGTCGACTTGGTCTGATCAATTCAGTTCATGAATGCACACTTTTTTTTTTTTTTTAGTCGTGCATCAAAAATTTTCAAATAATTTAAAAGGATTTTCATAAAGACATATTTATGACGACATTTAAATGTATTTTTATATTCAGGAAACTATAATAAAAATACTCCACAATTGCTAATCATGGTAGTCATTGCTAATCATCTTCTTGTCTCCGAATTCTTGTCTTCTTTTCCTCCTGGCGACGTCTCCATGCCGCAATTATGTCATCATCATCATCATCCATTTCTCCGCTCTCGTCTTTGCTCTTCCTGATTTGAGCTCGCACATGTGCAGAGTATGATGTCTCCGAATTATCCGAATCCTCCAGATTTTCGCAGGAATACGTTCTCGCTCTCCGAGAATTTCCTAATTCCCCATTTGCTAAGTTATCTCTCTCTCTTGGGTAGTCACCAAAATGTGGTTCTTGGCCGTCTTCACCGTAATGTTGAAATTGGTGCTTGTTAGAATTCCTATGGCGGTAGCTCTCCTCTTCAGACGATGTTGAGAAAGTAGATCTGGATCTCTGTTTCTCTCTGTTGCTTTGGAAGGATGAATAAGAGCGTTCGTCGTGTTCCTTGGCAGCATAGCTGCTTGTTTGAACGTCCAGCTCTTTCCTGGCTTCTGCCCTTCTTAAGTACCTTTCAGAAATATTTTCACTCTTTGATTCTCGACTCTCTTCCTTTTTTACACCACTGAGCCATTTATTAACATTTTTTTCTAACTCGGAGGTTGTGCTTCTGATAGTCGACAAATAACTGGAATTTACTTCAGATTTTGATGAGTCTCGACTTGACTTTATTGAGTTGAAAACATCATTTTCCTGCTCCTCAACGTCCTCAACGTCTTTGGCTTTTTTCTTCTTAAACATATAGCTGCGCTTGTTATCGGTCACAACCTTTTCTTTTCGATACTGATATAGTTTTTCACTTAGCTCTTCCCGTAACTCACTTTCTTTCTCGTTAAGCTTCTTCAGATCAACTTCATCTTGGAAGAGACTATAAAGGGGTACGCTCGTCTGTGTGATCTTCCTCTTCGCGCTAGATAGGTTCGTGTTTGCACTTGCTGACGTGTTGCATGACATAACTGAGTCTGAGCTCCTAAGATCTCGACCTTGCAACAGTGAGCCGGACAAACAAGAGCCACCAGCAGCAGCGAACAACGATGACCTATCGTCATCCATTTTTTGACACTGATCTCCAGGTGCTGTGCTTAGAACTGAAGATGGCCGGGACATCATCAATATTTCATTCTGTTTCTGGGCAATGGTTTCACTCACCACACTGGCTATCCAGTTTTGAATGCTAGCTATAGAAATAGCATCTGGCGTTCCGGGCGGCATGGTTTGGGTTGGAGGTATGGGACTATTTGTTTGACCTGCGGCACTTCTCGCCTGAGATAGGCGCGATGCGTTGCTTCGCATGCTCAGCACAGATGCCGCATCGTTAACGCTGGACGCTGAAGGCGCGCTTTGGAAAAAGGCAGACAACGGGATGCTCCCACTCAAGGCACTCTCAGTCTCCCAACCGCACATGGACTGGCTCTCTTCCAGGTTCTGCTTAGAACGTTCTAGGATCTCGGCCCTCCTCTGCTTTCTCTTAATAGATGCGCTGTCTTCGCCTTTGGTAAGTTCCACAATTTCTTCTTTGTTTTCATTGCCTACTTTCTGTTGCTGCTTGATTTTCCATGACTGATAAGCAGTTAGGTCAATATCAGATTTACTCGCTTCATCTTCCTTCTGCCCTTCGCTGCCCTCTTTCTTTTGGTTATCCGAAGCCTCCGAGTCCTTTTTATGATATCCAAACTGGATTCTCTTGACTTTCCACCTTTCTAGCGGAGTGAGTTTGTGTTTGTTCTTCGTGCAAAAGTTGAACAGAGAGCCAGTTTCTGAAAATACGCTTTCTTCATCTATATCTTTCTTTTTGTCTTTAGAAGTATGGTCGGATCTGTCTTTAGCTTCCTTTTCTATTTCCTGGAGCCTCTGGTTCCACATGTCCCATGTGCTGTCAGTACTTACTGAATCGTTACGGCCTCTGCTCGTTCTATTGATTCTACTTGATTCAAGTTGCTGCTTAAGCATTCGTATTTCCTGGGAGGTCACACTCTCTACGTCGCTTATTTCACTCTGTGCGTACCTCCTCTCTCCCATCGAAGACTCTCCGTCGTCTTCAAGCCCAAGGGACTGATATTTAGCGCTTTGACGTTGCCAGTTTTGGATCATCTGCTCCGTATAATCCACACTATCTTCTCCGTTCTCAGGAAATGTCATAGCTTGTTCTTTGTCTGGTAGTTCTCTAGGCGGAAGTCCTTGTTTTCTTCTCCATTCCTCATATAACTTCTCCTCTTCATCTTCGTCAATTAGAGTTGGCTGTTTTGATACCACGCTTGACTTTCCCATTATGGAACTCCCCATTAAACTTGTGGTGTCCTCTTCCTCAACAGTAATAGAGTGGACCTTCGCCCCCAACACACTTTCCACATCTTCTTCCTCTACCATTATGGAGTGAGCTTTGGCTTGCACCACAGATTCTTGACTTTTGTTATCATCATCATCATCCGAATATTCACGCTCTTCCAAAAGTTTTTCGTTAAGCTCGCGTAGCTGCTTTATAAATTCATCATTGGGGTAAATGGCCCGTTTTTTACGTATTGTCATCAGGGCATCCGAAATAGTCATGTGGTGGAAGATCATTAAATAAGCAGCAACGAGGATCGCTGACCGGCTGATTCCCATTTCGCTGTTGACTAAAACTTTACCTACGTGGGGAAAAAAAATTAAACAATTACTGTAGTTTGAAGCAAATGACATTTGACATGCGAGGATGTGATGTGTGATCATCTTGATCACGCATCACATTTAGACTACAAACAATATACGTTTCTCCTCTTGATTGCTTCCCTCTTACCAATGATTGGAGCATCCAAATATTCCACAAATTAAGGTAAAGAGGGAGCCCCAATCCATACAAAAAGTAACGTTATACATCACAACAAATGGCCATAAGTCATGTTCCACTAAAGCAGACATGCCAACTCTCCCGGAAGTTCCTTGAGTCTCTCGTATGTTCATAGCAGCTCCCTGAGCGAACGCGCGAGAGAGAATTCAATCATGACCACTGAACTCACACTCGAGAATCTGTGCTCAGGTTCTCCTGTGGCCTCCGGTGCCTGTGCCCTGGTCCTTCTCTGTAGCGCGCCCTGATTGGTCTCTCTTTGTGTTAACTAACCTATCGGTTTTCTCAGTAGCCCGCCTACCACAGCGAAGGACCAGGGCACAGGTATCAGGGGACGGAGGACACCTCTGGTGCCCGTTCATACATGTTAAGGGGCCCAGTGAAGCCACCTCCCTGAAATGACTTTTCATGGGTTGGGATGTCTGCTAAACAACCACATGACCAGAGTTTAAATAGTATGATTATATATCATGTGACAGGAAGAAGCCATAAGGCGCTTCTGTGTTGTCATGGAAACATCTTGGAGGTGGAGTATTTTGTTATTTCCTGTCACATGATATAATCATAATATTTAAACTTTGCACATGTGATCGTTTAGTGCCCTACATTAAGACTTTAAGTTACTTTTGTACATCGGTGGTCTCCTGTAACTCCCATTATCCCCAACCAGCTAAACAGCCTTTGTTAGCCCAGGCTCGCTTGAACTTAAGGATTGTTCATTCTGGCCTTTTGCAAAGTAAAAAATAATCATTCATTCAGTAAACTGGATTCACCAAAATTCACCAAATTAGACAGATTTTACTTTTTTTATATATTCTATATATTTTTTTATATTGTTGTGTGCCCTGATATTGCAATATTCTATACATTAATGCTCTTTAACACCTTTAATCATCAGTAATGTTATCTCTGTGGTTAAGATGCTGCAGATTATTATTGTGGTTCATCTCTGAAAGAACGGCGTGAGCCCCGACGCGCCGTCAGGACGATACAAACCTCTTTTGAAGCTTTTTATCAAATATTATTGGCAATTAATAGATTTTTTCCCCCCTAATAGCGCACGGCCTATTATTATTTTATATCTAAAGCTGCTGCGAGGCTTTGCGCGGCTTTGACCTGGTTTTGTGGCTGTAAAACTTTGATAAATGACCCCCGTTGAGATCTTAGACACCCAGCACAGAGGGTCTCAGCGTGAGTCGGGGCTTATAATGGCATTTTTAGGCCAAGGTTGCCGGCCACGAGGCTTTGATAAAGAGACCTCTAAAACGCTGTGTTCTTGGAACAAATGCAGGAAAAGCCAAAGTAATAAAATCAGGACGTTTTTTTTTTTTTAAACGTTACATTTCAGCCGTATTAATAAAATTCTTATTTAATGTACACTTTTACTTTTGCACACTTCACAAGTGTCCCTCTTTAGGAGGGACAGTCCCTCCTTTTTTGGGCCATATTAAATGCTGGCAGGCATGCTTCGCTGGGTTCTGTTCTAAGTACAAGATCACCTTTATATCCCAAATATACGGTTTTTTTTTGTTTTTTTTTCAAAAGCTAGATTTATCCCAAAGGGAACAAACGTCACTTTATCCAAAAGGGATATAATTTAACCCAACGTGGCTTTTTTGGGGGGGAAAACCAAAACCAGCGTTTTCTGGAAAGGTTATTATTGTGCGGTGCTGTATTTTTAGCCATTGTTATTATTACTCTGAAAATACACCCCGGGTGATTCACCGGCGCGTCTCCGGACGGTCTCACACCGCGGGGTTATTTTTATCCAATATCCTGACGGAGGGGCCCCTCTGGAAGCGAAGGGACGGACGTCCACTCTGTTTTTGGGAATAAAAAGTATATTTTGTGAATTTAGAAGCCTCGTTCTCTGTTACGGAAGCAAGAAGCTGAGGTGGGTTCATATTAAATAATGAGAGTATGAACTGGTACCCGGGTAACGGGGGGGGGGTATTTTCCAATATTTTTAGTGCGGGATGGGACTAATTTATTGAATTTAAAATTCTAGCTATATTTTCTATAACTTTGAAATGTTTAATCCCCAGATCTTTTGTTTGCATTTTGCGTAGGTCAATTCAATTATACCCTAAGCCTCTTTCTGATTGTGCTCTTAAAAATCAGGACTGTCCCTTGAAATCCGGGACGCTTGTCAGGTACGCTATCACAATCTCCCCAACACTTTCCTGTTCTTTGCACCATCAGCCTCTGCCCCAAACCTCCCTCCGTGAGACTTTAGCACAGGGGTGGTCCAACCTGCGGCCCTCCATCTGCTGCAGGACTACATCTCCCATCCTCCTCAGCCAGCCCCTTAGCTGAAAGAGCATTATGGGAGATGTAGTCTTGCAGCAGCTGGAGGGCCGCAGGTTGGACACCCCTGCTCTAGCACACTGAATTTTACTTTGCGACGTATCACTTAGTAAATAGGAAGCGCAGTTATTACCCCTGCATGTGAGCAAAGCCTCGTCGAGGAACTCAGCCGCCGGTCTGAAGAACTTGGAGATGTCTGAGTCTGGGAAATCGTCCACTTCCACGCCCATGTACTGGATCTCGGTGCCGGAGTAGAATTCGGGTCCGGTAAAAACGGTGGTACCATGCGCCGCATTAAGCACATGGGTGATGCCCATCCTTTTCAGACGCCCTTTATTAACAGCGACGCTCCTGTAAAGAGTAGGTAATGGCGTTATTTGTCTGCATGTTCATTTCTACGGTCCCAGGCGAGTGCGGGGTGACACCAATCGAGCCGTGATATGGAGAAACACGTCAGGACCCCAGATGGACCTACGGAAATCACGTTAATCGTTACAAGGAAAGCGTGTGCCGTCGGGTCATAGATTTCTCCGTGTGTTGGATGAACCAACGTAGACCCTCCATTTGTTGCCATCAGGGGGACTGAATTGACTGGAAGAGGCCTAATCCTCAAATAACGTAACACAATGTATCCGATGAGAGCTAAACTATTTATCTCTCCCCATTGAATACTTTTTTACCATCTAAAGATCCTATAACCTTATTCTTCAGACTGTGATGTCTAAACAACTGACACGAACATTTAGATGTGGAAGTTTTACTTTACTGAGAGGGTGGTAGATAAGTGGAACAGCCCTCCAGCAGAAATGTTAGAGATTAATACAGTGGGGGGAATTTAAACGTGTATAGGGCAGGTGTATGCCTATCCAGAATCTAGGATGACACTAAGGACACTAGGCAGGCTAGACGGGCAGAATGGTTCCTATCTGTCATCATGTTATCATCCAGCTGTGCCCACAGACAGTCATGAAAGGTCTCCCAATTCTTATAAGTGTTTGGATGGGGATCCCATTCTTGAACTCACTTTTCAGCAATGAAAATATTGGGCCAGACCTCGTCCACCGAGTTGATGGGGGCTTCCATGCGATCCTTCACGAGCTCCCTCTGAAGGTCCAAGACACAGGGAGTGTTGAACAAGCTTCGGTCATCAATCTTCTCCTTGACCCGGTTATAGAGATCCTCGACAAGCAGCTGCTCTGCCGACTCCAGCATCTCAGGACACATTGTATCCACCTTCACCTCTTTGTGCTTCAGCTCTAGAACGAGAGGTCAGCCGTCATCTAGAAAGCCCCAGAAACGGACTATTCTTATAACACGCGATTTGTGCTCAGACCTATTACTCCAAAATTACTTTTTTTTACTTTTACATAAAACATTTAAACTTTTTGCGTGGTAGATATGGAAACTTTGAAGAACCCGGGGCTTAAAAATCTTCCTACCGTTTCAAAGAACCCTCTCACGTTGACATTAAAGTTTGTCCTTCTGCACCGGACACGGCACTTAAATTTATTGCGGAGTCTCGCTGCGAAGGTTACCTCCGTTTCATTCCGGTTCACAATTACTACTCCGAATGTACGTTAGCGACACAAGATAAATCTTTACATTTAACAGTTACCCTAAAGAAAAACTGTTACACCGAGGGGGTTATTGGGGGTTTTGAGTCGATACTTATTATTGTGCCAACTTAGAATAAGATATAAAGTTATGTAGAATTTTGGGACCTCCAATGCCCAATTAATTGACCCAAATAAATGTATCAAGTTTGCCTGAAGATTCCATTTTATTTTGGGCTGATATGGCTATATCAATTTAGCGTCCTTTGACTTAGAGATTTAATTTTTTCTGTTAAAAATCAACTATTTTTTGAAAAATGAATAAAAATGAAATGAATACAAACATATGGCTGAGAAATGTTCCATTAAGATTCTGTGTTTCTTCTCAGTGGAGACAGTTATGAGGATCGTGGCATTTACGTGCATAACGGGAAATTGAGTGGAGAAATACTAATATTAGTGGGAACTGATTAACCCCTTAAGGACAATGGGTTGTCCTTAAGCCCATTAAAAACAATGCGTTGTGAGCCCGTACATGTACAGGCTTTGTCATGAAGGGGTTAAAAATTCCAGTCTGCATCGGAAAGGTGGACAGTGGAGGGATTGAGAGGGTATTCTGGTAATTTATGCCCCTGGAAGGCATCTAGGGGTCACTTTTCTCGCATGGCTCGTTAAAGCCCAGGATGGTAGGGTAGTCCACCGGGCGTCTGGGCGGGCGCGAGGGAATTAATTAATATAACTCCGACCTAGAATTATTGCGGATAAATGCCCCATCCCTCTTTTTGCCCTCTCATCTAAGATGATGGGATTGGTTTTGAGACGCTTGGGTCCTAGGATGGAAAATGGGGCAAAAAGCCCTAAAAAGAGTGATACTTGTTGGGAGGGGTCGGGAGTCCTTTAGGAGCGAAAGCCACTACTCATATTCATATTGGAGAACTTCCAGATGAGGTTGGTGGTAACTGGTGTTAACTGGTTGGTGGTTACCAGATAGACCATGACCTATAAAGAAAATGTTTTATTCAGAATTTCATAATAATTAAATATAATGTTGAAATTTGTATGAAATTCTGAATGAAACCATATTTCAGGGATGGGAATGCCTTTCCAGATTTAGAATATTTTTTTTTAACATCATTCTATTTTTTAACAATTTCATTCACGTGAATTTTTTTTCTTCTGATTTAATTTTAAAAACTGGCACAGAGGAACCAGAATTTAATCTTGGACCCAGTATGCGCGGCCTACGAGGGACGGCAGCCAAAGCTTAAATCGAAAATGCAAAGCATCCAAACTCAATAATTCACCTTCGTTTATTATTTGCTTGGCGGCCACGGATGAAGAGAGGTGGATCGGCTCCATGAAGATGCTCTCGGTGTAAGCGTCAGACACCATGGAGAAGCTGGAAATACCGCAAAAAAAAAACGATTAAAATAACGTTCCAAGAGGACAGGAGGCAGCCTGCGTCCACACTTCATTAGCAAACAAGAACCCAACTTGTAGATATTTTAATTAGATGGATTGGATTGCTTGGTACAGCCGTGATGAAGGCTTCTGGGTAGCACTGTTCTTTTATTTTGCTGAAATTTTGTTTTTATAAACCCTATATATATATATATAATCACAAAAAGGGAGAAAATTTTTATCCATATTAAGAAAAAGCTGTTTCACAAAAAAAAACTTGTTTTAATCCAATTACATCACATTGTTTACATCATAATGCAGAGACCGCCTTTGTGAATGAATATTCAGAGTTCTTGGGTGTTCCACCACACATGTAGAAGAGGTAATCGTGGATACTTTTCAAACAGAACCATAACTGGGGGGTTCTCGGGGTACGCCATGCGGAGCTCCATCTTCTGGTGGGGGTAGCATTGCGTAGGGCCGGGGTTGGGGTCAGAGTTAGCTCCATGCAGCCCTTAGGGGCAGGGAACCAGGTGAGGAGGGGATGAGGTGGGTAACAGGTAGGACACGGACAGGTGGGGTGGGTTTCATCACATCTCGCTCCCTGTCCACAAAAATAGCAGGTTGACCTGGAAAAGCAGAGCTTCTCCCGGAGACTCCAGGTGAAACCAAGAGCTCCCAGGCGTACCCAGCACCAGCGGTCACCTCCGTCTGTCGATCAGCTGTATGCGTGGATCCCACTTATGGTCTCTGTCACGGTCAGGACTACTTGCCAAGCCGTGACTGTGTGGAGGGCATGGGCATGAAGGGGTTAATAGCACCAGGCCTCTGGATTTACTAACTTCACCTCTTAACAAGGCATAAATTACACCAAATTAACCCCCAAATCCTGCCTGTATCCCCCCAGGTAGTCTGCCACCACTCACGATTTTGATACCGGATTCGTGAGAAATCCGAATTAGAACCTTTATCTCTATATATATATCAACCCACCCCGGGCAAACAACATATATATATATCCAGTAGAACTCAATAACAATATGGTAACGTGTTATCCTCTCTTAGGGTTTGTGGATATCGATACTAGAGCCCAAAGACAGACTTGGATTATGAATATTTTAATAACAAAAATACAAAGATTACACAGTGCCAGAATTACAAAAAACAAGACATACAAAATAAAAATAAAACAGCAAACAGTTCTTAAAAACAATAGGACTTAAACACAGGACCCTCACTCACGAGTTTCTCCAATAAGCAGGCCTGTGGAAACTCCTTAAGTCCAGACGGTTCTTACGATGTTGTTCCGATCAGAGTATATCATGGAGTTCTCTTTTGAGGTTGCTGCATTGTCCCTAAATCAGACTTTTGCAAGCAAACGCCCCTCTGACCACATGACTGATTATATGACACCATCCCCAAGAATCGGGTCCCATCTTTGATCTGCCAATAAGTTATGGTGGGGTAAAGGTGATGGAAACCCCTCCACTTAAGATAGGAATGGAATTCCTATAACTAAGGATCCTTATCTGTTAGGCCATGAATCACCACAGGGGTCCTTTGGGAAGATGACACCTCTAGCAGAACAGATACAGAGGGCATGCACAAAGAAACACATTAAAATCAACCTCAGATTAACTCATTGAATGCTTAAACAAAGAAACTAACCACCTCTGCTGGGTTACCCTTCCATGCATCCACTACATTATATGAGTTAATCATGACAGTCTCCCATAATAAATTTGTGACATCACAAACATAGAATGCAAGCTGATTTTGTGCGCAGTCACGGTGGGAAGTTGAATGCCTTGTATCTCTAAAAGGTTCCTGTGATTTTCACCTGAATCGACCCTCAGCCTGATTTTCGAGAGATGCAGCAGAAGTCCACTGATAACCCTGCTGCTTTCCCTTCCTTATTCTAGGTCTTCCAGTATATAAACGGATCCATGATCTGTCAATTTATAGCTTGCCGATAATAACACTTTTTGTTACGCAATTAAAAGTCCAGTCGTGTCACCTTACTTAAGTTTCCTTCTTTGCTGGCTTTTAAACATTGCCTTTTTAACAGATCAGAGTTTGGAAAATGTGTTAACTTCATCTATATTTCAGAGAGAAAAGGCAGCAGTTTGGGAAAGGGAACTTAGTTGAAACATTTGTGCTATATGTAACAGTGAAAACGATTTGCCGAACTCCTAGACTCACCAGAACATCGTGCTCTTTCCTTTCACCCAAACCCCCTTCTTCCTGAATTTCCTTCCTTATCCATCCATACCCTTATCTCACATTTGCTTTTTCGACTACGCCACCAGGCGCTGGCCGCCTTTCCCCCGTCGCATGCAAAGGAACTGTAATGACGGTCCACATTCTACAGCGATCCATTATTTCCTCATCTCAAATGGCATCACGGCACTTACATCATATCGCCTTCTTCTTATATCATATCATATATTATATATATATATATATATATATATGATATATGATATATATATATATATATCATATCACGCTATTTACATCATATCACCTTCTTATATCATATATTATATATATATGATATATCATATATAATTATATATATCATATCACGCCATTTACATCATATCGCCTTCTTCTTCTGATGGGCTTTGGAGATTCTATCCACGTTGTGTTCCAATGGATGTTCTCTATAAAATATCCAGTTATGACATATTTCATTGCCTTTTATTTGCCGGGCGCTTTAGATAACCGTAAACCGTACCGTTTAGTGGACAGAATAACCTTTATACTGCTAATATACCCGACTACGCATTATGCACGGTCATGTCTATAAGAAAATACCCTCTAGATTGTAAGCTCCCGTGAGCAGGGTCCTCCTAACCTGGTGTTTCTGTAAATCAAATTGTTATGCTGTATAGTAATTGTTATGTCCTCTCTGCCCATTCTACAGCGCTACGGAATATGATGGCGCTATATAAAACAATAAATAATAATAATTGTGTATCAGAGCTTAGGTCAGGAAAACAACACCAGATAAAGCATACACTTAGCTTACATCACCCACTCCTTAATAAAACAAATGCAAAATATATGGGAAATCTCTAATTTTGGAGTAAACTAAGGAAATAAGGAACTACCGGTATTTACAAATTGCTTTTTAGTCACATGGGTTTTTTTGTTTGGTTTTTACCTCGTTTCATTTTAAGATAAAATATTTTTCCTTCAAATGAAAAAATAGTGATTTTGTACATTTAATGTGTGATCATATTTACAAAAAACTTTGTGCATTGTTTACAGATAACCTGGAGATTAAGCCGCCGTTTCCGTCCGTGGCGGAGATTTGGTCTCTGTTTGCAGAAAAGATTGCTTTACGCAAAATCTCAATTTCTTTTATTTTTTGGGGGGTTCCAACAAAGAATCCAATCAGTTTCTACAGAAGCTGGCGCGAGGTCCGTTACTGCCCCAAAGCCCAATAAAATCATTGGCGAAGACGTTAATATCAAGAACATACAAAAAATACAAAAAAAAATAGATACGGATCTCTGGAGCCAATTGGATTTTACGTTATCTACAGAGTTTCGCTCAGACAAAACGATGTAAACAAACATTTTCTCTTATTTAATTTTAGATCATAAAAAATATACACCACTACCATTCAGAAGTTTGGGGTCGCTTAGAAATCTTCTTGCTTTTTTTTAAAGAAAAGCTAATTTTGTCCATTAAAATAACATGAAATGGATGAAAATGAGTATTGTAGCTGGAAACAGCTGATTTCTAATGGAATCTCTTCATAGGCGTACAGAGGCCCTTTATCACTCCCATCACTCCTGTGTTCCAATGGCCCTTTATCACTCCCATCACTCCTGTGTTCCAATGGCCCTTTATCACTCCCATCACTCCTGTGTTCCAATGGCCCTTTATCACTCCCATCACTCCTGTGTTCCAGTGGCCCTTTATCCCTCCCATCACTCCTGTGTCCCAATGGCCCTTTATCACTCCCATCACTCCTGCGTTCCAATGGCCCTTTATCACTCCCATCACTCCTGCGTTCCAATGGCCCTTTATCACTCCCATCACTCCTGCGTTCCAATGGCATGTTGTGTTCGCCAATCCAAGTTTAAGTTGAAAAGGCTAATTGATCGTTAGAAAACCCTTTCCGTTTTCCGCAGCGCTGTACACCGGGTATATGTTCCTCAAATACTGGAAAGGTAATTTGTGTAATTTGCCGTGACGTAACATTCAGCATTTGGCACAGTTTGGGGGGGCTGTGATGGGTTTGCTTTGCCTTGAAATGTTACAGACCTCCTATCTTTAAAACAGCATAAAGGGGCTTATTAAGGTACAGGAGGAGGAGGAGATCAGAGGATTAGATGGAGGGTAAGAGAGTTTTTCTTTATTGAGAAGGTGGAAGTGGAACAGCCTCCCAGCAGAGGTGGTAGAGGGTAATACAGCGAGGGATTTAACCATGCATGGGATAGACATACGGCTCCTGAATCTAAGACGAGGCCAACGACTGATTAAGGTTTGAGTCTTTACAGCAGGAGAAACGGGCGGCTAGACGAATGGGGCCGAATGGGGCCGACCTGCCATTAAATTGTATGTTCCTATATTTTGTAACGCCTTCTAATTTTTAATGACTTTTTCTAGAAAAGCCGCATCGCTTCTCCTTGTCCCCTGCATCTCATTCCTTGCCGTTCCCGCTTCCAATTATACGCGCACCAAAATGACCAGCGATGTACACAACCCCGGTATGAAAAAACATCAGAAAGAGAAATAAAAAAATAAAAAAATCTCTTTCTGCAGTGGAAATAATGGCAAGGGATTCAATCAGCGAGGATCGGTGCTTTTCGTATCCAAGGTGACAGAAATAACCATCCACATTCATCACGTTATATATTACCAGCCGATCGATACCAGGGTAGCCATCTGGATACAGGTCGAGAGGGAAGAATCATCAGCTTAGTGTTTTTCTCGCGTTTCCCAGAGCATTCTGGGAGTTATGAGACGGACGTTTCATTCCCTGTTTTCAGCTCTGCTTTCTCCAAAGAGAACAAAAAAAAAAGACGTAAAACGCCATATTTTTTTTTCTATAAAATAAAACAACTAAGATTTGCAAATAAACTATTAATTTAAAAAAAAAAAACAAAAAAAAAAACTGTTACTTAAAGAATTATACATAATTCTTTTATTGCCACGGGGGTATGAAGAGTATCTAAAACTGAGTTTTATGTATTTTATATATATATACATATTTGTGTGTAGGTAAAAAAAATATCTAAGGGGCTGTCATATGGGGTAGAAAGCCTTAAATATTTTTTTAATTTTTATTTAAATTTCTTTTAGATATATTGAAAATATTAGTAAAAAAGCTAAAAAACACAATTAATTTATATGAAAAAAAAGGGGAAAAAACAAGGGGAATGAGCGACGTTTCCAAATACAAAAATACAGCACCGGGTTTAACCCCTTCTGTATGAGACGTCTGCCTGAGGTTGCTGGTAGTTGCAGTACTGTCCCTGCTGGAGTGCCAAAGGTTATCGCCATTAATTCCCCATGAAGTGGGAAATCGCACCGGCTAATAGGATATATTTTATAGATATGCTATGTTGCCTGGCAGGTAACGCGGGCTTTTGACAGGTATACATGACGCCACTGAAGGTTTGAAATCCGTAACAAAGAACAAAAAGCGTAAAAACAAAAGAAAAAAAAAAGAAAAGAAAATTCTACCGAGCTGATTATTTTCACTCTAAAGAAAAATTGAGGTTTCACGCTGTAATTCGCATTATTTCCTACTGATTTATTAAAGATCAAAGCAATTTTTGGAAAATTATTTAACAATTCATTTTTTTTTGTCTTTCATGCAAATATAAGTTCTAGCGATAGATAAAAAAAAAATGCCCCACAGAGGATACTTCATCTATTCTGCAGTGAATTATACATGGAAAATCATGCAGCTGTTTATATATTCAAATAAAGGCATGCATATGTAAAAATATGCAAATATTTTAGCTGCATACATTTGCATGTCTAATACTTCCTGCGCAACTCTCCACGAGTTAAATAGGTTAATTAAGTACATCTCTGCATAAATATAAATCGCATTTCTCTGCATATCTAATCCTCGTCTTAATGCGTCTCGCTGTGAATAATCGCAAAGATTTGCAAACATAATTCAGATTTTTCTAAGAATTAAATAAAGTTTATTTCTTCGTCATGTTCCAGTAGAAGATTTTAAGCATTTTGCTGCATTTAGATTGTATCAAGATCCTATGAAAATATTTTATGCTATATATAGATATAGAAATATAAATATAATAGTCATTTGTTGCTTATGGCAAGAAACATTTTACAAACAGATAAAAATGTTCAAACTTAAAAAATAATGTCAAATACATGGAAAGCAGAAACAAACGAAATGTGAATTGCCGCCTTACGATTACCAGGGGTCGGTTAAACGCCCCCCCTATTTACCCAAATTGTCTAGATTTAGCAAAATGTGTTCCCGACATGGCACCCAATGGGTTAAATTACAGCAGTCATTACAGCTAAACAACCCTAAATTCATTCAAAAGAGGAAATCGCTGGCAGGAGATAGAAGGGGAAAATTGAGCCCAACAAAAATGTACCCCAGAGTTTGTACCCCATGGTTTGGACTTCAATCAGGGCAGTTATGAGAAGTTTAAGAAATAGAAGAAAATTAAGTAAAGATTGTCAGCTTGCGGGCCGGGCCTTTTTTTCCTAATGTGTTGGGTCGTCTTAGTCGGTCAGTTCCGGTTTTGTCAGACCCTTTGAATGTATGGACTGTAAGAAGTGCTGCGGGAATTGGTTCTATATAATATTAATAATAATAATAATAATGATAGAAATAATAATAGAAATAATAAAAATAATAATAATCATAATAATAATAATAGAAATAATAAAAATAATAATAACAATCATAATAATAATAATAGAAATAATAAAAATAATAATAGAAATAATCATAACAACAATAATAATAATAATAGAAATAATAAAAATAATAATAACAATCATAATGATAATAATATTAATAGAAATAATAACAGTAACAACAACAATAAAAATAATAATAGAAATAATAAAATAGTAACTGAATGGGAGAATATTTAGACTCAAATTCTATAAAAAGAGTAAAAATACTTTTTTTTTTACACTCTATGGGCTTGTAATGATACACTACCCTAGAAAGGACATTATTGCCTAAATGGTTACCCTACATACTAACCCTGGCGTTAATGCTAATATTTTGGTTTTTGCCATTCTTTCGCACATCTCAATTGCAATTTTTCCAATCACCTTCATTCACGCAGCCAAGAACGGACTGAAAGAGAAGAGCAAATGGATCATGTTTTACAGCACCCCCTGTGTTTGTGCCGCTACCCGGCTGTCCCTTAGGCTTTAGGAAAGATGCACTGCGCCATTCTTCTTAAAGAAGTATTCATCATCGTGTCAGTGTTCTTACGGTGAAAAATGTGCATTGTTGCCCCAAAGAAAAACCTTTTTTTTTGAAAATTATGCATGATACGAAAGAGATACGGCTGAGAGACGAATATTTATACCGAAACATTGTCACAATACAGATCTTCTGTTCCGAGACCTCTGTAATACGGATCATTCATTTTTTTTTTATTAAAAAAAAAAAAATTTGATTAAATTAAAGAAGGTGATCAAAAAGAGGGTAACCTCAAAACTGTAAAACCCTGAAATGTACCCCAAAAGATGATCTAATTTAATATACAAATAAAACAACTTTTGTTACATTAATAAATAAAATATTTCAACCAATCAGAAGCGTCAAATAAAATCAAAGGGAAACAAATATTTTTGGACATGTGTTTGATTTTAAGTCTTTTTGGTTTATTTAAAAAAAAAATTAGGTTTTATTTGTGTAATAAATTGGGATCGTCTTTTTGGGGCTGCTATTCACGTTGCACCCACTAGGGGGCCACAGCCCCGGATTGAGACCAGCTGAATCCCGATCCGCTGCGCATGTTGAACGTCTAATGCGATATTTGCTCCGTTACATTTCCATTCAGCGGTTGCATTTGACCCGTTCTTATTGCTGTCGGTTTCTGGCTCATTTATCGCGACGAAGACATTAGAAATACACATTATTAGATCGCACAAATAAAAAAAGGGATTTTTTATGATAAAGGGAAGAGATTTGACAATGGTGAAAGCAAATGACATAGGATTAGAGGGTTAGACTTTTGGAGGACAAACATTTCTAGAGTAAGAATGTGGAGTCACATAAACTTTCAAGCCACGCGAAGAAGGGACCTCTGAGGTTTTCTATACTCTTGTAACCCCACAGTTTATGCTGTTGATCAGCTAAAATGTATCCCAAACTTCTTCTGCAAATAGTGAATGAAAAACATATTTCTATTAATATTCTTAGAGCCACTTGGTTATAACATGAGGTTTAGTTATTAAGCGCAATGTGCTGGCTCCATCCGTGGCAGATTATCAATTAGGCACACTAAGCACATGCCTAGGGACCCCCAGAGCTCTAATGTACAGCTGCACTGTGCTGGCTACTGTAGCCTGGAGTCATACTTTGTATTCACCACCTTTCGAAAATTTGGAGTCACTTAGAGGTCTCCCAATTTTGAAAGAAAAATAAATTTTGTCTATTAAAACAATATGAAATGGATCAGAAATCCAGCCTAGACAGGGTTGATGTTGTAAATAACTATAATGCTTTTTAATGGAATCTCTTCATAGGCGTACAGAGGCCCTTTATCACTCCCATCACTCCTGTGTTCCAAAGGCCCTTTATCACTCCCATCACTCCTGTGTTCCAATGGCCCTTTACCACTCCCATCACTCCTGTGTTCCAATGGCCCTTTATCACTCCCATCACTCCTGTGTTCCAATGGCCCTTTATCACTCCTGTGTTCCAATGGCATGTTGTGTCCGCTTTTAAGTTTAAAAGACTAATTGATGGTAAGAAACTCCTTTTGTAATTATATTACAGCCAGAAATGTCCTCGTTTTCCATGAAAACAGCAAAGTGACGCCAAACTTTTGAACGGTGGTGTATATTATGAAAACAGACAAAAATAAAAGGATTCCACAATGTTCTTGTTTTTAGCCAAACCCCCGCCGTGCTGGAAGCATACCACCCAGCGTTGGGAGGGTGGTGTCGCACCCAAGAGGGAGCCTGGTAAGGAGCAGGACCACCATACCTCCCTCAAAAGCTACCTTGTGGCGCTCAGCTGCAGCACGCGAGGAGATGGCCATATCCAATCATTTTATCAGCTCCCTGGGCCAGAGGAGGACAGTGGGGCAGAGAAACGGCTCAACAGGACAGGGCTTGAAAATCAGGACTGCCCCACATAAAATGGGACACTTGGGAGATAAGTAGTAGGCTCACGTCATAACCAAAATCAACCAAAAATATTTTTTGTGATGTCTTTGAGTTTCATTCAATATCTGGCACATTATCGCTCGAAATCATTAAAGAAACGTGTTACTCGATGATTTATAAATATTTATTTGTGATTATATGCGTGATTTACGGAAATCGGTGCGGTCAGAACTTTTGTCTCTCACCCCTTTGTTTCTTTAGTAGCTGAATACGATCGGCCATCAGGCGGCTCAAACAAAGGCCATCGGTAAATTGACTTTATAAGATAAATGGGGTACATTTTCCAAGTGGAAAGTTTAGCTGCGGAGGAAAAAATATCTAGGGAATGAGTTTAGAGAAAAGAGAAAATTACAAATATATTTTTAGGCAGCAGCGAAGCCTTCTGGGTAATTGTGAAAACATTATATTTGTCTTTCATTACTGTGTGAAAATTCAAATATATATATATACGCTATGAACAAATGTATGTGGGAACCTCGTCTAATTTCCGGATTAAGATGCTTCAGCCGCACCGATGGCTAACGGAGAAATAAGTCAGTTTGAGAAATGTCTGCCCCGGTTCACCGTCAGAGCCTAGGAGAAACAACAGCTCAGCCACGAAGCGGTAGACCGCGCTCACTCACAGAGCGGGGCTGCCGAGTGCTGAAGTGCGTAGCATCACTCACTGCAGAGTTCCGGACTGGAGGTAACATCAGCAGTGGCGCCGTGTGCCGGGAGCTTCGTGAAATGGGTTTCCGTGGCCGAGCAGTTGGACAGAAACCGAAGATCAATGTGCTCAATGCCAAGCGTCGGCTGGAGCGGCGTAAAGCCCATCGTCACTGGGATGAACCGGAACGGAGATTGCGAGCCGGGCGTCTCGTCCAACATCAGCGCCGGACCTCACAGACGCTCTACTGGATGAACGGCAAAAATCCCCAAACCTAACGGCGTTTTATTTGTCTTTATCTTCTCAGCTTTCGGCACCAATAAAGTTATTCATTGAAACGATAGCGTATTCGTAGACGTTCAGCAAAGCCAAGTTAGGCAGTCGGAGGCAAAATCTGCTTAAAACAATTATCTGCCCCAAACACCCAGCCCTTCTCCTCTTTCCGCCTTCTAAAGTTACCGGAAGAAGGGGAGAAGCCTTTGAATGGGGAGGAATAATCAAGCAGATCGCCAGATAAAGAAGTTGGCTGCTCCCACGGCCTCCACCAGGTGGTTTATTCACATCTATATTTCTTATTTTGATCGTAAAAACGTAAGTAACGCTGATCCCCGCTGATGAAAAGGTTAATTCTCGTCGGTATATATTGTGTCTTTTTCCTCTGAACACCGCAGGGACCACAAAACGCCGCAACGGACACTTTTTTCATAGCTTGAGGCTGTCGATCGTTATGCGGAAAATCCCCCGATTATGTAAACCGCTGCTAATAAAAAGTGCACCGGGCCTCGCGGCGGGAAACGTCTGCGCGTTATTGTCATTTTTTTTGACAACTCTAATTCGATTTTCTTCAGACTTCATCCTCAGCCAGGTGTATAAACGCGCGTAAGGGGCTGGTTTACTAAATGGGAGCTGACATCTGTGGCATTTTATTTTATTTAATGTTAAAGGCGGCTGTCGGTTGGATACCCCGACCCGCTTTATGCTAATCACCCTAAAATATGACCCGGTGTATAGGCAGCTATGACATCATAGACCCTGTTGGCCGATCTTAAACTAATGTGTAACTACGGCATCATCTAATGTCCAACTCATGCGTATCTAGGAGTGAGTAAGAATTCCGGGCTCCCCAACCAACGCTAGTCTTTTACCGCCAAGATAAATGGGTGCAGGGAGAGCCGCGTCTCCTGGACAGGGGCCACTGCGTCTGCCATCTCTCTCTCTACCTCATTTACCATCTACTGGGGCAAGTCCAACACCACGCATGGCTAGCGGCCCCCGGCTCCCATAAAGAACCAGGCAGTGTGAGCTCTTGGGACCAGTCCTAGGAAGCTCCTCCCAGCTGTGCTGTGAGAAGGGGCTCAGCCAATCAGATAATTGTCAGGGTGCTTCTGAGGGCCAAACTTGTTCAGATTTCTTTCATTCAAACAGTATCAGAATTTGGCTAAATCCCCCCCCCCCCAAAAAAGTGTGTGCAAACCAGGAAAGTCCTTAATTTTACGGTCCTTTTTATTCCAATGTATAGAAATATATATATTACATATATTAAGGCGAGCTTACCTGGGCGATGGACTGCGCAAATAGCGAGCCTGTACGGCCCTGACATCATCATCCTCGCCTTTATCAGGAACCACTTGTTCGCTACCCCGGTCTTGGCTGGTTGCCATGGTGATTTGCTGCAGATGGATCTAAGCGCTGTGAACGGGAGATAAAAGTTTTGTAAATTTAAAACGTGCCGCCCGGGTCACAACCTGCGGAAAACTAGAAAGAAATTCTCCACTGCTAAAATTCATCAATTTCCTACTACTTTTGACCCACAAAGAAAGAATAATGAAACCCACGAAGTTCTTGCATAATAAGAACGTCAAGTGATGTCATAGCACGGCCATGCTTATGTGACAAGCGTGGTGTGACATCATAGCGCCGCCAACTGACAACATTAGTGCCACGTTCTCTTCCGAATAGAGATGGGTAGAATGAGGGTAACTGTGTATAACTCTGACTGGGGATGATAGGAGTTGGAGGTTGGTCCTTCCTAGAGCGCTGTACACAATGAAGAGTAAATTAAGGTATTGGAGTCTCTTTACTAAATCAAAAATTGGTTGAAAATGTGGTTATTCACCAAAAATAATCAGTATAGATGGTGTCATCGCACCTGTACAGAATGCTGGCCATAATTGCCCCCTATTGGGGAGAACTTGAACGCTCAAGATACCCCCTATGGGAGCAGGATGTGGAGGATCTGACCCCTGCTGCCCCCCCCCCCCGATATAAGACCCTGATCTCTGCTACACGCCATTAACTCATTCAGAATCAGACACGGGGATAATCGCTCTGTCTGCACTCGGGGGGCCGATCTCGGCGTTCGGGAAACTAGCGAGCTGGGGGTGTCAGAGAACTCGAGGACGGGGCATCAGCATTCACAAAAACGTCTCTTCCCTGACTCGGAGGATGACAGAGGCGCGCTCGGAAAACACCCGCTCCGTCTGAGCAATAATCTAACCCTTTGGTAACGGCTCGGCGGAGCAGATACAGACGGCTGCCGGGGACAGCGGGGGCCGCCATCACAACGTGCCTGTTCTTATTCCCCCCCGGAGACCTGTTCACTCAGGACACATTGTACAGCGCCACGGAATTTGATGGCGCTATATATAATAATAATGATACAGAGTCAGCGTCAGTCCCAGCCGAACCCTCCTAAATGTGGTTGACAACAACAACAACTCCCATCATGGCAGCCGTCCAGAGCTCGCCATTCGCCAATTCTATTTTTATACAGTTCACCTCGCATAATGATCGGTATTAGAAATCCACATTATGGGCCGGGATTTAGAACTAAACCCTCAAACGCACCCAATGGGAGAGAAGAGCCAAGCTGGGGCATAATTAGCACCGTTAAATGTCATTTTTTTATCTGTTTTTAACAGAAACAGACCCAATCGAGGGAGATGATGACATGAATACCGACTTTAAATCCACATTTCCACAATATGGCCGCTTAACAATTTCAAAACTCCGACACCAAAGGCTTCCAGGAAACATTACTGCCATTTTACTGTTTTTCAGCCCATTTCTATTCCCAAAAATGTAATTGAAAAAAAAATCTAAAAATGCCTCGTCTTGGTGTTAATTTTAACAAGTTAGGAAAACCAGCGTTTCTATTCTCTTCCATTATATAAAAAATACATAAACTCCAGCCGAATCCTTTTTGTTTTAAGGTCACGCAGTTGGTGCCCGACTCGCATCGCTGGTTCGGATAAAAACATCAAAAAAACGGGATTTTGTATGAAAAAGTAAGGATTTGAGGTATGTTCTGGATAAAGTTGCTTTATTAATATCGTATAAGAAATCCCGGATGGGTAGAAGGAGCAGTCGCCTCGCCGATTGCGGCTCTGAAGTCATCCCCGGTAATAAAATTGCTTACATTGCACCACGCGCTCCTTTCACTCATTCATTCGCATTTAACCTTTTATCTCCCGGAAACCTGGTCTGCAGATCTCTAGCCTGAAAACAAGTAATCTAATTTTAAATGGAGACGTCTGTGCCGAGGCTGGGATATCCAAAAAATGCCCCTGCCCCGAAGAATCATTGTTATATTGTATTATTATATACAAGGCTGTGAGCGCTCATGCAAAGGGTTAACGTGCATGCGCAGCAATCACTTTAACAGGACCTGCTCTATGGGGGGTTCGTAGACTAACTCTTCGGGATTTACTGTCATGTTGTGTCAGATTGTTATGCTATATATATATTTATATATATAGATATACTTCTAACGTCCGGTCTGCCCATTGTACAGCGCTACAGAATATGATGGCGCTATATAAAACAATAAATAATAATAACCACATAAAGTATGTTTGCAAACTATGGAGGGTGATGCATGAAAAAAAATGATGCTACTCCAGGGTTTGAAAAGTCTTATCGCCATAGCAACCAGTGGATATAGAACTTTCTACATGATTCTGCCATTTAAATACCCGCATGTCGTCATGATATGAAGGATTTAGCATCTCATTAAAAAAAAAAACAGGCTAATTATCTAATTAGCGACGGATTTGGTGTTATGATTTCCCCAGACGCCCCGGCAGGATACCAGATGAAGCCCCCCATACACTCGTAGGAGATCTGCGGCGAGCATGCGCGGCCAGGTATTGTTTTCTGTGGCTCAGGAATGGACCCACACCTGCCTAGGCAGTTTGTGCGGGGGGGGTTACTTACACCCTGCTGCCATGATGTGTTATTTATAGTAGCCAAAAATAGCACAAAAAGAGTAAGTAAGAGTGTATTAACGTACAAAGACATATATAATTTATCATGTGACCTGAAGAACCACATTAGGGGGTCCCAGAGGGCCACTGGTGGTCTGTGCATCATAGCCGCTGCTCTGGAGAAGATACATGATTACTAGCCACACTTTTAGCAGAAATCACACAGTTTTTGCCGTGATCTCGGTCCCACAATCCATCAGGACTTTAAGGATTCAATAAAGCAGATAAAGCCCAAAGTGACAAACGCTGACGGCAGCAGACAGCTGGCCTGTAAGACCAGACGCTACGCCAGCCGCAGCAAACAGCGCCCTAACCCATTATATATAAATATATATATACCGTATAAACATACATACATTAAAATCCCACTGCTGCCACCAACACAACAGGGAACATACAAGCCGCGGAAACACTCAAAAAGCAGTGAAAAGAGTTAGAAAAGAGATACGGTACCTAGAAGCGAGCCTCCTCGGGGTTTGCTGGCTCTCACGGACAGGGTGACGGGGAGAGGACTCACACGAGCCACTTAGGGAATCTTCTAAATTTAGGACGAGTCCTGCATTGGCCGCTGATACTGAGACCGGAGAAGGAATGCCAGGCCTTTAAGACCATTAGAGGAGGGGGCATGATGCAAATCAACCCCCCCCCAAACTGTTTTTGTTTTCAAGTATTCAAAAATATATATATTTCAAAAATATGTTAAATTCTACAATAACGGGATTTGTCAGGTGCGGTAAAAATAATTTTTTTTGCCAATTTTTTTTTTTTGTAATTGATTTCGTAAATTGTTCTAGAAATGATGAAAAATAATAATAATAATAATAATAATAATAATAATACGAGTTTTTGCCTTTTGATTTTATTGTGTGCTTGTTTTTGTCACCTGGATGAAAGGAAACAATGAATTTGCTAAAAGAAAATATGATCAATGGCACGGAGCCGGAGACACCACAGATAACCGGCTCCGTTTAACATTAACGGGAACATCTTATTTAATGCAGTTTGTCTCATTAACACCGTATTAACCCCTTAATGACAACTGTCAAAATCTATTGTTTTCAATGGGTTTAGGGACCGCCCATTGTCCTTAAGGGGTTAAACGATCTTTTCCCATCTAAATCTGGTGGCTGAAAGTAATGTTTGTAGTAAATATTTTAGAGATTATTTCTTTTTTCCGCACTTTCATAGTCCAGGATCCAGTTTGTGTGACTGTAACCATCCCGCTTAATGATACATTGTTTCAAAAGACATTAGAGGACCTTCAGTCCATCTATCCCCAATCCTTGCTTGGTCCTTGGTCTTGGCTTATAGTCATTATAGCCGGACACCTAGCCCACGCCGACTTAAAACCCTGATTGTATTAACCTCTACCACTTCTGCTGGGAGACAGTTCCGCTTAACCACCACTAACTCAATGCGCAATGTAAGCAACTAATTTGTCAAGCCTTTCCCGTTTTCGTATTTTAATCCAAATGTTATTGATAAATTGGGGTGCCGATACCCAATAGAACGAGTAACGATGTTTCTATACTTATGCCATTGTATAGAAGGCAAGACATATGCTCAGCATCACTGCCAACATCCCCGATCCAGTCTTTAGGGATAGAATGAAATGTAAAATCAAATGTTTTCACAGACAGCAGCCAGACTGTAATAGTACGCCGAGTATTGTTAGGTATAAATAGCACATAGCGCCCTGCCCCCACCATTCTGACAAATGGCTACTAATGCCAGGTCCCTCATTACGTCTCTGCTAGAAACGGCCGCGCGAAGGCTGACCCGACACACGCGTTCATCTGTAATGAACAGTCACATCTTCTCATAACTAACACCGTCCCAGCCAGAGGAAAAGAAAAACTCGATACTCCGCTTTACACAATCACGATAGATAGATAGATAGATAGATAGATAGATAGATAGATAGATAGATAGATAGATAGATAGACCGACATATCAATCATTAGAATTATATATTTACTACTTTAATATATTTTATATTTATACCATAATAATTTGTCATTTATTTAAATAAATTATAGATATATATGTTATAATAATTTATAATTCATATAATTTATATACCGGTATATGTTTTATATTTATAATATAATAATTTATCATTTATATCTATTATATATATTTTATATTTCTAATATAATAATTGATCATTTATATAAATTATAGTTTATATTTCTAATATAATAATTGATCATTTATATATATAATGTATATTTTATATTTATAATATAATAATGTATCATTTATTTATATAAATTATATGTTTTATATTTATAATAGAATAATTGATCATTTATATAAATTATATATAGTTTATATTTATAATATAATAATTTAGCATTTATTTATAGAATATATATATTTTATATTTACAATATATTAATTTAGCATTTATATCTATTTATATTATATTTACAATATAATAATTAATAATTCATTTATATATATTTATATATATATATATATTGTATTTACAATATAATAATTTAGCATTTATATAAATTAAATGTATATATTTTATATTTATAATATTAGAATTTATGTAAAATATATATTTTTATACTTATAATAATTTATAATATATTTATATAAATTATATATTTATTAATATTTATAATATAATAATTTATCATTTATTTTAATTTATATATATTTATATATATATAAATTTTAACAAGTATATTTTAGTTTATTCTATTTTTTGTGTCTGAGCTTCTCCTCTCAATAAAACTAAATCGAAGTGGATGCGGGTTAATTGAGATAAACGCATTTCCAAATGAGACTGATTTCTCTGTGGTTATTGATTAACACTTATACTATTGACAGCAATATAACCCCGAGGGCCCGGAGAATGCTGGTAAAATGTGCTAAATGCAGAACAATTGAAAGGAACATTGATTGGTTACTATGGGGATTGCTCCACGTTTAGGACTTTGCACCAAAATGCTTTTTTTTTGTAAATAAGGCCCCTTATTCCACATATACAATAACATGACAACTGGATCCTTTCTGTGTTCCTTTTATGAATTTTATAGGCAAATGTGCTTTAAGTTGCTTTATTACTTGGCTATTCTGCCGGACTCAGGCTGAATGGGATGGGGGTGATAACAGTAACGTATCCTCGACTAGGCCCGGTCCTCTCGGGCAATCAAGCCCCCCCCCCAGTGTCCCGCTACCCAATGGGCCGGTTACAAGGGAGGTTTTTGGCAAATGGAGGCTGTGCCGGCTCATCAAAGCCTTCATAGCCATCACGTCCCAGCGCTCTGTTTCTAACAGCGTCCAAAGCCTTTTATTGTATTTGGGATGCCGACCACAGAGGGTGGCGGATGGGGGTGCTGCCCCAGGGGGGCCCCGGGGTAACTACATCACTGGGTGATGCAGGTTTGCGTCTCCAATGCTATGATTTAAACAACTGGCTCATTCAATCGCCTTTTTCAGTTTAATTTCATCTTGTGTGCTGATTTTTTATCAGATTATCATTCGGGGTCTGAGGCCTGGGCGATGACCCCGCTATCTAGAAAAGTAAATTCTTCTCAAAAACTCCGCCACCCTCAGAGGGAGATTCCTTATAGAACCCTTCAACCTAAATGCACAGGAGGGGCCACATCATCCAAGGCTTTCAGCCAAGTATGTTGGGGGACCCCCACTATGCCCACCATGTCACTATTCTTCATTACCCCCATCCCATTGAGCTATTTTATTTTAATCGGGAGAGTGACCATTGGCAATAAGATTGAGGATAGACTGAATTGTTTACAAACAGCAACACGCACCGGATCTCTTGTGATCGTATAATTTCCTAATTGTATTAATTTCATTGTACAGCGCCATGGAATATGATGGCGCTATATTTAAAAATTAAATAATAATAATAATTTCTATGGGGAGGGGGAACGAGACAGAAGGAGAGGGGCTGCTTGGGTGAGGATGGGCGGTGGGGAGTAGTCAGTGGTGCGGAGATCTGAAAGGTGGAGAGAAGAGGTGGTTTATTTTTGGAATGCAGGTTGCGGGTATTTGGAGGGTAGATTTATTGCTTCTCTGAACAGGTGGGAGAGTCTAACAAAAGACATTAGGGCACTCCGAAGATGGAGAGGGACAGAAGCCGTGAGCAAACGGGGCAGTTTGGAGATATAGAAGGGGGCAGTTTCGAAAGTCCATCGAAGAAGCACAGAAAGGATCGCGTCAGGGTGTAAACGATAGCAATTGTTTTTTCTACTCCAATCATCACAACCACTGGTGGCTAGTTGGCAGTGGCTCAAAATCAATAAACCTTTGCCCCATTCCTGTGAGGGTCCCTTGGAGAGCCCTAATTACTCTACTCACCGCCAGCTGTCAGTCCAGACAAACTCGGGATCCTGAATTCTAGTTTATCTACTAGATTCTGGATCTTTCTTCCTTACAGAATGTTAGGAGCGAGTAAATACAAATCCCCAAACTGAAATATCAGACAAAAAATTATAATAAAAAATAAAAATAAATAATATTTCAATAACATTACGTCTTCTTCTGGGCTTAATGTTCGGGTTTAACGGGCCTTGTAAGGCAGAAATCTATTTTTTCGTTATTGGCATTTAAATATTTCAATAAACTTTAATAAAAATAGTTTTTGTGGAAGAGTGCGGGCTGAGATGTTCTTTTTTTGTCAGGATCAGAAAAAAAGCTTTAAAAAGAACAATCCAAAGACTGTGAAATTAAACCACCCCTCCCCCACTGTGACTAATATAATCTTATTTTATCACCTAAACCGAGTCATGTAGACTGTGTTAAAAATAATACGAGAAGTTTAACCGTTGTGTGACATCTTTAAAGAAAAACTTTTCCTGCGGTAGGGAATATGATGGTGTTTTCAATGGGTGCTGTTAAGGGTGTCCCATGCAAGTCCCTTAATGGGGTTTACTCACTAAATGGTAAAATGCTGTGAATGTACATTAATTATGCATTACGCATGGCTAACTCGGTCCTTCTTGAAGAATAAAGTTACCTTAATTGCCCCTTCACAAGCTATATGGCCAAAAGTATGTGGACATCCCTTCTCATTACTCAAGGCCATAGGCAGCCATCTCCATTTACAAACATTGACCGTAAAATGGATCGTACGGAAGAGCTCAGTGACGTAACATTACGTCGTACGACCCTGCGGCAAAGAAGCGGACGAAAGGTGTCTGCCCTTCCCTGCTTTACCTCCTGTCGTTATTAGGAGCATTTTCTACCATTGGCAAGTCACTACAATAGACTTTTTGCAATGGGTCATGAAAGGGTTAAGTCGAAAGCTTCCCAGATGCGTTCACAGCATGTGCAAAGATTCTGGGATACATGGAGCGCCATGTTGCAAAGTGAAACTGTTCTTTAAACAGTTAAACAGTCATTTGACTTATTCGTGGTAATATTAACCCTTTAAGAATCAGGAAGTTGAGACATTTGAGCTTGCTCCATACTATTGTTTATAGTAAAGTAGTATTTTATACTATGGGCATTCCCTCTGAGCTCATCACACAGGCCTTCAATAAGTTTGTTTCTTTTTTTCATTATGTAGATATATTTTGTAGCAGAATAGCATTTTTGTAGCATTTTAACTCAGATTGGATTATGGCTCATAGCTGCCCTCTACAGGCCAAACGGTAGAATGACACAGAGAGGACAATGGCTCAATTCACAACCAGAGGATCATCAAATGTAACTTCTTATTACAATCATTATTTATATAGATAGCAAACTGAATGTGTTGTAGGCTTTTTGAAGGTTTTTATTTTTTTAACAGTCTTCTGTGGTCTCTACGGGTGGTTTATCTATCTTCTATTTCAGGGTTCTGCTTTGGTTGCTTGGTTTCTGGTTACAGATCGTATCAGTAGCGCCGGTGTTTTTGGACGTTCTCCAGTAGACGAAGATTTATACCCATTAATAACCCATAGCAGGGCTTTAACCCGGGAACAAGCATAGAATATACGTTCTTCACGATCCGCACAGTATGCCGTTTCCATAAGTACCCTCCGCTAGACATGTGATCCTAATTTGCATGTAAATGTCAGTAATTTGGGTTTTTCCACACAGATTTCTTTGTTTTGATGGGGATTACTGAGCTGACGTGATACGCGGGTGAGGATTTAATTGACTTTAATGGGGCGTAATTGTTCGGCTCTCATTATATGATTACTTTCTGTTTAGCAATAAGACTCGCAAATGAAATTCAGCTGGGAATTAGTTGGAGGCTTTTTTTTTTTTTTTAAGGGTTGTTTCGGGTGAAGACTGGCAGCTGGGCGAATGCCCCCTTGGGGGCTTCTCTGATCAAATAATTTTTGGGCCACTGCCTACTTGCAATAACGCATGTATCCACCTAGAGTAACAAGGACTTAGGGCAGCATTTACATCCTTATTGGATCCTTCCTCTGCTCCCTCATGGGATTTATATACATTCCTCTTCTGTAGACGTGACAGGCTGCTTAATTTCTAAGCCACTAAGCTGACATTTTACTTAACTGAGAGGGTGGTAGACAAGTGGAACAGCCTCCCAGCCAAAGTGGTAGAGGGTAATACAGCGAGGGGATTAAACATGCGTGGGATAGGCATACGGCTCCTGAATCTAAGATGAGACCAACGACTGATTAAGGTTTGAGATTTTACAGAAGGAAAAAAAACAGGCGACTAGAAGAAAATTCTATGTTTCTATATATATTGTTGATCTTGGATCCAGGGGGAGGAAAAAGATATACTTTGTCTCTCGACAGCGAAGCGCGGAATCAGACCAGAGACAGGATGCCCGATGCGTTTTGTTCCCAATAACTACTTACTGTCCACAAAGATGGTCATCAGAGAAAATAACTCTCATTTTCTTGCTGTCACCGGGATGTTTATTGATTTCCTGGCTGTTCTGCGGTTTGTGATCGTGAGCGGATACGTTTGTGACTCCTGCCTTCGCACGTTCTCGATTAACGCTCGCCAAACCAGAGAGCCGCTGGGATGACGGTGCCAGCGGAGTGGGAATTTCTGCTCCGTACCACCCTGGGGGCAGTTATTTGTTATGATGCACCAGGAAAGGGACGACAGGGGTTTTTGGGGTACCTTTTGGCGAGCGGGGGTGGGGTTGTGCCATAAAATAAAAATGTTTTATGGTGTATTGGAGAGGGCACTAAGGTTTTTTTGGTCTAATTTAGGGAGTGCTACGATTTCTTGGTTGGTATATGTTTTTCTGAAGCAGCGCCAATGGGCGGTCCATAAACCCATTAAAAACAATGCACTTTGTCATTAAGGGGTTAACAGTGTGACCTAGAAGGCACCAGGAGTAGTGTACCTAAAGGGGGCGCCACTCATCAGAGGGGTGCCGCAACGGCCGCCTAACTTGGGCCTGCAGCTAACCGCCGTGGCTTTCCCGCCCAGGTTCCTGCTCCCCTGGGGGGTCTGTTCTAGGGGCAGAGGCCTACCACGTCAATGTTTGGCTTAGCGTATAGTGATAGGAGTTATGCTGCACTACCAGCAATGTCTGGCTCAGCTGATGCTGTATCATACCTGACCACTAAATGTTATTTATTTAAATTATTTATACGTTAACTTTATTTTTTCAGATTCCTAGTTTTTTCTAGTTTACAAATTTGTGAAATAAATATTCTTGCCAACATTAATGTTTTCGTGTGTGTGTGGGGGGGGGGGGTTGCCAAATACTCTAGGTCTGTCACTGGGCACCAGACTTTTAATATGTACCGTAGGTGTGGAAGTTTAATGATGAAGCTGCAGTAGGAGAAGCTGCAGCTCCAGTACTGTAGAGTACTGACCTTCTATATTTCCCTGGGTGCAAATATTCTAAAACCTGCACTGCTGGTATTTGTACTCTTATTTCCTACACTAATGGTTTTCTCATTTGTTCCATTGACACACACTGTGACGCACACTGACACACACTGACACACTGTGACGCACACTGACACACAGTGACGCACACTGACACACACTGACACACTGTGACGCACACTGACACACTGTGACGCACACTGACACACACTGACACACTGTGACGCACACTGACACACACTGACACACTGTGACGCACACTGACACACACTGACACACTGTGACGCACACTGACGCACACTGACACACACTGACACACACTGGTGCGTAAAGCCTAGCAGGGCTCAGACTTACACTGGCCAAGAGTAGAATGGCCAGGACCAACTAGTAGTCACATCAACTCGTCTACAGCTACCCTCGCCAACCCCCAACAAAATTAAGGCCAGATCCGTAATTGAATGAGAAGTGTTAGATCTTGGTATATCTACTCTGTTAATCTCGTGGGTGAAGGTAACTGGTGTTCCTCCATGTTGCTGTTGGAAGTTGGTCCGCTTGAGTTATTGAAGTCTATTCACTAAAGGTTTAGCTGACAGAAGAGTTGTGCTTTGCCTGCGATCCACATATTATCACACCTGGGAACTCTCCGAGTTTGACCTGGAGATCGCTGGGTGAAGCACCGCTTCTCTGGTTCTCCGGGTCAAGACCCGAATCCTCCGGGTTGCGGGAGCGGGATTCTGACACGCCCCACTCCCCGGCCATTTCCCCTTTAAATGGGGGGGCTTCTCGCTTACGTCAGTGGGAGAGCCCCAACGTCAGCGGAAACTCCCACCGACCCAGTGTATAGGTAAATATGTCATCTATAACTTAAATCTTAGCTTTGTCCCGATTGGAACTTGCGTTATGGACGCCCGCGGTCCCCACACCTTATCTGATTCAGTCATTTTACTTCTAATGTCTTCAAGTTGCATTTATTGAGATTACAATCATTCTAGGAAAAATGATTTGTATCTTGTGATGATCTGTGATGTCACCTATTGTTTCTTCACCATTTTCTTATTGTGTCCGTATTGAGTAAAGTAGAACTTCCTTACAGCTAAGCCTCTGACCCTCTAGCTTTAGACCATGACCTCTTCTTCTAACATTTCTCCTCCTCTCAAATAAAGTTGCCTCCTGTACTTTGTTAAATCCCTTTCTGTATTTAAATATTTCTATCCCATCCCCCTCTTTCTTCTTGCCTCCAAGCTGGACGTATTTAGATCCTTTAATCTTTTTTGATCATTTTTATCCTGCAAACCATTCACCATTCATGTGTCAATATGCTTCTGGACTTGGGTGTCTCCAGCACTGTCCCCAATAATCTAGGTGAGGTCTGACCGGCATCCTCTGCAGTCTTCATATTAGATTGTATCCACCTCCATAACACTCCACAGCGTACATTAGGGGGCATTGGATCCGGTGCAACTGGGCTGGGGAGGCCTATGGGAGAGTCTTGCCCAGGGGAGGGCTGGCAGCCTAAGGCCTGGGGGGCAAGTCACATGAAGTGGCTCCGCCCCCTCGCACTGACCTTTCACCCCCTCACGCTGCTCCCATTACTATGCGGCCGTCAGACTGCTGGAAAACTTATCTAAACGGCTGCTGGGTGCTGATGCCACCGGCCGGAGCTACTTTAATCCTCTATTTATTTAATACGCCGGATCGGCTTGCCATATTAAAAATAAATAAATAAAGTATTAAAGTATCGCCAGCCGGCAGCATCAGCACCCAGCGGCCGTTTAGATTCGATTTCCAGCAGTCTGATGGCCGCCTAGTGATGGGAGCAGCGTGAGGGGTGAAAGGTGAGTGCGAGGGGGCGGAGCTTTCACCCCTCACGCTGCTCCCATCACTTGGCGGCCATCGCATACGGCCGCTGGGTGCTGATGCCGCCGGCCGGCGCTGCTTTAATACTATTTTTTTTTTCATTTAATAGCCGATCTGGCTTGCCATATTAAATTTTAAAAAAAAGTATTAAAGTAGCGCCAGCCGGCGGCATCAGCACCCAGCGGCCGTTTAGATTAGATTTCGGGCCCCAGTATATCTACAGACTGCCCTGTAAGGGGCGCTATATACCTGGAAACTAGGAAGGTTCACAGCCAGTACTGGGGCACTTTGGAAATCTTTTACCTGTATGGTTTATGCAAAGCTATCAAAAAATGCTGTGATGCTGCCACCTAGTGGTGAAATATATATTTGCTGCTTTGTTACCGTCATCCAATGGAATCTGAGGATTTCTTTTAATAACTGAATTTCCAGAAATTAGGAATAAAAGAAAAATGTTCCAGTTTGATGAATAATGGGCTGTGAGCTCTGAATTCAAATATCCAAAAACTGATTTTTGTTTGCATACATTTTTCTTCTTATTGTTCCCAAATTGAAGGCAATTGATGATGCTTCGTCAAATAAGAATGACTTTTGTTTGACCCACGTGCAATGGGTTCCCTTGATAAAGCCAAGCCCCCCATACATAGATGTCATGTTTTTGGGATATTACGGGGTCTAAATTTGAACATATCCAAAACCGTTCTATAACATTTTTTGGGGAAGGATTATAAAGTTTTCAGTTAAAAATAAAGTGGGAGAATTTGATCGTATCTGTCATAGTGATCGAGGTGCAAGGTCCTGCAACCCACAAGACCTTATCATCCCACCGTAAAATTTCCATACTCAGTAAACTTAACCCTAAGCAACCCTTACACTTTCGGGTCCTAGATTGTTTTTGTTTTGTTTTTCCTAGATAGTTTGTTTAAGCTTTTGGTAATTTTGTAAATTTCGTTAGTCAGGTTGGACAAAGATTTGACCTTTGGACAGGGGTAACTGGGAACTGCTTCCCCGGGCCCCGGCTCAGTCCCACTGAGTTTGCATGGTTGCCCCTCTGTGCCGCAAGCCCTGCCCTAACACTCGGCTAACCCCACTGTATGCCAGCTGAGGCGTCACAGGGTAGTTGTGTCTGGGTATGTTAGTGTGTGTATGTGTCCTGGTATGTTAGTGTGTGTATGTATGTGTTTTGGTAGTGTAGTATGAGTATGTTAGTACATATATGTCTCACTGTTAGTGTGTGTTTAAGTATGTTAGTGAGTGTGGGGGGGGTATGTTAGTGAGTGTGTGTGTGAGTATATTAGTGTATGTTTCTGGGTGTATGTGTTGTCCTGTGCGTGTAAATGAGGATGTTAGTGAGTGTGTGAGGATGTTAGTGAGTGTGTATATGAGTATGTTAGTGTGAGTGTCTGGGTATGCCAGTGTGCGCACTGGATCGCTACTGACCCTGGGAAGTTTCCATGGCAACAATTCCCACAGTGGCACGCCTTTTATATGTATAAACATATTTTATTTATTTAAAGCTAATAGATGTATTTAGCGTTTTACAGCTTACAGTGTAATAAAGGGGGTTTAATCTGTGCAGGTATATAATATAATAACCCGATCGGGGTACAGAATTTATGTATAAATCAGGAAAGATGGACCCTCCCTCAGGCTTACAGCGAAAGTAACGTATTTTTCACAACACGTTTATTAAAACTACCAATAGTTTGTGTTTATTGCTAGAATCTCCAAGTGAACTGCCGGTCAGTCTTCTCCCCTTTTCCCGACAGGTGGGTGCTGTGTGGCCACGCCCACTTCCCTCCCACTTCCCCTCCCACTCAATGTGTTCTGGGGTTAGCCCCACCCCTATGCATGATCACACGATGTTAAATATTGACATTTTTTTTACTTTGGTGGAGAGAATACCCAGTGTGGCTTTTACGAGGGCGTCACTGTATTTAAAATAGAGTTTAACCCGACTTAATTCTACATCCAGGCATTATATGAATTAAATCGGTGCATATAATCCACATTTAGTTTTTTACGATGTCATTTGAATCCGGTGATTATTAATCGTTGCGCTGCACGTTGTAAGAATAACAGTCAGTGAGATGTAGCATCAGCACATTCATGTTAATATACATCTGTTATGGAAGTAATGGAAGGGATAATGAGAATGCTGACATGTTCAGTTACTCCACGCGGGAGCTGAGCGCATGCCCACGGCGTGGCTTTGTAGGGGAATTGCCGCGTCCCCCGGCAGCTCTCCCTCTTCTGCTTCTCATTGGAGGCAGGAAGGAGGCGTGGCCAAGATGGGGCAGGGCCAGCTCTAAGTCGACCTGTAAGAGGTGTGGAGTGGGTGGAACCTGGATGGGGAGTGGGGATGGCCAAACATTACTGCCGCCACTCAAAGGGTAATGAGTTCTCCCAGTACGCTTCACTCACCAGTCTACACTCTCTGCTCATGTGCGTCCCACCCATTGTGTTTATTGTGTCCGTGTGGAAGGTGATTCCTGATTGGTTCCGTTTGTCCCATATGGCCCCTGTGTTACCAGGAACATGGATTTCTTGGGACCTACGCAAATGTTTGCCTGCAGGATGGACCATCGCACTTCTCATACCCAGAACACAAAGGAATGGCCCCAGGATCCAAGTCAACTTGGAAGAGAAAATAAACAATTACACCAAACTCATCCAGCACCCGGCACTAGAACGACCCTAAAGCAGCCTATGGGGCCCTCACATAATTCTTAAACCAAGCTGACTCCTAGCGTTCAACCTTCCTAATGTCAATACTTTAACTAGCTGTCTGGCCTATGTCCACCTCTATACCAAAAATTACGGGCGCCGTACTCTGCTAGAGGGAAGCCAAAGCAACGGACCACCTAAAACAAATCGATACCTCGCCTGAAGGCACCTGGCTTCTGTTGGTCCAAGACGCGTGTAAGACCCAAGCCTGAGTAGATGGAGTGGTCACTGGTAACGTTCCCAGCGTTATGGCTGCCAAACCCAGCCCCAAAAACCAGAAGGCCTTCAAATAAACCTCCTGGGGATAAATCATTAGAAAACCCCTCTAAAGCCCTAAATACAGGGGGTAACGGGAAAGGTGTGCAGCGGGATGGAGGTGAAGCTCGTGCCCAACAGTCCCGCTTTCACAGGTAGCTGCCTCGCCGCTGAGTTACGTGGAATTTTATATAAAACAATCACATTGCTGATTTTTTGGGGTGTTTCAGTTTGTGTTAATTAGTTATACAGCTTCATGAACGTGGATCTTCATCTCTGCTTCTAGTTGGTAAACGTGTTTGAGCAGAGCTCTTGTTATCGTTATGTGACGCACCGCTTGTTATGTCCCGTCTACCCGTTGCACAGCGCTGCGGAATATGATGGTGCCATATACATCAATAAATAATAACAATAAATCATGTTCGGGGTATTTCTATACCGATGTCATATTCAACCCATTCAGATAAAACCCGATTTTTATATTTATATTTTTTATATATTTCTCCCAGCGGGACTCAAAGCGCTCGGCGTAAACCCAGCCGGCAGCTGAATAATAGATGTTATCAATAACTATTCCTGTGACCGAGTAAAACCCTTTCCTGCTGTTTCTATACACATTATCGGGGCTTTTAGAGCCGTAGAACCCTGCGATCCCCTCATACCCAGCAAACATTCCGAGCTCCTAGAAATAGAGGGTCATGGGGGGGGCAGCACAGGGATTTGCATCCCAAAGAGGGACTGTCCCTTCTTGAGAGGGACAAATGGGAGGTATGATAATGCTCTATGGTAACAACCAATAAATAAATCAGTGGAGGCCCCCATTATCCCATTTTTCAGCATGGGAGACATTAGTGACAGCGGCATTTCTGAGCAATTAACAGACCGCTAATAGCAGGAAACCCAGCGAGGCGAGGAGCGCTTGTTTAATTATCATTCATTCACGTCGACGCGGAGGCATCTGCTTCATTTCCCAGTCGCCAGCTGTGGACGCGTAACGCGCGACGATACAAAGCGGTGCTGGACCCCTAACAGTGACCCCAAAAGCTGCCAGCGCTGCCGAGCTGTTATACGGAGCGCCTGCGTCTAAAGGCAGTTTAATGACAACGGACGAGAAATTCCTCCTCTGTGAAAAAGGGGGAAAGCAAATATAGACAGATAGCTCGAGACATAGAGTCCTGAAGAGCTGACAATCTAAATATAGCAAGTGAAACGCTTTCGTTGATCTGCTTATTTCGAGGCCAATAAGTTAGGCGGTGACCCCCAAGCCCTAAGCTTTTATAAGCCAGATGCTAAAGGTGACGGTCGCTCACGTTATTGATGGTAGCTTGGCGGCCTTAGGCATCGCTACTACACCCCCCCCATGAAGAATAATAATTATAGAACAAAGCGAGAAATATAAATTAACGATCACTTTCCGTGGCTGTCTAATGGACACGCCTTTTTGGGAAAGTTATTCACCAACAGTTATCATTTTATGATTGTTTGTGTGTTTTGTTTTTTTTGGGTTTGCTTTGTTTTTTGTTTTGTTTATCAAGGACCAGAAAAAAAGGTTTCAAATCCAAATACATCGTAAGACCGGGACCCTCTTCTCCTTCTGTACCCGGAATGTTATTGTCCGTTCTGTATATTATCGGCGCTGACGATATTTTTCTTGTCCTCTATGGAACCCGTTTGCGCTATATAAATAAAATGTAAAGCAGGGATGCGGTTCCCTCATCGTGGACTTTCATGGTTGAAGGGATCTCTCGTGGCTTACCCAGAGTTCCAAGCAGCACAACCGTGGACTGGTCCTTAAGTTCCACGTTTTCCGGACCATCGTAGCCGGGAACTCTCCGGGTGAAACGCGGCTTATCCGGGTCGGCGCGGTAAATCTCTGGGTCGCGGGGCGGTCTACTGTGTTTGGGCAGCAGTAGATCCGTTCTGTGGTCCTTCTATGTTCTAGTGAGTGCTTCTCTGAACTGGCCAGGGGTGGAACGTCTTGCGCATGACAGCCAGACAGGAAGGCATAACAATAAATGTAATCAGGAAAGCAGGTTTATTCTCCCGGTGGGGGCGTAAAAGAAGCTCTGCGCGCGGGGTCATTATGCGCGTTAGTCACTGGGTGACGCGGGGTTATTTTATTGTCTCATAAAAGAGCTCAACTCCTGTTTGCTTGTGGATTCATTTATGAGTCATAATTAAACAGAGTCAAAAGTGCAGCAGCTTCTACACAAAGCACCAGGATATTAATTCTCATGAAATCCATGACTGTTGGCAGGTATCCTCTAGAAACGGTAAACTCCCAGGCATCGTTGAGAGGCGTAAATATTGGGGGTTTATCATTCTGCGTATACTGTTCTGTATACCCCCTTCTCACCGCGGGGCTCGCGATCAGATCTCTATATTATTAGCGCTTCGTCTTTACAGGTCTGGGGTGAAAGGGCAGCGGGGGCCACACTCCTCGCGTTGGAAATTGTCCCTCTTTGTGTTTTAGTTGTAAGGCCTCGCACTCTCGAGTCATCGCGCATTCTAGATCTTCTTTTTTTTGAGTGTTAGAAACGTTCTACGTTCTGTTGAGGCTCGTAGACAGAAGCGGGCGGTGAAAGTATTATGAGAAAGCAGCGAGCTCTCGTAAAGCTGCAGGCTGCTTTCTCCGGGCGAGCAGTGCTTGCGTACAGCGAGCCGGTCGGCGACAGTCACAGACTACTCCTACATCTCACCTTCAAATCAACAGAGGGGATCTTAACTCGACCCCGGAGCTAACTGGCATCGGGTGTACGTCGCGGGCACAGGCAGCGGGTGATGGGGGGGAGAGGGGTAAATGCATGTGAGATGTTCTGCAGGATCCCTCTGTGCGTCTGCAAGGGAGACCGCGTGAAAACGTTAAGTGACCACGCGGCTCTCGTATACTTTGAGTGACCTTTGCTGTCTCGTTAAGGGTTTTTCTGCTCCCTCTCTCCATTTCTATTAACCTTTCCATCACCTTTTTTTGCCCACTTAACACTTCCTACCACCTCACCCCGATGCTCAGGGACCGGGTTATTGGTCAGTGAGTGAGACGGATATAAATAATTTATTGCGGAGCACTGATATACCCCAGATGGTGGCCTTTCATACAGCCATTCAACGTCTATTACCCCCAACCACAGGACCTGGAGGGGAACCCATTTTCCGTTTTACTGGATAAAAATGCAAACTTGTTTCAGCTGCCGTCTTAGATTCAGGAGCCGTATGCCTACCCCATGCATCTCTTACTGTATTGAGCTCTACCACTTCTGCTGGGAGGCAGTTCCACTTATCTACACATCTTTCAGTGAAGGAAAATACTGCTCACTCTCTCTCTCTCTCCTGTCCCCGGCTTCTCTCTGCTATAACGCAAAAGAATATTTTATCAATTGCATTTTAAGAACCACTCTGGCCCTTTAATAAGAAGTGTCGCTCACTGGGTGTCGCTCACTGGCTTTAGTTAGAATGTTACTGGGACCCCCTTACCCCCTGTAACACTTTTTGTCCTAATAAGGTCAAATAATGATATTATGACATCATGCTTTGCTCAGGTTACTCAATCAAATGGACACGTGAATAAATAGCTTGATTTCAAATGTACAGCGCTACGGAATAAGATGGCGCTATATAAAAAATTATAATAATAATAATAAATGTTCCCAGCTCCTAGAAGAGAGGACATCAGAAACTGGACGAAGGACACAAGGATTTAGCTCGAAGGAGGGACTGTCCTGCTTGAACAGGGACAGTTGAGATGTATGCAATCTCCCAAAGCATTTTAAATATTTGAACAACCCTCCAAAACAAGCGAAACTCACAAGACCGGGCGAATCTCTAACTCCGAATACAATCACTCATCGCTAAGAAACTAGATTTAACCCTTGATAGAGGGACTAATCAATACCTGAATACCTGCAAACCCCCCCCCCCCACCGCCCCACTCACGAAAGATTTATTTGTTTAAAGATTATTATGAAAATATTTTTTAAAAAACAACAAATGTAAATATAAATTCTGGAAAGCAGTTGCCCTTCTGATCTCTGAACAAAGCTACTGAACCCTAAGTAGCCTAAAAAGCTTGCACTCTAATGCGGCTCGCGTAGACATCTGACGCACATCATCATCCTACGTGTATTATTCATGGCGGGGGCAATTAGTGGTTACCGTCTCTTTAAAACCTTCTTCCCGTGCAGAAGGTGCCCGATGCCTCCTAAAGGAGAGGGAGGGGTTGATTGCTTAAGCAGTGGGCGTGGCAGGAGGATAAGGAGCGCTCCCATTGGTCGGTACCTGGAGGCTTTCTCACAGTAAGGAGATAGGTAGGGAGAGGCCGCGTTCCGCTCGTGATTTTGTGTCCCGGCCGTTCGCTCGTCAGGTTGGGATCCGCCGGCTCCTGAGATCATGGAATTACCCGGGAGAGGACTCCTCGTGTTGGTTCTGGGGGCAGGTGAGTTCCTTAATAACCGGTAACGATCCCTGATCAGCCGAGGAAACGTATGGATCGCCTTCCAGCCCCGCCCCGTCTCTCCTATATATTAATGCGTTTAGTTGATCTGCCCCGCCTGGTAAAGGTCATGCGCAGTAGATTAAAAACCTGATAGGAGGCGTAAAGGTAAACTTTGTTCTTTGATAAGATGTCGGAGGTCAAACTGATCAGAGTTCCCTGGTGTGTGATTATTATTTCCTTCTGACTTAAACACAGAATCTGCCGGCAGATCGGCCCCATTTGGCCCCCGTCTAGTCACCCGTTCCTCCTGCTGTAAAGACTCAAACTTTAATCAGTCGTTGGTCTCGTCTTAGATTCAGGAGCCGTATGTCTATCCCATGCATGTTTAATACCCTCACTGTATTACCCTCTACCACCTCTGCTGGGAGGATGCTCCACTTATCTACCACCCTCTATGTAAAGTAAGAGTTTGGTGTAATATTATATTTCTCTTAAAATGAGAGATGAAGCGAGCTGCGGAGTAGGGGCGTTTATTTATTGCTGGCTTCTAGGGAAGGAAAGTGGGAAGCGAATGCTTTTATAAAGTTATAAGGAAATAATAAAATGTGGTCTAAAGCAGGAGGGGGGGTCAATAAACGGGGATGAAACTGAGGAGAATAAGTGAATTGAGACCGAAACTTTGCTTTCTCCTATTGAAAGCTTGTACGGGTGCATTTTAACTCTTTGTAGCCAGCGGGTACACAAAGGGTTGTGAAAACATGAAGTGTTTCCTAGCTTATGGCACAGCTTTGATGGAGATTTTCCGTAGCCCCCCGACCTTTAATCTTGAAATCCATTAAAACCTAAGGTTGCCATCCAGTTGCCGGAGCGGGCCGGTGATCTACAATGTATCCCCGCGGGAATGTTTCGTGTGGATACTTGCGTTCTGTTCGTTTCAAAAGCTTTCCTTATCTGATTCGTAAAGAAAGTTACAATTGGTTTAAAATTTGAAGCCAACTAAAAAAAACAAACGTTCCAAACGGTTAAAAAGTAAACAGCGTGTTAAAAAAAAAAAAAAAAAACTTTTTTTTAAATGCGCCGGGCCCTGCCCTTTCCTTTTGAATTCACATACATGACATATAAAGCTCGTCACTCACGCTACCAAACCCACGCATTTCCCTCACTTACACGCATTACGTACCGTAATATGTTTTATTTTATTATAAAAAGAGTAATAACCCGATTTTACGAGGAAATGTATTCCGCAGCGCTGCGTTAACACCCGGCTCTACAGAATCAAATTCCGTTCGTTTGTATAGCGCCAGCAGATACCACGGCGAGGTTACGACAGGGGGCGAAGGGCCTCGCTCTTGTACCACGTAATCCCTTCCTAGGGGTTGGCGACATGGAACTCGCTCATACGATGACCGTACCTGTCAAGGGTGCAGGTGTCGGCGGCACGGGGGGGGGCACAAAATGGGCCGTTTGCAGCTCGGACTGGTGCCATCCATAAATATATTACTAGGCGAGATGTTTTATTTTTTTATTTACCCCTGGCTTTACAGCAGCAGTCTGGTATTGGGAGCACGTCGACGCGTTCCGATACCCTGCTATTTACGTACGATAGGTCGTGGCGCTCGGCCCGCGTCTTATTGAAGTATTGGGGTCTTAGTGTCTGATGCAGCATGGCGGCCCACCATGGCAGGTAAAATGGGGAAAATTCTCTGAAAGTAACCGGTTTCGCTGCTCCTCCCATTTTACCTGCCTGGGGGCAAACTGCCGAAACCAGCTGAACTCAGGCTTCTTAACGGTGTTAACCCTTCAATGACCATGCAAGCGTTCTCTGTAGTGACTCCCAAAATGCAGGAAACCCAGGGAGTTAAAAGATGATCTTCGTCATACAGTTTCCTGGTTTAGGGGTGTATTCGCTAACCTGTACGAAGGCAGGGGGAGATGCTAAGACAAACCAATATGTTGGGTAAACGGGGCTTGGCATGTAAGCTTACAATCTAGGAGTGGGGTGAAGAGGGAGATGGTATGGAGAAAGTGGCCAGATTTACTCTCGTTAAACTAGTTTCAAAAGTGGAAAGTGACATTTTACACTCAAATTAACTCTAAGTGTGCCAGAGGAGTCCCATAATGCACTTGTTGGCATTGCAATGGTTAAATGTTGCAGGTACATAAGGGTTTATGTATAAAAAGGGATCCCGGCGCAAACGTTGAAAAGCCATCTTAACGCCGATTCCCTGGTTCAATCAACGGGGGCTTTTCATTTGTTTCTATGGCAACAACACAACTTTTGCATATTTGAGCAAGAATGTTTTATCTAAATAACACCCGGGTTGTAGTTTTGTTGTCCTTTAAACTCTGAGATTCTGTGACTATATTTTTAGTTTTATTTCATCGTATCGGGTGGTTCCGCCTTTTGTTATATAGATTGTTTGTTTTGGATGGCGGGTGCGGTAAGATGGTATGATCCATAATGTATAAGGTGACTGTTACCATCAATATTAAATTAGTCACGAGTTATAGGTTGTTTGTTTTTAGAGTTAAAGTTATCTCCTAAAAATCTGTATTTGTAGATAAACATGGGGTTAATTCTCATTCACTCAAGTATGTGGCTCTGTGTTTTGCTCTTGAGTAATCTGTGTATGGATCCATTGTGATGGTTCACCCTCTCGTTATTATATCTTGGGCCAACTGGTTACTCCATTAACCCCTTGTTTTATTACTAAGCGGAAGTGAAGGTAAATACAGGGGGGGGCATCCAACGAAAAGATTGCATTGTACCCCTTTTCGAGAAAAGGCACTGAACTGGCACGGTGGTCCGGAGGTCAGCCACGAGTCGCGGGTTATTGCCAAGTATAGAAATAATAATAATAATAATAAAAAAAAAAGTAGCCTTGATCTTGTATAACAGGCTTCATCCGTCTATTGAGTACAATATTTTTACACAATGGGCATCTTACGACAAGTAATGTATCGCGTAACCATTTGGAGGGTTAGTAGTGTTTGGTGAAACTGTGTTTATAAAAAAATAAATAACCTTATCTTTAGGTTTTCTATGGGTGCCCTCCCTTATGGGCTCTCTCCATGGGCAGAAGCTGTCATTTCTTTCGTCTTCAGAGCACTTCTGCATCTCCTCTCCCAGCAGGACCCCCGACCACGACGATATCGGATGTCCCTCACCTCAAGCCATATAATGTCCACAATAAAGCTGCAATTTGGCGATACACGGACTCGGAATGGGACGCTTCACGCTATTTGATGCCATGTAGCGGCAAGTTGCGTTTTGCCAAAACTAAGGCCACAATTTGTGCCTTTTCAGCAATATGGGACCTCCTCGCGTGTGATGAGGTCATTTCCAGGAGATCACCATCCCAATCCGCTCACAAATAGAATTTTTTTGGATCTAATTGAATCTTCCTTTATAATGGAAACGGAGCTGTGAATGGAAAGGGACTGCAACCTTTACGTTTCCATCCCTGTCTTTATTCTGCATTCAAGAGAACCAGCCAACTTGTACCTGCCGATGTGTCCGTGGTGCTGCTGACTGGCATACATGTACATGTTCTGCATATTCTTGGCTCATCCTAAACCTAAAATGTTGGGGCATCTTAAACAAAGTTGAGGTTTTTGTAGCGAGTTCTGGCCCCAAAAGCTTCCGGGCATCACCGATTCCCTAGTTACTTGCTTACAATCTTCTGTTGACAGGCTTTTAAAATATGACGGTATGAAGGACAATTAAAGTGTCTTCATGTCTAGTGACGCGGAGTCATAGGCCTATTAAGCAGAAAAGGGCCTCATTAAGCCCAGACACGTTATCTGGATCCAATGCTGCTCGACAGTCTATACCAGACTAAGATATTTGGCATTCACCAAGCAGCGTCTGACGCCATGCGTTGGTCTGTAAATCTCAAAACTCTCAGCCGATGAGTGAATAGGTAGGGAAATTAGATTTCCAATATTCTCATGTTTTCTCTGTTGCTGACTGCAGCTCCCATCGAGCTTCACCGAACAAAGGCAGTTACTTTGCATAACCTCATCCCCGTTTACATACTATCGGTGACAAAATACAACCATCTTTTTTTTGTCAGCGGGTCCAAGAATCGTGGTAACTATGCCTCTGCTTTGTAGCCTAGGTGACACCAAATTCACAGTATAGACTCCCAGTGAAGTCTCTTTGTGGTCTGGGAGAGACTGCTTCAAAAAATGTGGCAAATAAGGCAAAAAAGTGTCTATGGGCTCAGGGGTAACAGATCTATCATGCAAGAGCCAAAGTCTAGAGTTGCTTCAGGCATCTTCCATAACCTATAACTCCCTGCTCCTCGGGGGCATTGCCATCCTTTTAACCAGCTGTCACTCATATTACAATCAAGCTCCACCCACCCGGAATCCCATGTAAATCTGACCACAGTTTACGAAAGCTCGTAGACCGCGTGCAAAATAACAAACTGATGTCATGCTAGACCGATCACCTGAAACCCGGTGTGCATGTGGTTCCCTGGAACTAGAAACTTAAAACCCTTGCCTCGGGGGTTTGGGGCCTCTTTACCTGTAAATGTTCCCTTCCTGCTGTCTCTTAAACCAGTTTCGGGTTATAAAGCTTTCAAAATTCAGAGCCGTTAAATAAATGACCGTCACTATCTCATCATGTTTAATTTATAGCTTTTTTTTTTTTTTTTTTTTTTTTTAATTCTGTAATGCAACAAAATTATAAGAAATTTGTGTGTGTGTGGGGGGGTGTATATAAGGAAATTGGCGGGTGGAGGGCATAACCGACTTAAATCACAGTATACGGCCAATCGTTTAGTCTGGGTGAGCATGGGAACTGTAGTCCAATATAGAAATCTAGAATTTGGTGTCTGATAAGTAGACCATTCGGCCCCCGTCTAGTCGCCCGTCTCAGCTGCTGTTACGACTCAAACCTTAGCATGTTTAAATTCCCTCACTGTATTACTCGCTACCACTTCTGCTGGAAGACTGTTCCACCTATGAACCACCTTCTCAGTAAAAACAAAGTATCTTCCTATTTGGAGGAGCTTCTCCCATCTCTTTCCATATTTGTATGCTGTTGACCATTGTATTGTGAATATGGCGGATGGGAGTTGCGTGAAGACGGGTATTTGGTTGGGGAATGGTTTGAATCTCCGATTGGTGGAGGAATCGCAGTAACCGGATCCTACAATGAGTTGATTGAGCATTTTGTGTCTCTGAAACCGCCGTAAACGCTGAACTCTGGAATCCCAGCCCAAAGCTGCCAGGGGAGGAGAGGCTCCTCGTCAAACCAGAAAAACCGGATTCTCTTTCTCTGTCCTTCGTCGGGCAAAACGCAGTAAAAAAAAACATTTCCGTAAATCCGTCCCCTCCTTATCTTTTAAAGCATGACATTTTTATATTACAAAAGTAGGAAAAATTACCTAAAATATATTTTTATACTGAGGTTTCTGTTATTGGTTAACAAGGCGGCCATGTATTTTGTGTATATTTAGAAAATGAGATAACGACAAACCACTCCAGGCATGTTCTAAAATAGCCAGCTGAGGCAATGGAAGTTCTGATCCATTAACCCTTTGAGCAGTACGAAAGCCAACTTTTTGAGTAAAGCAGCGAGGTTTGCAGTTTTTAGGTCTCAAACACCCAAGTTGTCCTTGAGCATCAGGATTGTACCCCACAATCTTTAAAAAAAAAAAAAGTTTTGTAGGAAGCCCCAGAAGTCTTCCGCTTGCAGAATTTCGATTGGAAATGTCTAGCTAAACATTTTATTTTTTCATGTTTTTATTTTTTTCAATAATCACAATTTTTTTTTTTAAAAAAAAAAGAATTTTAGATGTCGAATTGTTGCATAAATTTAAACAAGGCGGCCATGTATTTTGTGTATATTTAGAAAATGAGATAACGACAAACCACTCCAGGCATGTTCTAAAATAGCCAGCTGAGGCAATGGAAGTTCTGATCCATTAACCCTTTGAGCAGTACGAAAGCCAACTTTTTGAGTAAAGCAGCGAGGTTTGCAGTTTTTAGGTCTCAAACACCCAAGTTGTCCTTGAGCATCAGGATTGTACCCCACAATCTTTAAAAAAAAAAAAAGTTTTGTAGGAAGCCCCAGAAGTCTTCCGCTTGCAGAATTTCGATTGGAAATGTCTAGCTAAACATTTTATTTTTTCATGTTTTTATTTTTTTCAATAATCACAATTTTTTTTTTTAAAAAAAAAAGAATTTTAGATGTCGAATTGTTGCATAAATTTAAACGGCTTCTGTCCGATTAACCCCTTTACGATCTAGAATGTGTGTATCTTAGTCGCTGGTGGCGCGTTCTGACACGCCGGCCTGAAATGCTTCTGGAATTCCTGCCCTAAATGGCTGCTGTACGTTTGCGGCGGTGTTCCGGTAGTTTGATTTTTCACAGAGATCTTGAGATTATGTATGTATGTATATATGTTCTTTGGAACTTTAAAGAATAAACCAGACTTATCACCTTTAGTCAATAACCTCAATAAAAATGTCCCGTTCTAAATGGCACCCTCACAGAAATTCTGAATTTCTTTTTTTCCCCCCTCTGTCACTGAATGGTCTATTTCTTGTCATTCCGTATTCTTGTTTTCTTCTAGACCCATCCCAGCTGGGAGTTTCCAAGTATGATCCCGGTCAACTCTGCGTTATGTGAGATGTTTTATATGCTGCTAGGATTTGCGTTGATGAGTCGACCTCCTATAAACTTCACATATTCTTTTTTATTTTTTTTTTTTATTTTTTTTTTTATAGCAATATCACATTCCATAGCGCTGTACAATGTGTAAATAGGACATAACAAGTAGTATATAACATAATTCAAGTTACTGAAACAGGTAAGGGGGGCCCGGCTCTAATGAGTTTACAGAAAAAAAAAAAAAAAATTGTGGAAGGAATTTCGCACCCATGCTCACACACACATGTATACAAACACGGATACACCCCTCGCACCTGCTTACCTCTCACCGCTCCCACAGCGTTATCTCTGGCTACTCTCACTGCGCGGGCGGCCTTGGGTTTCACTGCGGGGTCACATGACTCCGATACATTCCTGTCTCCCCGTGCCGGTTCAAAATAGTCTACAAAGGGCCCTCTCGACCTGGTCCACACCTCTCCTGGCCGGAAGGGCCCTTTCTAAACTATTTTCAATCGGTACGAGGAGACAGGAACAAGTAACCGTAACATCTCCTGCCGGTTCCGCCAGCGGTTGTAAGATATTGTATTGCTGTGGTTTCTAAAATATTAGATTATTTTGAGAAACGGGCTGCCCAAGTTGGCTTTCGCATAACTCACAAACGTAGTAGGTAGACTCCCAGCAGAGGTGGTAGAGGTTAATGCAGTGAGGGGACGGGAAGGACACGTGGCTCATGAATGAAGAAGAGACCAACGACTAAGGTTTGAGTCGCCACGGCTGGAGAAACGTGCAGACTAGACGGGGCCGTATTTGTCTGTTCTGCCGGCAGGTTATAGGTTTCATAGATACCAAAGTTCCCCATTTACACACAAGTTTTCAGGCTAAATCATGTGACCCGGCGCACCTGTTCTAGTCAGCTCTTGTTGGAGAAACTCTCCGGTGTTGGTGATTCATAATGAATAGCGACGTGAGGAAGCTGAAACCAAAAAAAATGTTTTATCTCAAATGTGACAATCTCCTGACGATATATTGTCTCATAAATCGTATTTAGTTTTTGGTTTCCTTTTTTTTTTTGCCTGTGATGACCTAAGAAAATGTAGCAAACTTTTCCACTTCCTTGTTATAATATGTAAAAAAAAAAGTACAGCAGTGACCAGTTTGGGTTATGTTCTAGGCTTGACCCAGGGCATTGCCCCTGCTGATCGATCATCCATGGTGAGCATATAGGCTCTGATTGTTCGCACCCCTCCTCTGAAATAAGTGCTTTTGGGGCTACCCCTGATCTCTGTAGCGGTACATAGGGTGACCATGTCGGTCATGTTTTCCAGGACACGTTTACGTTTTACAGATTGATGACCGCGCAGGTAAAGTGCTGCCCTGTGGGATGTATAGAATAGTGGAAGGGAACCAATTAGTCAGGGCAGCACTTTATCTGGGCTGGTTAGCAAAATATAAAACTTGTGTCCTGGAAAACGTGGCCGATCTGGTCACCCTAGCGGCTGTTCACTGGGGAGCCTGATTGCGCAATAGGCTGTGGTTCCAATGCCACAGGGTGACTTTTTGTTTATTTTTTTTTGGGGGGGGTTGTATTTGATGGTTTTTATTCTTTCAGGTGACAAAACCCATGAGTTTAGCTATTGCAATAACACAATTCTGAAAGTACAAATGTTTTTAGATACACTTTAATAACTGGGGGGGTTCTATGTGGGTTGTTTGTTTGTTTTGTGTATTTTTTTTTTTTTTTTTTTCCCTTTCTAAATTCTCTAAATTCCTTTGCAGCGTTGGTGTCTGTTTCTGCCATTAATGTACAAACGCCTCGGAAAGTAATCGAAGCGGCCCGAGGAAAAAGCGCGTCGTTGCCATGCACCTACCAGACGACCGCGACGGATAAAGCCGGGGCCAATGTTATGTGGAAACGGTTTCCAGACCAGGTAATATTAACGGCAGGAAAAAAGTAGCCTGCGTCTGCGCAGGAACGTCTGTCGGCCACGCTGATGCACCTACTGCTGCTTAATTTAACACATTTTGCAGTTAAATGTAGCATTATGAGCGTAATTACTAGTCCTGTTTAACGCCCAAACCCTTCCATAAATATTTCTTGAATGATCCAAAATTTAATGCAATTACTGTTTTGTCTTAGTGGAACGGAACCCTTTGAAAAGTCAGATTAAAAGTTCTGGAAAAGCCTTGTACCCTGCTGCGCCTTTCATCCCAGCCCCAAAAAATAGTGATCCTCTCTGCCATTTCATATGTTGAACGTGTTTACTGTGATACATTCTTAATTTATTTAATTTAAATTTATCAGTTTCTAGCCATCGACATGTTTTTTTGTACGTACATTCGACAAGTGTTTTTTCCCCCTCCATTTCTCGTAGAATGAAGTGATTAGTGCGTTTTTCGGGAGTATAAACACAACTGGAAGTACTTATGATGGGCGAGTTTCATTCACCGGCAACGTTTACGTCAATGATGCCACCGTTTCCATTGACCAGCTGACAATGGATGACAATGGCACGTACCAGTGTGAGGTCAACATTCCCAGAGATCGGCAAGGAACCCCTATGGCCAGGTTGGATCTGGTTGTCTTGGGTAAGTCTTGTGGGCCAGGAAAATTACACTTCCAAGGTGATCATGTGTGGTCAGCTTAGTAACAAAAAGTTGATGGATGGAGCATTAGTATTACATTCTTCTTGTATCCCACATTCAACACATGATTAGGTGTTGCTTTATTGAGAAACTTGTCGCTGTGCATTATGGACAAACTTTCTAGGTGCCATATGGTTGACAGTGAAACGCCAAATCATTAGCTGAACAAATCTACTGTCCGAAATGTTAAGTATAATCCAGAACTGCTAATGTGGCAGAGAATTTGAATTGATTGCTTTGTTTGAGCTGTAATTATCTGTTTTTATTGGCTTGTATGAACGCTCCCACGTTCTGCACGTTTTTGTCATTGAAAAAAAGAATCCTCCTGTATATAACCACAACAGTCTACAGGGCTGATTTAATGCTGAGCAAAAGTGGCAGAGTACCTTAACCCCTTAATGGCAAAGCCCGTACATGTACGGGCTCAAGATGCATTGTTTTCAATGGGTTTAGGGACCGCCCATTGTCCTTAAGGGGTTAAGGACCCACCATAACTGTCCTTCCAGACCCCCTTAACAGTCTCTATAGCCTTCAGGTGGGGTTCTTGCAGCCGCTGACACAGACCTCTCCACAAAGTCTTTGGTCCTGGTGGTCTGTGCATGATACAATGTCCTATATATATAATATTGGATACAACGTCCTATACTGGTAGACTGCAAGGGAAGCCATGTTGTTGGAGACATGTGTCTTCAGCTGCAATGACCTCCACCTTCCTTCCCACTCAAGCTGGAGTGAGGGTCCTATGGAGATCGAAAAACATTGATTCAACATCGCTTTCCTCATTTGACGTTCTTAATAACCGCGCAATGTGTTTCCCTTTGTAGTGGCTCCGTCCAAGCCAGACTGTGGGATTGTTGGGACTGCAGAATATGGTCAGGTGATCAAATTGACTTGTTCCTCCAAAGAAGGCTCCCCATTGCCTCAATACACGTGGAAAAGCTATACACCACAAGATGTACCTAGACAGCTGCCAGTAACCGCTGTGATAGGTAAGCATAATGCTAGAGGGACAGGCTGTAGGTAGGGTTTGGGTTCCAGACTAGGGTTGCCATCCTTGGTGGTGGAATAGAACGCTGTGATCAAGTCTAAACTTCATTATATAAATTGTGGCCGGATGTTTCTCTAATGCAAGACTTGTTTTATATATGCAGAGGGAGGAGAATTGACTCTGAAGAATATTTCGGTGGATTCTTCTGGGTATTTCATCTGCACGTCAACCAACAAAATCGGGGAGGACTTCTGTAATCTCACCCTGGCCGTTATGCCACGTAAGGAACAAATTCAGCGCTCTTATAAAATGGCTTTAAAAATCATAGCATATATTCCATGCATAAAAAAAAAAAGATAAAATCTTGCCTTTTGCCAGAAGTGTTTGAAATTGGAAAAGTCCAAATATATGGTACAATATTTACATATGGGACGCTATAAATGTCCCGTTAAGTTGTAGGCTCCTTCCCTTATGACATCGTTAATTTTTTATGTTACTACAATATAGGCAGTTTTAATAAATGTCCTTTTTTGGTGAACAGCGTCCATGAACATCGGGTTCTACGCTGGGATCATCGGTGGAAGTGTTGCCGGCATTATCGTTATTGGGATAATCGTCTATTGCTGCTGCTGCAGAGACCGGGATGATAAAGAGGACTACGAGATGGCGTAAGTGAAATTGTGCATTAATGGGGTAGCGGGTGGCTGCTGTGGGAAAGGGAAGCAGAATTTATTATCCGATTTCATTACCGGAGGTATTTTCTTTCCGTGATTTCTCCCAACCTGTACATTCTTGCAGTGCTTTATGCTAAATAGACCTGTTTATTGGTGAGCAATGTCTTGGTAATAAAAGCCTTCCTTAAGGAGCAGCCGACTTAACTTCCCTTTCTCAGGATCTTCGTGATTAATCCGCCTCGTTAAGTTCTTACTGCCGTACGCTGCTGATTCGGCATCCTTTTGTAGAGGAGGTGGTGGGGAACAAGTTAGAGAACGCGAAACTGAATAAATAATGCAAATCCTGTAACATTTAGCCACAGATCTTGGCTTCCATGACCATTAGTGATTCAGAAACATTGTATAAGTAGAATGGAACGCGTGCGATAAGGCTGAATACTGGGAAGGGGTCTATTCCCTTTTTAATGGCATTACTGGAGTTTTTCCCCTTCGAATAAGGGGAAATGTTAGAACATGAGGCTGTCATTCAAAACTAGAGGGTCAGAGGCATTGATGGAATGTAAGGAAAACGGGTAGATAAGTGGAGCAGCCTCCCAGCAGAAGTGGTAGAGGGTAATACAGTGAGGGAGTTTACACATGCATGGGATAGGCATACGGCTCCTGAAGACGAGAACAACGACTGGTTAAGGTTTGAGTCTTTACAGCAGGAGAAACGGGCGACTAGACGGGGGCCGAATGGGGCTGATCTGCCAGCAGGCTCTGTTTCTTTATAGTGACTACAGTGACTGGGCAAAAAAAAACACTTAGATTGTAAGTTCTATGGGCCAGGGACCTCCTACCTACATTACCAGCTTTTTACAGAAGGCATACATATAGGGACACCTGTTGGCGCTATATAAATATACAATTGTGCAAGACGAGCAATGCCGTGTGGACGCTTATATTTAAACGAAATGTAATCATTACGCATTTTTATATATTTTTTTTTGTTTTCTAGGTACCGAGATGAAGATGGAGAGGAGGAAGAGGAGAAACCACAGGCTAAAAAACAACCCCAGGCTCAGCAGCGTAATTACCACGAAGAGGAGTATGACGATGACGACGATGAAGACGCTCATCAGAACAATAATGCGCAACGAGCTGGACCTCCATTGCCAACGGGCAATAAACCTCGTTTAGTTATTGATCCCGTAGAAGCCTAAAGAGAACTGAAAACCGACCAAGAATAGTTTTTTATGCACAAACTTTATATATCTGATGTTTTCATTGTCAATTTTTTTCAATACTGCGTCTGAGTGTTCATCAATGCAGAGGAAATTCTGTGAATGTATTGGCTGCCGCACGTTGTAAGAATTTACACCGTTTTACAAATATTTGGAGTTCTGGTGTAAATTAAGGCTTGATGACAAGAACCATAGAGGATGGAACTGTATATTTGTGTGTTTTTTTTTTTGGTATGGTGATAATGTAATTAAAAGGTCAGTGTAAATAAATGTATAAACAATTTGGAAATTAATTTTATGCCAGGATGACCACATTTCACCTTTTTTTATGCAGGGCATTTGAATCATTTCTGCCCTGCAGTTTAATTAATTTTATGACCTCACCGTGTGATGCCATATGCAAAATAAGTAGTCTGTATTGCGCTGGTCTCTCTGCATTACGTGCCTCACAGGGACGTTGATAAACACATTCTAGTATCTTGATCCGTACATTTGCTTGCAGTTGGCACAATGCATTTATCAACCTGGATGCTCACGGCTATCGGTGGTGTTATTTACCTACGAAATGGTCATGCTGCATTATCTTCTGTTTGGAAGAAGTGTTATTGCAAATTTTTTTTTATTTGATAACATTTTATAAAATAAATGTAAAATCTACATCAGATTAGAATTTTTTTTTTAATTGCGCAGAATGGCAGCCGAAAATGAGTATATCAAGGGCATTTAGCCCAATTTTAGTTTTAATGTATTTTGATGTTTGTCAGAACCTGTTTTTAGATGTTTTTTAATCTCTCCTGTATAAACATTTCATTTTATTCACATTGACGGATTTGATATGGATTGTATTGTAATGCGGCGACATTCCAATGAAAACGTACTATTAGTGGCAGGCTTTTTCCGTATTTTTCAGCTGTGTCTGTGTGGCCCTTGAAACTCACATGACCGGAGCAGTGAGGCTAGGTTTCCACTTGGGTATTTTTCCTGCGTTTTATTTTCTTGATGAAAATGCCAGGAAAAACGCCAAGAAAACTGCCACTGCATTCTCCTGTGTTTTGGCGTTTTTTTCTGGTGTTTTAGCCTTTCTGTGGAAATTGCTTTTTTTTTTTTTTTTTTTTTTTGACCTTAAGCAGTTTTTCCAGCCTTTACACGTTAGAATTTTCACCCAGCTAAAAAGGATTCGGATAAATGGCACTATCTGCCCCCTCCTGATGTCATTTCCTTGGTAGAGTTCTACCTAAACGCCCCGGCGGACCCTTTTGTCTCTTTTCTGTGGTTTGTAAGGCCCTAAATGATGGTGCAGATTGCAAGAGATACTTACTAGTTGAATAAGCTTGGACACATCAAAGACAATCCTGGGTGCCATGCTGCTAATTACACAGAGACAGCACACGGTGTACAAGCAGATAAAAGTTTTACCACAGTACTGGGAAAATGGCAGCTCTTCCTCTTCCTGGGTCCTGCCGTTTTGTAACTGTGGAAAAAAACGCAAAGGCAAAACCCACATGGCTTGGGTTTTGGAGTGTCAACATGTTGCGATTTTGAAAAACTGCCACAGAGCCCAAAAAAGCAGAAAAATGCCAAAGAGGACTGAAAAAACGCCGAACAGAAAAACTCCAAGTGGATATGGCATTGTGCGATTTCCTATTGAAGAACAGCTAACATCTGACCGCTAATAAAACGCTGTGTGGCTGAATTGGCGTTATTATGGGCGTTTTTGCAAAAAAATACTCAAATGGAAACCTAGCCTGATGCAGGAAGATTTATTTGGGAACTAGCTAATTCTTGCTAGATTTGTCTTGGTGTTTCCATTTTAGAAGAGCTTGCACAGTTTAGACAGTTTGTTAGCATGGTTTCCGGCTCGCTAGAAGAAACAAGCATGAATGTACTTACTCAACAATCTGCTATCAATAGAATTATAAAGGTTCTCAAGCATCCATATTACATAAAATACCAGTGGGATCCTAATGGAGATGCTCATCTTTGTCCACCGTTTTGTTTATCATCTGTGTGATACGTGTAGACAACCCTCTGCTGCTGGCCGGCACTTTTGCTGGGCTTCTAGGATGGAGCACTGGCATCGCATGACCTTCCAGCGCTCAATCATAGAAGCTCCAGCAAAAGTGCCGGCCAGCAGCAGAGGGTTGTCTACACGTATCACACAGATGTTCATCCGCTACCCCTACTAGACACCAAGGAGTCTAGAGCACGGAGGCATATCAGGGGGGCACAGTGGCATATAGGGGGGTATAAGGCATGTCTGTGAGGCAGTGTGGCAAGCCTGGACTCAAATGTGCATAAAGGGGGGGGGCAGGTTGGGAAATAAAAACAAGAAATGCATTTTTCTCAAAGTATTTTGATACTGCTGCTTGTTTTTAACATCCAGTTTGTTCATTAAATTCTTTTAAACAAATAAAAAACGTACATTTATTTTTTTAATCCGATTAATCGATTATGAAAATAATCGGCCAACTAATCAAAGATGAGATCTTGAGACATGATACATCAAAAAGAAAAGCACAAACAAACAAATACATCCGAGAAAGCATCCGGACATTTTTGCTTTTATGTCCCAGATGGTTTTGGACATCAATGCTTGATGAGCGAGACAGACTCAAAACATACAGCGCATTTGGATTTGATGTATATCTGCACAACACCCCCCCCCCAAATCACATAAGGAACCAAAAGTGATCTACTCCTATCCCTATCAGCCCATACGACAGAACATTATATTGCTTTTGCTCACGAGTGCCTTACCTCTGAGATTACTTTGACTTTACCTTTTGTTGCAGTATTACACTATTAATATTTGTTATTGCATTTGAAATATGTCTCAAAATGCATAGCCCATATAGATAATATATATTTTTCAATGGCATTGATCTTTATCACTGCATTTTTTTTAAGTTGTCTGGTGTTACACGGTATACATTGGAGAATATCTAAAATAGATATTGCATGTAGCACACCTGTACATTTTTTGTTTTTTTTTAGGTTAATTTACCTCTCTGGCACTGTTTCCGTGCAACATTCTATGAAGTATTACATGGGATCCCCCCATAACAGTAATGATGTAAAAGCAACAGTAGAGGTCGCTGTGGTATCATATCCTAAAAGAAAACCTATCTATATACAGTGATTAACAAAAACTGGAGCAAATGTGATTTGAGATACTGAAACTCATTGACATCTTCCCTTTTTTTTTCTCCTTTAGATGAATACTGTGCTGAATTGACAGTCTTGAGAAAATAAAACATTGGGAACCCCATTCCTATCGCTGCTGAATTCCTAAACCCATCGCAATCCTTTGGTTGTAGCAAATGCTTAGGAGTCATGGGAATCAGCTACCATTTCCATAGGTGTGAGAAATATGATCAAGGCAGGTCCATCCTAAAGCCACAATGTGAATATCCATAGCAGGAAATGTACTTACAGTAAATACAGTACATTTTATTTCTCTATTACATAAATAGTCCACTGGATCACCTACCAAGTGCAATGACAAGCGTCAGTGGTACAGTCGTGGCCAAGAGTTTTGAGAACGACACAAATATTAATCTTCACAAAGTCTGCTGCCACCGTTTAGATGATGGCAGTTTGCATATAGTTCAGAATGTTATGAAGAGGGATCCCTCTTTGCCATGGAAAAAAAAAAACACATTTCCACTGCAGTTCAACTCTGCCCCTAAAGGACCAGCTGACATAGCGTCAGTGATTCTCTCGTTAACGCACGTTATGCTGATTGAGTTAGAATAACAGACTGGAAGCTTTAAAAGGAGGTGGCGCTCGAAATCATTATTCTCCCCGTTAACCATGGTTACCTGCAAGGAAACATGTACCGTCATCATTGCTTTGCACAAAAAGGGCTTCACAGGCAAGGATATTGCTGCTACTTTGATGTACTTAAATAAACCATTTATGGAATCAAGGAGAGACGTTCAATTGTTGCAAAGAATGTGCCAGGACCATCTCCTAAAGTAGATTCAACTGCGGGATCGGGGTGCCACCGGTACAGAGCTTGCTCAGGAACGGCAGCAGGCAGGTGTGAGTGCATCCTCACGCACAGTGAGGAGAAGACTTTCAGAGGATGGCCTGGTGTTGAGAAGGGCAGCAAAGAAGCCACTTCAAAAAAAAAAAAAAAAAAAATCATGGGCAGACTGATATTCTGCAAAAGGTACAGAGATTGAACTACTGAGGATAGGGTTAAAGTCATTTTCTCTGATGAATCCCTACTGATTGTTTGGGGGCATCGGGAGAAGACAAGGCGAGCGCTACCATCAGTCCTGTGTGACGCCAACAGTAAAGCATCCCGAGACCATTCATGTGCGGGGTTTCTTCTCAGCTAATGGAGGGGGCTCACTCACAATTTTGCCTAAGAACACAGCCATGAATAAAGAATGGTACCAACACATCCTTCAAGAGCAACTTCTCCCAATCATCCAGGAACAGTTTGGTGGCGAACAATGGCTTTTCCAGCATGATGGAGCACCGTGCCATAAAGGCAAGAAGTAATAACTAACTGGCTCAGGGAACAAAACATTGAAATTTTGGGTCCATTGCCAGACTTTAATCCCATTGAGAACTTTTGGTCAATCCTCAAGAGACGGGTGGGCAAGCAAAAACGCAAATTCTGACAAACTCCAAGTATTGATTATGCAAGAATGGGCTGCCATCCGTCAGGATGTGGCCCAGAAGTAAATTCACAGCATGGGACGGCAGATTGCAGGGGTCTTAAAAAGGGGGGGGGGACACAAGCTTAATGTAATCATCAATAAAAGCCTTTGACGCGTATGAAATGCTTATAATTATACCTCAGTATACCATAGTAACATCTGACAAAAATATCTAAGAACACTTAAGCAGCAAACTTTGTGAAGACCAACATTTGTGTAATTCTCAAAACTTTTTGCCACGACTGTACAGCACATTGTCACTGGAGCAGTGGAAACATGTTCTGTGGAGTGAAGGATCTCTGTTCTCGGGCAGTCTGATGGGCGAGTCTGGGTTTGGAGGATGCCAGGAGAACGTTACCTGCCTGACTGCATCGTGCCAACTGTAAAGCTTGATAATGGTATGGAGTTCTCACTGGATAAAGGGGATGGTCCCCTTGCTTCCAGTGAAGAGAAGGCTTAATGCTTCAGCACCAAGACAATTTGGACAATGCTCTGCTTCCAACACTGTGGGAACAGTTTGGGGAAGACCCTTTTCTATTCCAGCATGACTGTGCCCCAGCGTACAAAGCAAGCGCCATACAGACATGGTTGGATGCGTTTGGGGAGGAAGCACTTGACCGGCCGAACAGAGCCCAGACCTCAACCCCATCTAACAAGCCGGGCATCTCGGAAGACCTCACAAACGCTCTACTGGATGAATGGGCAAAAATTCCCACAGAAACACTCGAAAATCTTGTGGAAAGCCCTCACAGCAGAGCGGAAGCCGTTATAGCTGAAAAAGGGGGGCAGCTTCATATTAATGTTTATTTAGAATGCAATGTGATAAGTCCCTGTTTGTGTAACAGCCTGGAGTCCCCATACTTTTGTCCATATAATGTATGTGTCGAGCTGCCTCTGACCATCATCACGCCAACCCACATCATCATTTATGTCATGCCCCCCCAACCAATTCATACCTCCCCACAACAATTTCCATCCCCTTTCTATCATCCCCCTCCATCGCTATTCCCAGCATTATTTCCCATTTATATCCCCCTGGCCGGCGCCCCAGAAAATTTCACGCTATCCCAGTAGGCCAGCCCAACCCTGCCCACACCTCCTTTGGGCATTTGGAATTTTGTGAGATATATAGAGCAACAGAGTAGGACGACAACACCATAGGAACATGTTGCTTTTAATACAGAACCAAACGACAAGAGGTGGAGGGATAATCTAGGATGTAACATTCGTGATACTGTGATTATGTTCCTTTAAACACACCAATAACTACATAGGAATACTGAATGTCTGCACACAAATTATTTATCAAAACACTAAGAAAAATCAAGACATGGAAACTTTTGTCACTAATTTAGAACACAATAGAATCACTTCTATTTACAAGTAATAGGCTTTATTTTGCCAACAAAGGAAACCTCTGCAAGTAGCCATCCTACCAAGTGCTATAAACCGGAAATTATGTCAATATCAAACGAACATTCTTACATTTACTGTTTATACCAGTATTAAGCGTGCTGCTTCATCCGCTTTTATTCTGTGAAATCGCAAAGCTTTCCAGGAGTCTGAGAATGCCCCGTCCGCGCCCAACGCATCCTCGGGACTGGTGCACCCCACCGGGTTCTGAGGGACTTCTCTCTAGACGTGTCAGAACACATTGATTGTGACTTAATGTGTATTATGACCACCTATTGAACTCCCACCACCACACAAGCAAATCTGTTGGGGGGCATGGTTGTGAGTTAATCATAATTTGCAACATACATACATATAATTCAATCATATGGGGAACCACTGCTATAAATTCCCAGTCCTTTTGTGGATTACCTGAAGTGCCAAGATAGTCGCTGGAATACTTCGGACCCCTATTAGTCTGCTTCTAAAATCAAAAAACAAGCATAACATAAAAAGGTGAGCTCGGTAACCCAACCAATACGTGTAATATCAAGCAGGGTAAATCAGGAAGCTTTATATGCAGGGCTGGACAAAGTTACAGTCACTTAGAGTGAACATGTTGTGTTAACCCATTCAATGCTGCAGGGGTTGTTTGTCTTCAGACCCCACAAGCTTGCACATACCGTGGGAAAGAAATCTACTGTAATACCATGTTTGTATATAATTTTTTTTTTTTTTTTTTTTTTTTTTTTTTTTTTTACAAAGGATAAAAAATGCTGCTTTGTTTAGCAGTTTGGTGCTAAAATGGTTAAAGTATTAAAATCCCCTACTACAATACTTTGGGTTGTGAACATATATATATATATATATATATATATATATATTCATCCGTTTTGCTTTTTCTAGCTACTATTGGAGCTCAACTACCAGTATATGACATTTAAAAAATAGCTATGCGCATCTTTAGCCTAGTCGTAACCAAAATATTTGGAAATACTGGGTATATGAGGGGTTTCCAACATCAGGACAAACTAAACATAACCAGCGCAATAAAAAAAAAAAAAAAAAAAAAAAAAAAAAAAAAAAAAAAAAAGACTAGTTTTTGAAGGTGAAACCATGAAAAATTCCCTTTTTTCCTCCCACCCGTCTACAAAACCTTTAAAATGAAAGCCCTATAAAGCACACGAATTGCTCAATTTTTGGAAAACAAACATTGTAACATAACCCTGGTTAAAAAAAAAACAAAAACCCAAACTCCACACAAAGCCATGCCCCAATTACAGCACAGAAATACATTTAATGCATTATCTTGACCATGTGGCATCAGGAAGGCTTCATGTATTCTAAATGTATGAACTCACACACTCTAGCGGGAATTACAACTGCATGCTATATCGGCTGTGTGACTTCAAAATCTTCAAATCTTGCATAATTTTGTTTAACACCCCCCCCCCCAAAAAATGCAAATAAAGGCAAAATCATTGTTGGTAATTAAGTTTAACAATTGATGTCGTAGAGGTCGGTAACATCTGAAGAACCCAGAAACAAAGTCACAACTTACTTGGAAACGTTTTGCATCAAGAACAATAATTTTCTCGTTCCCAGCATGCTCGTCGTTCACAACATCGTTGCTCGGCAAATGCGCAGATGTAATTGTGATACCGTAAACAGATGCCAGGGCTTTGCTTATGCAGTAGCTAGCGAACAAGACAAAGTATGTTTAATACGCGGATTTCAGGCTTTTGAGATGCTTTCGTGTGGCTTAACCAGTAGACAAGGAACCGGGATACACGTCACTTGGCTTTTTAAAAAGGTGCTGTATAAACAGCCCAGAGTGGCACAGCTTTCACTTGATGAATTTAGAATGAATTTCTAATACAAGGGCCTGGAAAGTTATTTTCCATGCTAATCCCTGGTGACACTCACAGACTGACACCTGCTCTGTATCCGAGATAGGCCAGTCAAGTCAATTGTAACCAAGGGGTTAGAACAGCACCAAAACCAGAAGTGCATATCATGCGCAACCTTAAGTATAGTATAGACATCCAGAGACCAAACAAGGACCCCAGACGAGAAGGCTGCAGCCACCAGGGTCTTAAAACTTACACAGGAGCTCATCGTGTGCCTCACAGCCCGCGGTCAGGGAAAGGTGCGCGTCAGCAGGTGATTACGGTACCAAGCGGGGGCATCCAGGGTGAATGGAGAACGATTCAGACCCAACAGGATCCTGGGTAAAGAGCCTGGCCAGCGAAGCACCAGCCTACCAGAGGCTTAAAGGCTCAATTAGACATCCTCCAACCAAGGGGGCTTATTCCAGGCTTACCCTAGAGCCAAAAGAAACCAAAGAGACCCCGCTACCTGATGTAGGGGCAGGAAAACCACTGAGGACCACCTTGAGGGGGGTTACACATTTTTTGGAACCCTCAACCATTTCAGGTACGGAGGAGGAGTCTAAGTGTCACCGGCGATAGCAGGGAAAAACATCCTTTAGAATTACAAGGGCAAAAAAAGCAAAGGCTACTTTTTTCTGGAGCACACGGCATTAAACCCTTAATTGGGAAGACCCTGTTTCAGTTTATGCAAATCAGAGTGGTTATAAAATCAAGGCAAGGTATTTTCACAATGGCTGATTAAACTCGCTTAATCAGCAGCAAACCGTTTTCAGAAATAAAATGTTTCACGTAAGCGGCAAGTGAAACGTACGTCATCTTCTTACAGCTTGCAAGAGCGCAGCACCACATATCATTTTCCTCATGCCATTCGCATCTGGGGGAAAGAAACAAAAATAATTAAAGTAAAAAAAACCCACATGATGCCGAGTAAATTAATCATCTGGAAAACAGCGTTACAGGGTCACCTCGTGTTACTTGCGTAATCCCAGTGAACTACGTCAAGCATGCGGCAAACACTGGCTCGAGACGGCTCTTCAAGCTTTTCCTTATAAAGTTTCATAATTAAACTTTCTACTTCATTCAGCTCAAATTTATTATCCATCCCTATAAACAAAAAAAACAAAGAAAAACATTTGGAACATTGACATTCAGTTTGTCTTTAGGAGCGTATTTTCTTTTAAATCAAAACAGAGTGGGATCACTAAAATAAGACTACAGAAAACCTGCCTGCCTTCTTAGCCAGCCACTGTAGACACCATTTAATTCGGTACGCATCGTTTGCCTGCAAGTAAAAAAAAAAAAAAAGCGATTAACGAGCAAAAGGGGGATCAAAGAAAAAAGGAAGAGATAAAGGGGGGGGGAGAATCCAGATTTTGACCTACAATTTAGAGTTTCCATGCAGTATTTATTTGATCTATACTCCCGATGCTGAGTCTGCATGTTATTTTCAGTTGAATTTTACCTGAAACATGCAATGCTGTTTTTAGGTGTTATTTACACTATACCTGCAAATGCAGGGTTTGCACATCTTATTCGGCTAACCTATAGCTGCAATGCTGTGTTCCCGTGTGATTATTTGATCTCTACCTGAACTACATGGGGAAGGTGAAGAAAGGTGTAGCACAGCGAAGGGGACTTTGGAGGTGATGACACTGAGCTATGGACATAGTATTGTGCGTCTACCCTGCACGCGTGGTATAAGGATGTCCCACAAAGAGTCACACTAGGGTCAGAAGCAGGAAAGACCGCAAGTACTTTTGTGGCTTTTTTGGTGTGTGCTGAAGGGTTGCATTTCATGCTGGAGACCAGAGTTGGGGGGGGTATAAAGTGTAAGTTCTGTAGCTCTACTAAAGTAGGACATATATGTTGCAGGAATCAAACAAGAGAAAGGGCTATATACTATTGCAAGAAGAACCATATGACAGGTACATATAAAGCGATAGGAAATAAAGGGATGACTTTTTAGAACCCTCTTGCATTAGATATTCCGATCACCATCTGTTTGGATAAACTTCAGATAGGCAGGTAATAAAAACAAAAACCCTACGTTCATAATCTATTTTACAGTCATAACAGAGCTATGACTCAGTTAAGTAGTACCATGTTAACCAAACCTTGCAAAATACGGGTGCCTTCATGGCAGGGGCCGGACTAACAAAATCACAGAGGCCACGAAACATGTTATGGTAGTCATTATTAGCGAGCTCAAATCCAGAGATGGGAATCTGATGAGTTGCTGCACCTGCAGGCCGAAAGAAATGCTTCAAGAGACAAACCACATACAGACCATACATTTAAACATAGGCAGTTAAAGCTGATCTGTCATTTCTCCCAAACACATTTTACAGTTCTGTAGAGATTAAAATAAGCTATAAAGACATAAAATACATCTGACCAATTAACAGGATTGGACAAAGGAAATGAGGTCATCCAGACAAGCAGAACAATAAGTTATTTACAATAAGAGCAACGAATGCCTTTAAATATGGACCGTTTGTTTTCGAGGGGTTTACGCAAAGAAAGAAATAGTGATATATGGGTTCTAAGATTGCCGTTTTAGAGTTAGGAAACCAGTTTTGTTTTTCTCTTCTTGAAGTTCAGGCAGGAGATTGATTACTTAACACTGACTGTCACTGATATACCCTTCAATGCGGTTAATGGTTACGCTAGAGATCCCAAAAACTACTTATTAATCTTGTTAACCTAAATGCTGTGAAGAAGACTTTAGGATGCATGACAAAGCTCTACATGAGAAGTGTAGGCAAAGGAATTGTAAACAAACTATCGTATGGACACCAAATGTGCAGTTTGTACATACTTCCGTTCTGACAATGATAGCGGAACCCACGTGGCAGCTCTCCTGTGAAACAGGAAAAAGAAAAATGTCAGAAGCCTGCAGCATTACAGATGGCTTCAATATAATTACACCAGCGAGGCACTTTGATTTTCCAACTATTGTTGTGGACTCCAGTCTGCGTGGAATGGGGAGCCCCGACACGCATGAACTTTGCAATAAAATTGTCGGTATAAAATCTTACCAGGATCTATGAACTCGTGGAAGCTGCCCATGATGCCATCGCGCAGAGAATATCTCACGCAGCCAATCTCACAAGGAACAAACCTCTGCTCACACATGGCCGGCATCTCTCCGTGACTGAATATGTCCAGGAAGTAAAACACATTTTGGTCCATCCCTACCAAAAATAAAAAATATATAAATAAAAAAAAAAAAAGACACACATGCATGTCTTTATGAGTGGTTTTTAACGTTTCCACTATCTTATGCCCTATCTTTCATTAAAACAAGATCTGCTCTCTGGTTTCTTGTCAGTACAGAGTACTGTATACAACGCTTCACCCACAAATGCAGCTTGATCAATATTAGTGATTGCATCTCAGATCCTGACAGACAGCTATTATTTATTGTTTTAGATAGCGCCATCAAATTCTGTAGCGCTGTACAACGGGTTGACAGGACATAACAAGTAGTATGTAACATAACAATTTGACTTAGAGACTACAGGTGATGACGGCCCTGCTCAAACAAGCTTACAATCAGCTTTATCATGTATGCCGTATATGCACAATACTACTTGTTCATGGCCCCCTAAAGCCTCCTGCCCAGCTGGCATCGGACACATTAGGGTGGTTTGCGGGCAATCAAGCTTAAAGGGATAGACTACCTAAGGAGGTCAAAAAAACTCCTGCTACTACAAAGGGAGGAGTGAGCTGGTAAATTGCACAAAGCAGTCCAGGCAAAACAAATTAAAATCAAATTAATTTTCTCAAGACGCCTCTATTTGTGTCTTGCTGGGATTAAGGCACAGGCGATATTAATACATAATCACTTATGACATTCCTAATAGCTAGTGTATGCTTTTAATTTCGTTATCTTTGTATACCGGAAAACAAAATGTTTCAATGCACATACCTTTATTTTGCTTATACAATGACACAACTTGTGCACCGTCTCCTTGAGCATACAATGTCTCTTTCCTCGGCTCCTACATTACAAATATATATTTGTAAGTGACAAAACAATCATTAAAAAATAAACATCTAAACCTGCGAGCTTCTAGTGTATGATCACTACTACTAAACGTACACCTAAGGAAATGGATACCATCATACAGGCCATCACAGCATTTTACTCACATGACATCAGCTTGGTGACTTTTTCCTTGGACCCTCGTTAGATTTTAGCGGATTTGGATGTGCTTACCTCTCTTTGGCCCCAGTTGTCAGGGTAGTTACGTGGAAGTGTCGGCTCCACCGATTTGCCTTTATATCCCCGTGCCTTTTCTGAATATTTTTCCTTTTCTTCGACCGATAACAACTAGATTTTAAGAAAAATAACGTATACAATATTTATAGCACAAAGATCAATATGGGCTTAAAACATGTAGCAAACTGTATAAAATAGAAAATTAGGACAGCTTACAGGGCTACTCTTTTCCATGTAGCCAGTTAATTTTCTTTGAATAGATTGTTTACTATGCTTGGCAGCATCAGGAGCAGGCTGGGCAGGGGGGCAATTGCCCCAAGGGCCGCTCCAAAACACAGCAGGGTCACGTAAAGCAATGTGTACGTTTGTGTGGATGCATGTGTATGTGCAAGTGTATGTGTGTATAGCTGTGTGTCAGTGTAAGTATGTGTAAGCATGAGTGTAAAATTTAAGTACTAAGAAGCTGCAGCTCCCCGACCACCTCCCAGGTCAGACAACGCTTGATGCCGATCAGTGGCAGGAAAGCACTCACGCTGACAAGTGAGCACGCAGAGTCATGGATGAAGCTGACTGGAGTTAAATATACCATGTAGGTTGGGGGCCAGAAAAGTGGATATGGGGGTTGGGGGCCAGAAAAGTGGATATGGGGGGGGGGGATACTGCAAGGGAGACATCACAACCATGTAAAGGGACGGCACAGCTATCATATGCAGTTCATTAAAGGGAGATTTTCCAGGAGAGCCGCGTTTGAGCTTGTTCACGTTGTTATACATTAAAGCCTAAGGTGCCGTGATGGACGTTGGGATCCATGCATTTGCGCTGAAATTTCCGATGCATGTAGGGATATAGTCCGTTACGGGAGATGTCAGCATTGGACAGGATATCTCTTATTTCGACCGCTGCTGGTCGATTACACACATTGCAATTACAAATGAAAGAGAAAAAGTAAAAAAAAAATAATAAAAAAAAAAAAAAAAAAAAATCACGAAAAATATATACTTTTTAAAAAATATCATGAACTCAGTGATGTCATTGTGACTCAACTAACATTGCACTAACAGTTTGAAAAGTAAAGTTTTAAAAAAAAATACAAAAAAAAAAAACACAAAAACAAACATTTACATCCCATCGCCCTGCCACTACTCTTACCTCCGCTGTCACCAATGCTCTCATCCCACCTTTTGCGATACATACTCAGACACCTCTTTCCACCAACTTCAGCTTTCCTTCGCTACCCACGTCTAATGTTTTACACTCTCGCCTGCCCTAAATTAAAGCGAGGATCTGATACGGGACCGATCCCACCTGTGCTTTCTGTGAATACGTGGTTTGCGGAAATTATTTGGATGTCATTGGGCTGTCTGGCCTCCAAAACCACGAGGAAATAAAATACCTTTTTGGTCCTTATGGGATCAGGATCCACTGCAGTTTGTATTGCAACGTGTAAGATACTCAAAGGAATTGGCACACGTTTATGGTTTATACATTATGTCTTTACTGCTCAATACAGCCCACCAGATCCTAGATATAAGGTTTTCACTTGACACTACGGGGCCCTGCAAGGACCACTCACCGCCCAGTATTCGGAGCAATGTGGTATCGCCTCCCGCACCCCAGACACCTCCAGCCCGCGGCGCCTCAGCTCCGGAATCATATCCAACGCGAAATAAAAGTAAGCGTTCCGGGACGCCTTCTTATTCGGCATAGCGCAGCAAACACCGGCACCGAATACCACTCTTCGCTTGGGATTCCAAATACAAAATGGCGGCCACGCTGCGCTCCGCACAGGAGAAAATAGGGCGCGGGGCACGCGGGCAGCACGTGACCCACAGGCCCGTTACTGATTGGCTGATATTTCATGCTGACGCTCCATCCTAGGAAACTGGCGTTTGCGCGTTGCCCCTCCGTGAGGTAAATATCCCTGGCGGGGTTTTTTTTTTTGTATCAGAGAGGCTGTGACAAACGAGACCGGTTTCCTTACCTCGAAGAATAAACATTTTCTAGAATGTTCCTGTCCGACTCTTGTTTAAAGGAAGAGTCGTGCCTTAAAGGGCTATAATTGTCATCATGCTATTCATTTGAGAATTACCCCCAAGCACACACATATGTATACACATACATAAAAAGACATGTGCCCACCCAAAATGGCAGACTTGGCAACTCTAGTGCTTTTGGATGGCTGGAGGTAATGGGAGCTGCTATAGCTTTATAACAATATCCACTGGTTTTCAGTTCTCCTTAAATCCAACTAGAGAGTTGATAAATACCGGGCAAAATGACTTAAAGCCTTCCTTGGTTTATGAGTTTCAATTAAAGTTAGTCCAGTTTCCCACACAGAAGACTGAAGAAGAAACAGAAATAAAGTAAACAACTAAAACCTAACTTTCAATAAGACCCCTAAGAGTGTTGACAAGAAATTTTCAATACAGTTTCAGTATGGCTGTGTAAGGGTTAAAAAAGTCCCATTAACCCAAAATATGGATATCAGAAGTTTATGTCAGGACAGAAGCCCAAAAATTATATTGTCCATTTCCAACCGACATAAAAAATACGTACAATTCGGGCAATTTTTACAAATTTGCAGTTTCAGCTCCCGGACTTCGCTATGAAGAAGGGCTGGGCCGGCCAAGTATAAATGGAGCATACTTTCAAAACACCTTGCAGGTAAAGCTCGCTGGTGTTTGGCTTTTATAATGAAAAATACATCATGGGAACTGAAATGTTTAACTTTACTGCAAACCTTTGCTTTAGTTTATAAACACTCCATGCCTCAGATCACTAAACAAGACACTACCATAGTTAGATGATTCGCTGAAAAATTTGGGATGAGAAATTTAGTAAAAACTAGCGGAAATTACAGAAATACCTAATTTATATAAATTTTCCATGTTTTCCCAGCACTTAATGCAAAAAAATGAGCATTGCGGATTGTGGTAGTACTGTTTTCATTGTGCTAACATTTAACTTTTAACCCCTTCAATCCCAGGGGTTTTTGGTACCGGAGCAAAATTTCTCATTCTAAACTTTCAGCTAATTATCTAACTATGGTATCAAAAGAAAGCAATGTCTCTCCAATATATAGTTTACATGGGTACACCGTTCACAGGAAAAGAAAATAATCGCTGAACCAACAAATATGGCAAAATTGCCCCGGGAATAGGTACCAAAAACCCCTGGGATTGAAGGGGTTAAGGCACGGAAAACTTACCAAACATGAGTGTGCAGGTAAGGTATATAATACGTATCGGAATAACCATTCAGGTTGAAAATCCTCAAGCGCCTGCTGAGCCCTTCTTGATGGAGTTGATCCTTCGTAACTTAAGGTGGTGAAGCTGAAATCTTTAATCTCCCCAACTGACCATTTACACTTTCTAAACAGTGCCCACGGATATTCCATTAAATAAAATAAACACACTAAAATAATTTCATGTTCAGGAAAAGCTTTATTTCTTATTTTATATTTGCTAGCGTTGAGCAAAGCTTAGTTAATGTCACAGTCTATATGGCTGATGTGCCAATTAAGGGTTTAAGTTGAGCACCATTTAGGACATCAAAAGAGCGCGAGAATTTTAATAGCTGCTCTGGACTTCAAAGACACTTAGAACTTTGTAGTTATAGTGGTAGAGGTCTTTTATCTGCTATAGACGAGATGATGAATGAGTTTATTTATACATCTTGCCCACACTGCCGGATTCCGAAAATAAATACACTTCCTGCAGAGTTTACAGGTAAAAAAGCACCAGCTTTACACCATTTTTCTTCCCAAAATCCAAGCAACACTTGGACTCTATCATGAAAGAATCGTTGTCTGAAGTGAAAATGAAAGCCATGAAAAATTGTAGAATTCTGCTAATTTTTCTCATATGATTCTAGATTATCCTCTCTGTATTTTTTCCAGAGATAATAATGATAATAATGAACTCATTATTGCAACGTCATAATTTTTAGAATAAAACGCAGGAAGCAAAATGTTACATAACGGTCATGCCTTTAAACCCATTAAATGGTGAATTCAATTATTGAACTTTTATCAAGATTCACCCTACTGGGGAGAAGAAAAGGAAATTGTGAAGTCGCTGTGATGTTCCTGAAGTGCTGTGTACCAGTTGAAGGAATATTGGGACTATTAATGTGACATTAAGTATTTTTTTTTTACCTTAACGATGTGTCCCTGACACCCTTACTAAAGAAGAATAAAGTACTATGTGGGTTCTTTCCAAACAAAATTCTATCCAAACAAAAAAAAAAAAGCTCTTTCCTGAAACAGAATTTAAAGCCTTGCTGCCAAACATCATCCTTCCCCTGAATCCGAACTTTCTTGTCACTGATTGGCTACTTGATGCTGTCAGGAAAGTAGGTCCACTTCTATATAACATAATGTTTTTAGGCAGCTGCTTATTAGTCATTTATATGTGTTTTAGCTCAACAGCAATCTAATAGACAAGTACACTGACTTCTTGTAAAATAATACACGCTTACAGGTATTTTTTTGGAGGTTATTGGAGAAAGATGAGATAAAACCAGGTTTTTGTCAATGCCAACCCACTGGGTTTTACGCTCAAGGTGAATATTTTTTTCCCACATGGGCTCTCAAATTCTTATAGATAAGAATGATTTGTATGTATGTAAGTGTGTGTACTTCTTGTAACATCAGCGCATAAACCTATTTTAACTTTTCTCAAATCCAACATTACACAGCTATAGGCCTTCATAATGCTTTACAGGTTAAACTAAGCACCGTTAATGTATTAGAAACCCACCTTGGGGAAGAAGTTGTTACACGTCCTGTTTTTAGGATCCGTATATCAGTTCATCCCCATTAAAGGAAAACCCTTTAATGCATACTATAGCTAAGTATAACCTTTTAATCAGATTATAACCTTGCTTGAGTTGCCTTCCTTACCGTTTGTTTTTGTACATCAAAATTGTCATGTGATGCATTACTTGGTTTGTCTTGTTTACCGGCTGTACAGCGCTCCTGAGTATGATGGCACTATTTAAATCATTAAATAATTTTAGTTAGAATCTCCTTTATGTTTTTGCTCTCTTTCTCTGCCTCCAAGTTTGTTATGGGAATATAAATTAAACTTTTTCATTCACAAAAATATCTTATCTTGCTGATCATCCCCATAGGATTGGCTCAGTCTTTTTAGAAAAAAATAATTTTTTTTTTAACTTAGAATGGCCCATTATATCCAGCGCGTGAAATTAGATTTTTCTTTAATCCTTTTGATTTGTATGTTTCATTTCCTACACACATCCTCAGTTTTCAAAACCTGTCAGTTCCAGCTTATCTGTCTAGTTAGATATCCATTGCTATGTCAGCTGCAAAATGATATCCTTCTTCATTAACTGCCTCCTCCATTATCGGATAAATGTCTTCATGAAACATTTCCCTTTTTCACTTAATTAGTTTATTTTAGGGATGCACCGAAATGAAAATTATCTACCGAAACTGAAAATTCAGGATTCACTTGTTAACAGCAATCACACTACTATCATGCCCAGGCAGCCAGTACATGCTAGAACCTGAGCATGATGGGAGTGTGACTACAGGCTCCCCATGCATTGCTATCCTCCCCACTTACACATCTATTCTATCACACACACACTTACTCACTCGCAGGGACCCTGCTGCTTCCGCCTGTGCGAACAACTTCTCTTGCCCCTCCCCCAGGGGAAGAAGGAACGGAGCAGAGTCATGTGACATGCATTCACTCGACTCCGCTGGGTTCCTGCTTTTCCTGGCCAGTACAACAGACGCTGCTTGCACAGAGCAATGCACGGATAAGCAGCCTGGCACCTGCCGACGATTGTTTTCGGGCGTTTTTTTTAATATATGCATTTTGCCAATAGTGTCCTTTTCGGGCAATATATTTCGGCCGCCGATATATCGATGCATCCCTAGTTTTTTTCTTAAAGGAATATTTCTAATTATCTCTCTTTAGCCCATACATTCCTGGTCAGAGCATTAGTTTTAAATAAATCAGCACCCAATACATATAATTCAGTAAAGGGACACTTCAGTGCCCCATGCAACATGTATTTTTAAGCCAAAAGAAAAAATTAAGGCCATCCAACAAGCCCTAGGTGACCAACAATGTAATTGTGTGTTCTATAGTCAATAGACAGCCCCGGGTCTCCGATGTCAGCAGCTTACTGTTTACTGATCCTATTACATCAGAAACCAAGCTGTTACAATAAAAGCTTCCCAGAGGGTCTGTCTGAACCAGTGATGGCGAACAAGTGTCCATTTTTTTGCATCAAACCAAGTTGCAGTCCTCAAAGTGCTAACACTGTATATTAAACAAGAAGAGGAAGGTTTTTTTTTTTACAAAATTACAATACACAACAGTGTGCATCAATTTGCTCATATAAATTATGGTTTTTTTTAAGCATAGAAACATAGAATGTGTCGCAGATAAAAGCTATTTGGCCCATCCATCTGCCCAAGCAGGAAAAACACATGAAAAGAGGGATTTTATTAAATAACATTAGCATTTGCACTGAAATTATATCAGTGTATAACAAGTGTATAAAAAGTGTTATAAGAACAAGTAGTGTTTTGCTATTTCAGAACCATTTTTCCAAATCTGGTCATTCTGCTCCATGTGCTATTTGGGACATCTTTGAAGCCCGCCAATGCAATTTACCCCCATCACACCGTATATTTTTGAGAACAAGACACCCCAAAGGTATTTCAAATACTTGGAACTTTAACATCTGATCTACCTGCCCCATGTCCTAAGTGGGCCATCTTTGAAGCTGGCTAATTCAGTGTGCCCCATCAGACCATATATTTTTGAAAACTATATACCACTGATATTTTAACCCTCTCCATGCACAATATTCTACCACCAGCCTTTGCCATAGTTTGCGGTAGTCATTTTCACACAAATTGTACTTCAGGTATGAATTTATAGCTCCAGGTATACGTCACTATGAAGCAACACCCCACTATGTGCTTAGCAAAATCTCCCGAGTACAGTGATACTAACCATGCATGGTTTTGTCTGGTTGTTTGGGGCTAAAAGGCCCCATTTGGGAATTTTATTTTGGTCAGTCTAAGATCTGGATCTTAGTCTTATTGAGGTCGAATTATAAAACAAGCGGTATTTTTCTGAGCATTTGCTCTGAAAAAAACGTCATCTTATATTTTATAAAATTGTTGTCAACGATTTTCATTATCGATTAGTTGTCGCAGCCCTAAAGTGTATGGCAGATGATGCCCCAGGGAGGGGCCCATGATGATGATCTCAATGTTGCTGAATGCCTCGACATTGAGGTATTACAGCAATATCCTTTAAGCGAAGAAAGCAACCGTATGCACGTTATTGGTTGTTTTTCCGTGACGTACCTGGCACGTCACTGGTTGTTAAAGGGTTCAGCGTTTACAACGCTGCATAAAAAGTTTTCATCCTAGCCACGTCATCTGCCTGACCATCGTATAGTGCGCCACAAGCATCTTCCGTGTTCCCAGACAAGACTTTCCCATTGCCCACACATATGCAGGGATTCAGTACAATCATCCAGCAGATTCCATTGCACTGTAAAAAGCAACAACATCACAATTAACCATATACAAAATGAACAATAACATTAACACACATTACGCCATACAGAGAAGAGGGTCATCAAGCCAATCAGCACAGCAATTACTATGGCTCAGGCTGGGATCATACACTAGGGACATGATTTACATTGTACCGGTATAAAAACCTTCCCCCAAACCCCAGCATGTGCTCACGTGTTCCTTCTGTGCCGGTTACTGATGTGATCTTGATCCCTCTGCCCTGATCTTTCTGACCCTGGCTTATGGATTTGGCACCACAATGGGGACACATTTTGCCCCTTCTTCCGCCAAGATCTCCATGTCTTTGGACATAGGAATCCCTATGAGCAGTACATAAATTGGTATGTATACCACTTTCTGCTAATTAAGAAGGGTAGCAGCAAAACAATTGAGCAACTAATCACTTGTGAAAATTACTAATTTATGAGATAAGCTGCAGCTGACTTCTCCCAATCCAAAATGCTGCTTCAATCACCTTCGGCCTTTTGAAAAGTAAGAAGGCTATGAAATTGTGAAAACATTAGTATTTTTTCTGAAACGCTTTATCAATGACTATAATACAAAACTATGAACTGGGCATTTAAACATTTCCATGGAAACAGAATATGATTTCTGAGATTATGAGATTAATCTAATCCCTTTAGGGATACTGGGTTTGTGACGCTTGGTAAACTGTCAATTATGCCACACGGTTGTTTGCAAAACAAATGATCTTAATTTGTTAAAATGCGGGGAACTCTGATCTCTGCGATGGACGCAGACAACCCCGCTGCTAACCGCACCGGCTTCCGGCTGCAGCGGTAGTTGTCTACGCGAATCGCCCAGAGCTCTACGCGATGCCCGGACTACGCACAGAGTGCTCTATAAAATGCCTTTTAACCCCCTTAATGCCACTCTGCCTCCAGAAATGCCTTTTAACCCTCTATACGCCAGTCTGCCTCCTGAAAATGCCTTATACCTCCCTATATGCCACTCTGCCCCATAATATGCCTTTTAACCCCCTAAATGCCAGAGTGGCAAATAGGGGTATGAGGCATTTCTGGAGGAAGAGTGGTACATAGGGGGTTAAAAGGCATATCATGGGGCACAGTGGCATATAGCGGGTTTAAGGCATTTCTGGGGCAGAGTGGCAAGCCTGGGGGCAGATGTGCATAACTGGGGGGGGCAGGCTGGGAAAAAAAAAAAAGGAAATAAAAACAAAATATTTTTTCTCAATCATAGTAGTTCACATAGTTTACATGAATTAACATTTACTGGTAAAACTTTTTTCTTATAGGGTCGTCTTATATTCAGGCTTTTTCCTTTTTTCATAAATTAATATTCAGATTTTGGGGAGTCGTCTTATAATCAAACAAATACGGTATAGTAAAATATTTTTTTATTTTTTAAATGATCAAATACTTTTTTAATGAAGCAGAACATATAGGGCTACGTATGATAGTATAGAAATTCATATTGTTTAGTGCTTGTTGATTGCCATTTGGAGTAAAAAAGGGCCCTTCTTTCAGGTTGAGCTTGATAGATGCAAATCTTTTCTCAACCTAAACTGCTATAAACTTTAAATGCTCTGTGCCGGGTTAGCAATGGGAAAAACAGGATAAAAGTACAGTTAAAATGATACCTTTTAACAATAGCGGTAAATGAGAAGTTTCTCGGCAGTAAATTAGCTGGACGAACAGAGATCTAATAGATCGATAGAGTTCAGTCAGAGCATCTTTGATCAGTTTACTCCCTGGTTAGAGGGGCCATAAAACCATGTGACACATACCAGACCCATGACAATGTCAGCATTAAAGGGTCAGGCAGTAGTATGCAAAGTTAAAGCATAATAACGGTGTTAAAATCAATAGAAAAAAATGAATGTCTCTCTCTCTGGCAGATGCTGCGATAACATGACATCTGCTCGTTCCTCTGCAGCGCGAGATCTGACTGTGGATTTATCACTGAAGAACCTGTCATTGCCTTCATCGTCTGCGAGAGGCACCAGAATCATCAGGATGAATGAGTGCCACAGGGATGCCAGGGACAGAATGAAACAGCCATGATAACAGCTGAGGAGGGGGAGGCACTTGTGGGAGAGGTGGGAGGAAGATTTAAGGGAAGAATGTGAAAAAGCTGCGCCGAGCGAATAACTTTTAAATGCCACGGGGATATAACCTTAAAGTTTCCAAAATATTAACCTGTAGAAAGCTCCTTAAAGCATTATTTTACATAGCAAATTCCTAATTACGATAAACGAAAAGCTCTAATGTCAACCCTATTGCAACTGTAACTTGACAAAAATGAAAGGTTTTTGTTTGATGTTCATCTTGGTTTGTGCTGGGGTAAAGGGTCTGTGTACCACAAACAAAGACAAGCTCTAACCTGTGACTGAACCATGTATTGATGAAATAATCATGGTCCATGGCCTAAATAAAACCCATCATATTTACTTGCAATCCTGAAAAGTACCACATGGGGGCACCAAACCCCACAGGCCATCACTAGCAAGATTGTCCAGCATGAAGGACTAAGTTGGCCTTGTATAAATGAATGTACAAAGATACTTTCATGAACATGCTTTGACAATACATTATACAGGGCCACGCAAGCTCTTCTTTCACCAGCAGACTGCGGTTGGACCTTTTTACGGTATAGTGAAGTCAAAGAGCTTAAATTCAACTCTCCTGCATCCCTTCCTAAGCGTATAAGCAGCGTATAGGCACAGGGAGAGCCACGTGGGGCCAACAGATGAAACATTTGGCAGTTTCAAAACGTTGGTATGATCCTTCGTTATAATCCCCAGGTCACGATATGGGAGTATAGCAGATATAGGAGAAAATTAAGGAGCAGTAAGTTAAACAAAACCACAATTTATTGCATAAAAAAAAATATTCATTGCTTACATATAGTAAAAAAAAAAAACTTGCTCCCTAAGGTGGGACGAGAAGTGCTCGGCTCACTCAAGTAGTGTAGTGTGGACTTTACAGAAACAAGTCAACCGGATAGCAGTTCCATCATACTACAATGGAGCCGACTTTAGAAGGGGTGGCACTTTGCCGAACCAAGCGTTTTTTTTGGTTGTTTGTTTTGAGGAGAGAGAGGGAGGGGCGCCGAGTGGTTTTCGCTTACCTGCTCGGCGCCCCTCTCTCTCTCCTCTGCGGCGCGTCTCCCTGTTCAGTCCCGGTGCCGGCTTGTAATGATGAGTGGCGTCAATTTCCGGCGTTCAGCATTACAAACCGGCACCGTGGCAGAGCAGGGAGACTCGCCGGCAGGACTCTTTAAAGGTAAGTACCGGGGGGGGGATAATGGCGTCAGCGAATGTTTAAGAAGCATTTTAAACTTCGCCCCAGGCGGCGTTAAGTCTTCGGCCGGCCCTGATCATACTCCTCAGAGAAAGCAAGGACATAATGCCATCTCCTGGCTCTCTCCTCCTCTTAAAAAAAAAAAAAAAAAAACGATTGGGGCGGCAAAGTGCCACCTCTTCAAAAGTGCCACCTGGGGCAATTGCCCCACCCTGCTCCATGGTAGGGCCGGCCCTGGGCGCAGCCTTGGATCAGTGCGAATGCAGCACTCGAGGTAAATACGCCACTGTCTACCTATGTTCTCCCCAGTTGCTTCTCAAAGGGTAGGAGTGATCTCAAATAATCCTGAATTATTTAATTAAGCCATATAAATTGTGTAAAATATCACAAATAAATTATCACGCATTGAAGGGACTAGGTTTTATGATGCATTAACCATTTGTGAACATCAAAAATAAAACATGGAAGAATGTACACCCTAAAAATAAGTGAATATTGTCAACGTCATGCGACCTGGCTGCACAAAAACAGTTATATTAAAATATCAAAATAATTTGTCACACAATGCATATTTATAACAACGGAAAATTAATTTACGCTACATTAACTTTTCAATTTATTTCTGGAGATTTCTTCAAAATCTGTTACTATTTAGGTATTCAGAATTTACGCCTAAATATTAATATCGCTAATGAGACTTTTCCACAAGCATGTTTTGTATGTGTCGGGATTTCTCTACTACCAATACAGTCCAGCTATTTTTTTTAAAAAATCCCCATTTCTCTACCTTAGAAATACTGAGAATAATTTACATTAGAGAATGAGAGACACAATACCTTAAATCATAAATCTTAGGGCACAATGATATTAAAAACTAAATTATTAACCTTAATCTTGTGGACTCAACACAGGCATAACCCGCTTTAAGGACATTCAATTTAAGGACACTGGCGAGCATACGCTCGCTTCGTGAGAACGGACACACAACAGCATGACGCCAGCACGTCAGTTTGTCTTTCGTGTGTCTTTTGAACATCTTTTCATTTTTCCGCGTGTTGTTGGTGGGTGATTGCAGTGCATTACATACATTGATAAGTGAATAAAGGCAGTGCTACACTTAAAGTACATTTTCACCTTACATGTATGAGTGTACTTTATTGTAGGATTTGGCTGTATTGCCACTTAAGATGTGATGGTTACATCCCGCAATGTACACTGTTGAGGACGCAGGATGTAATAGTACTTCCTGCGTTTTAAATTTCCTGCAGTGCTGCACTCCTGTGGCTATCATCCCGTAGCGAACAGAGCCATTGTTTTTATTTAAACACTATTGCAGATGCCTTGGCAACAGTCAGTTAGACTGGGTCATCTTAAAAGGCCTGGCAGGCCTACACACGCGAATGGAACAGGTGGGTAAACTTTGGTAACGAGGGGGTTAACGACTTGACATCCAACAAGTCAGTTGACTTAATCATCCATTTGTAGAACAAGGCCAAAAAAGCTACTGCTGAGATGGCCTGGGGTTACACTGGTCTGGTCAGACATTATCCCTAGGTGAGGCGAGCATCCTACACCATAAAGTTAGTAGAAAGGGTGAGAAAGAGGCTTAACAATGAGATTAGTTGTGTGTTCCTGTGTTACCTTTTGTCTCACCCTGACATCCGCACTAATTGTAGTGGCCTTTACAGGTAGGATGAGGTGCATTTGTAGGATCATTGGCCTTGTCTTGTTGTGGGAGAAGTCAAAATTGATGGTGGCAAGAGGGGTAAACAGAGTCCTCTCTTTTAGTGGCGATAATGCAGCCTTCCGTGCCCCAAAGGCTGCCAGCAAACAACCTCTATGGTTCGTTTGGGCCAGAACTGGACATTGACTTTGTGGTTGGGCTTGGCAATGGCATATGGCTGGGTGCAGGCATACCCCTCCAGTGACCGTATTGGTCAGTGGCAAGCACTGATTTTGTGGTCAGGTGGTCAATGGCAAGCGCTGACTTGTGGTCCGGCTTGTTTCTCAGGGCTGAATGGGGCTTTTGTCAGAGGCACGCCAGGGTGCGGATGGGGAGGGCCATTCTTGATAATGCCACGGCGATCCTCCATGATTGCAGCTAGGTGGGGTGGCCCAGTTTGCTATCTGTTTCTCAGGGAGGGGTAGACAGTTAGTTTAGAAGCAACCACTGGGGGAAAAAAGTAGAGTACCTTGATAAGCATTTTTTTCCTCCCCACCAAAAAAAACATACTTACCTGATGAATACGCTGCACCTCCATAGCTGCAGAGTACCACAGAATTACAAACAACATTTTTAGTAGTAGAAGTAGGGCTTTCATTAGACCACCTGGAAATCTCCCATAAGCCAGCTCTGTGGCTCGCTGGTGGTGATTATCCATGCTTGGTAAACGAGAGATGGGGGCAGGGAGGAATCACGTGTAGCAAATTCTGATGAATCCCTCTATCCATCTGCATGCAAAAGGTTGGGGTATAAACTATCACTCAGCTGTCACATGAATTAGAGTGCGTATCGATGGTTGGACCTTCAATGTTTAATACTATATGTTATCCAAAGGCCTATTACCTCGTTATATAGACTCTCCAAAATAGACAATATGCGTCCATTATCATGTTGCATTTCTAGAGACCTATAGCATAGAATTCTACATTTCTAAAAAAAATCATCTATCTGAATAAAACCCGGTGTGTGAAAACGTCATTAGTTTGCAGGGTATGTGAAAGGTTACACATGCTCTGTTTGCGAAGTACCATTACATATGCAAATGAGGCACTGTAATTGGCGGAAACACGGATTTGCAGATCATCACACTGAGCGGACGTCAACTGCTCTGTGAAAATTAGCAGATTGTGAGTGATCGTTAGAATGCATTTTCTCATGGCTCAGCAGCACGAGGCAGATATATTAGATAATCGATCGCACATCTAAACCTATAAAGCTAGCACGTGAAATACTTGGACATGTTACTTTACCAGCGTAAAACGTAGTGAGATATTCTATCTCTGTGATTTCTAACATATTAGATCCTTATGAGAAACAAACTGCTCAAGCTGGCTTTCCCATTCCTCCCAAAGGTATTAGACATCCTTTCAGCAGAATGGGTAGAGATTAATCTAGATAGGGGTATTAAACATGCATGGGATAGGCATATGGCTCCTGAATCTAAGAAGAAACTAAGGACTGATTAAGGTTTGAGTCTTGGGCAGGCAAAATGAACTAAACGGGTCTTATCTGCTGTCAAATTCTATCTTTTTAACATTTTGAAGAGGGAGATTTTATTTTACCTGAAATATATGATTAGCACGAGAGACCTTACCAAGATTTTTCACGTGACTTGGGGAACAATTTTTTTAACATAATCATAAGCTCCTAAAGACAACAGGGGAGGAAAGTGGGAGATAAGAATTTGTGTCCCAAAGAGGGACTGCTCTTTCAAAAAAGATAATATAATAGCGAAATCCATAAAAAAACGTATTAAGAAATAAAATATAAGACTTACCGGTACATCTGAAAATGTGAGAAACCACAAGGAGTCTAACAAGGCTCTTGAAATGAAAGTCTGATACAGCAGTTTATCTGACTTCCAACCCGGACTGGATACCCAAGTTGATAGATAGTAGATAGATAGTGTAGATGAGACTCCTTGTTTTATGCTAATGTACCTCAACACTAAATCCCTAATCCCTACTGACTGTGGGGTTGAGTTCGGTGGGGTCTCTCAAGTTCTTCCACACCAAACTCATCCAACCATGTCTTTATGGATAGGGCCTTCTCCATACTGTTCCCTCAAAGTTGGAAGCACAACATTGCCCAAAATGACTTGGTATGCTGAAGCACGAAGATTTTCCTTCACTGGAAGTAAGGGGCCCAAACCCTGATTTCAATAATTCAATAAGTCCCAATACCTTTATCCATATAGTGGTGCATGGGGCAAGGTCAATACAGACATGGTTGGATGGGTTTGGTGTAACGCCCCGACCTCCACCACATCAAACCCCTTTGGGATGAACTGAAACGAGATTGCGAGCCAGGCCTTCTTGCCGGTGTAATGGTCAGGTGTCCCAATACTTTTGTCCATGTATATAAAATATAAAAAAATATATATAATTGTGTATATAATTTATTCTTAAAATTTCATATGTATAAAAATAAACTATGATTTTAAGGATAATGAATATAAATATATTTCTACAAAAATAGCATGTTAATAATGCATTCAATAAATTATCAATATAATATAAAAGATCAATTCATAATTTATTTAGAAAGTTATTTATTGCACATGAGGAAGAATCCTGTTTGCTACACAAAGAAAATCAGCATAAATGTCTTACTGTTTTATCTAGAACAAATATATAAAAAAAGAAGGTGATACAAATTAATAAATTAATAATCAAATTACAAAAAATTATATAAATCAATATTTAACCTATCAGGACTTCATGTTTTTTAACGTAAAAAACAATTCATCTCTATTTGGCCCAAATCTCCACCTCTCCAGGATTGATGAACTAAAAAAATAGCTAAAACGTGTAATAATTCAGGATTGCGATTATGGATTTTAGCAATTCTTCATAGCAATTTTTTATCTTTCTAATGTATATTCTTTTTTCTTGATGTACGACCAACATATCGGTGCCCACGAGGACACATTAAAATAAAAACTATATTTTTAGAACCGCAAGACAGAACATCCTTAATATTGTATGTTGTGTTATTTTTTTTTTTAATTTAAAATATGTTTCATCCTGAAATTACAGATGCGGCAAGGAAAGCATTTGTCACATCTGTAAAAAGCATCTTACATCTCGAAAAAGTTTATTTTTCTTATTATCTTTCTCACAGCTTATTGATAAAGCTGGTTTTAAATTACAGGCGCCTCTAAAGGTCACAAAAGCTCCATCTGTCAGGTTTTTTTTTTTAGGTCCTGTTGAAGGAGACGCCAATTTTTATGTAATATCTTTTTTGCAAAATGATTATTATAATTTGTTATGAAGGACATTCTTTCATACGGAGATTGAATCTTATTTTTATATTCTAATAAAGTATATCTGTCCATCTGACTTGTATCTTCTACTGCTTAAAATGAAATTTTAAATTAAAATCCAACTATTTGTATATTAAAACTTATGTTTTTTGTTTTTTTTTAAATTGCAAATAGAATTTCATATAAATTTTTGAGCTTAAATGCTGCTTTCCTTTTTTATTTTGACAGCAGGTGTTGGGTACCTTTTAATAAACAGAGCGCCAGAATATGATGTGATATTCTAGTGCTTAGCAATGAGGCTGGCACCGGCGGGGCCGGGGGGGGGGAAGGGATGGCTGGACTTACATTTTGTTCGATATCATAATATAATATACACTCACCGGCCACTTTATTCGGTACACCTGTTCAATTGCTTCTTAACACGAATAGCTAATCAGCCAATCACATGGCTGCAACTCAATGCATTTAGGGATGTAGACGTGGTGAAGACAACTTGCTGAAGTTCAAACCGAGCATCAGAATGGGGAAGAAAGGGGATTTAAGTGACTTCGAACGTGGGTTTACAGAGGATGGACAGAAAATATCCAGCAAGCGGCAGTTGTGTGAGGAGAATGGGCAGACTGGTTCGAGATGACAGTAACTCAAATAATCACTCGTTACAACCAAGGGATGCAGAATACCATCTCTGAACACGCAACACGTCGAACCTTGAAGACCGCACCGGGTGCCGCTCCTGTCAGCTATGAACAGCAAACGGAGGCTACAATTCACACAGGCTCGCCGATATTAGACAATGGAAGACTGGAAGAACGTTGCCTGGTCTGATGAGTCTCGATTCCAGCTGCGACATTCAGATGGCCGGGTAAGACTTTTGTGTAAACAACATGAAAGCATGGATCCCTCCTGTCTTGTATCAACGGGGGGACATTTTTTTTGCCAAACTTTGGGCCCCTTGAGCACCGTTTAAACGCAACAGCTTAACTCAGTATTGTTGCTGACCACGTCCATCCCTTTTTGGTCACAGTGTACTCGTCTTCTGATGGCTACGTCCAGCAGGATAATGCACCGTGTCACAAAGCTAACATCATCTCAAACTGGTTTCCTGAACATGACAATGAGTTCACTGAACTCCAACGGCCTCCAGTCACCAGATCTCAATCCAACAGACACCTCTGGGATGTGGTGGAACGGGAGATTCGCATCATGGATGTGCAGCCGACAAATCTGCAGCAACTGCGTGACGCCATCATGTCCATATGGACCAAAATCTCAGAGGAATGTTTCCAGGGCCTTGTAGAAAGAATGAAGGCAGTTCTGAAGGCAAAAGGGGGTCCAACCCAGTACTAGCAAAGTGTACCTAATAAAGTGGCCAGTGCGTGTATATATATATATATATAAGTTCTTGTTCTGGAGAATATTTGGTTTGAAAATAATTGGACTATTTCACCAATGCCTGAACTACCTTTATATAACAACATCAAAATGGAAAACATTGCTCAAGTTTGGCTCTGACGACATTACCTGATTTTTAATTTAACTGGGGTACAACCGTAATAATTCTATAAAAATACAGTTCTTGAAGCCACTTAAAAGAAAAGAGATTCGCTGGACCATAAATTCGCCTTTCTACGTATTCTCCCCGACACAACTGCTGCAAAATGTCAGACATCTCCTCCAGTCACTGGCTCGTCTTCCTTTTTTCCTATTTGTCAGGAAAAAGGGCAAATTTCATGTGAAGGCATGACTCAACCTTTCGGAGTTAATGCACACACGAAGCAGACGGCAAGGCTAAATGTCACGGGGCAAGCTCGCTAATACAATTGAATCTGAATGCCAGGGGTTTGCGTGGATGATATGTAACCAGTGTAAGCAGGAGCTTATAGAGGCCCCCTATGGCCCACTACAGACGACAGCTCTCATTGGGGTGGAAAATTATGCTACTTCACTGTAGTTGTATTTCCAAGATTTTCCATCGTTCTGTGACATCATCATTCCAGAGTTCCACCCTAGGACACATCACACGCATCTTCGGTTACACGTGTCAGTCATCCTGATGTCACATCATGCCACACACATTATGCAGACTGAGCTGTGACGTCCATATAATGCCCCCCCCCTCCTTTACCTATTCTAGAATGCGGTGCACCGTCCATACTAAGCTGCCAATAAACAGGATATTTCCCAGGCCGACAGCTGTGTCATAGGCAGGATACTTAGGACTGCCATGGCAAATTTAGGACTGTTTGCAGACATGTCCCGTGCTGTGTCCTATACATTGTTAGTATTTAGAACACAGCTTATGAAAACAGGGACAAGGCTGGGCGCAGTATTTCTTCAGTGCCCCCTGTATCTAACATGCATGTATACTAACACCATACAGTAACAAACACACACGCTAACATCGTACACGCATAAATACCAGCATATACTTACCCACACATACACATATATACAGTAATCATACTTACACAGACTAACATCCTTACTTACACACACACGCACATACTAACATATACACATACAGTCGGGATGGCAGACGCATGTTATTCAACATAGTAAAATATGATAAGTAAGACAACTGCACTACTGACATCAGTAAAGCGGAGATACACATTTGCAATATTGTTATTGGCTCCAATTTGTTCCAGGTGCCCCCTTGTGGTCTTAAGTGGGACTGAAAGTAAAATTTTTAAAAAGTTCCGGTAGTCCAAATTATAGAAAAGGTCATTCTTTGCTTTTCAACAGAGAGGCTGAGAAGTTTCTTACGTCTTTCCAAATATTTTATCAAGAATGGTCGCTAAAGGAAACAGTGGACCTTATTTCTAATGAGCATACCTGGGAAAAAATGGGCTCCGGCTGCGCGGGGGCCTCCCTTGCGGGACGCGGCCAGGACTGCCCACTGACGTCACTGGGAGGTCTCCCTGACATCAGTGGGTATTCCCAGGTATGCTAATGAGAGGAAATGACAATTATTCACTTTGTGTTATTTTCAAGATTTAGTATAAAAATGTTGGAGCTCATTGAAAAGGTAATCAAAAAAGCTCATGAATTTCGTCCCAACCGCTGAGAAACAAAGTTTGTTGCCCAAAATCGAACACTGCTAAAACAAAACAGAAATTTAGTCTGAAATGATTTTGCTTGCCGTGCACAAGTCCGATTTTGAGCTCCATGGGGAACTACCACTGGTAATTTGACGTCAGATACCTTTGTTTTATATCGTAGCTTTTAAAGAGCTCTGGTTTTGATCTATACATTACATCACCATATACCAGGGGCACCCAACCTGCGGCCCTCCAACTGCTGCAGGACTTCATCTCCCATAATGCTCTTTCAGCTAAGGGGCTGGCTGAGGAGTATGGGAGATGTAGTCCTGCAGCAGCTGGAGGGCCGCAGGTTGGACGCCCCTGCCATATACATAGATCAAGATTATTTGTTTAAAGTATTGTATTAAGTTCCCGGTCTCATGGCATCGAGCTTTACTGACTGCATGTTTTTGAGTATGGGAGCCGTGACCAACAACCAACACTTTGGTACGACATATCTTTATACCTGATCCATACACTTAAGAGAAAAACAAAAACATCTGCTCTAACGGAGCTGTTCCCACATTTTTGTGTCGAGCACATCATGAACGTTTCTCCATTTCAGTTTATTGTCTTTTGAGAGGGGTGTGTAGAATCCTAGCGCATGGTTAGGGTGGGAGCCGCTGCACATCGATGTATAATTATTCTAGAGAATTTGTGAACTCGGAATGAACTGCATGTTTTCTCCACCCTTGCAATTCCTCTGCTATCACAGGGATATTTTACTACCCCTGATTTAGTGCTCTGTGAGCACTTTAATGTGCATTCCTCCAACAAAAAAACAAAAAGAAGTTGCAGCCCTGTTGCTGCAGCTTCCCTCCTCCTCCATAGTCTGAAATGTATTTCAATCTAAATCAACAGCAGTGCTGCGGAGTCTAAATAGACCCCTGACCACAGTATCCGGGGGGGGGGGGGGAGGTATTCATTATCACACCCAACAAGATGTGTTTGGGGGCAGATGAAGGGGCAAATGCATATGAGGAGTTTCTGCAGGACCACAACAAATTTAAAGGGACCACCCAGCTATCATATTGTTATATGACAAAACTGGAATTGACCGACTAGGACAAATAGAAAGAAAATAGCAAAATAAATGCAACATTTCCCAGTGAGGACCATGACTAACTCTTTAAAGAGAAGGAGAACTGCACCGGGAACCAATGTGTTTTATAGTTTCAGCCTGGCATGACTGGCAAGGGTTAAAAACCAAAAGCTGGGCCGTTTAGGGCGGGGACATGCTGCATGGGATACTTCTGGGCTATCAACATAAATCCCCCCTGACCGGATCCTCTCCATGCTACAGATTTTTAAATACAATCCCATTTGATTTCTGTGCTTTGGACGGGACGATCGACGTTGGCGGTGGGCGTTGATTGTGTGCCGCCAGGGCCGGCTGAAGACTTAACGCCGCCTGGGGCGAAGTTTAAAATGCCGCCCCCCCGGCCGACATTTTATACTTCGCCGACGCCATAATCTACCCCCCCCAGTACTTACCTTTAAACAGTCCTGCGGCGAGTCTCCCTGCTCTGCCACGGTGCCGGCTTGTAATGCTGAGCGCCGGAAATTGACGTCACTTCCGGCGCTCTGCATTACAAGCCGGCACCGAGACCGAACAGGGAGACTCACCGCAGAGGAGAGAGAGAGAGGGGCGCCGAGCGGGTAAGCGAAAACCACTCGGTGCCCCTCTCTCTCTCCTCCGCTTCAAAAAAAAAAACGCTTGGGGCGGCAAAGTGCCGCCCCTTCTAAAGTGCCGCCTGGGGCAATTGCCCCAGTCGGCTCCATTGTAGGGCCGGCCCTGGGTGCCGCATGTTATGTGGTGCTATGCCAACTAAAGGTGCTGTTCCATCTACTCTGCTCAATTTAACACTTTTGTAACAAAATGTAGCATCAGAAACATTATTCCTGGTCCTGCTGAATGCCCAAACCTGATTCACAATTTTTGCCCGGAATTGGAATGCGACACAAAAACACTGAGGCACTGAGTGGTTAACATAGAAACCGATGTCACTTCTTAACCCCTTAATGACAAAGGCCGTACATGTACGGGCTCAAAATGCATTGTTTTCAATGGGTTTAGGGAGCGCCCATTGTCCTTAAGGAGTTAAAAATGTTCTACTACAAATAAATATATTTTCCTCTTATAAAATAAGTTATTTTAAAAATTTCATTCGTGCACCACTGAAAACGAAGCAGTCTCAAGCTTGTATAAAAAACTTCACTTCCATATACAGCGAGTGTCAGCAGCATGTGATCTACGCTCGGGTAACGACCCGTCTCGTTAGCGTGGACCTGTCACCTGTATATACGATATCGAATGGTTAGATGTTTTATCATTTTTAATTATGCTAATTTAGGAACAAATTACCAAATAAAGTATCATTTTTAAGAGCCAATGAAAAGTTTCTGCTAATTCTGATGTTAAAGTCATATGAATAAAAAAATGTATTGGAAAAGTCATCCAAGTCATTGCATGTTATCAGATATTTTCAATGACCTTTCAAATAATTATCAATCCATATAAATTTATGACGAGATTGCCCTTTAAAAGTTAGGTCTCATTTGAAACTTTTAGTGGAGGGACACCCCTTGTGCATTTTAATCTGTTTTTTTTCAGGAGCTTTGATCCTTAATCCCTTCTAAATTCCAACTAATTTCCAAGTACGCTTTGTTTTATAACCATGGCGACCGCTGGAATAATCCAATAAGCAGCTACCTTCTGATGGCGAAAAAAGACCGCTATCGGTTTTCATAAAAAACACCATTTTCCCCTTAAAAACGTCAGCGCAAAGGAGTAACGGGAAGGCAAAGACCACAACGTGTGGTCCAACAAATTAGCAAACTTACTAGAGGTTGGGAAGGGCAGTAATGTGGGACAGAGCCTGAAAGTTAGGACTGTCTTGCAAAAATGGGGACACTTAACAGGTATGCCATGTGTCTCTGACATTAAAACATCAGATAAGAGCCATTTGGTCCAATAATTTCTGCAGTGATGACATCATTCCTAACCAGCCCTTGGTCTCCTCTTAGATTCAGAGGCACTCTATGCCTATTTCATGCATGTTTGCAATTCCTCGCTGTATAAGCCTCTACCAGCTCTGCTGGGGGCTGTTCCGTGTATCCACCACCTTCTCAGCAAAGTAAAACTTTTCCTGCATTCCGTCTAACTTGGCTTCTAACCAGCTTGGCTGGTTTACAGAAAAATAAATCGATAACCGCTTGTTATGGGAGCCCGCAGACTGCAGGTCTTTCTGACTCCTGACTTTTCTTAGGGTTCTCCATGCAGGAACCCGGGTGACGTTTCTCGTTTCCCCAGCGCTAGCCGGGTGTCGTCGTAAGAATTCAAAACATAGAAACATAGGATTTAGCAGATAAGAACCATTCGGCCCATCTAGTCTCCCCATAAGTCATAATGTGACTCTTCAGTTTTGTATTTGAATTTGCTGGTCCAGAGAATAAAAACCCACTACCCTCTACAGCCCCAACCCCCCCCACCAGAATTTAACCCCTTCATCCCAGCACATGTGTAAATCAGTGTGAAATATCACATTTCCAGCTTTTTCCATAAAAGCAGCGCAGGTGCACTTTTTCTAAGGCATCATGCAATGCAGTGCCCAGTCTGTGCCCTCTCATTCACTCACTGCACTGCCATGCAAAGCTTCAGTGGGCATCAACAGGGATAAGGGGGGGACACAGACACTGTTTGTCTCCAGGAGGGACAGCTGTCACGGGGGGGGAGCAGTGGGCACTGTGGGTCACTGCGTGGCAGTGCGTGGGGCGCATACACCGTGGGTACACACCTCCAGCTGTGTACAGAGTGCCTATTACCCACATTCTGTGTGTGTGTGGAGCTCAGACACACACGCCCGCACCTCTCCATCCCCCCTCTGTTTGTTGTCGGAGTGGAAGATTCCATTGCAATGCTGCTCTGATCCTCATTCTTGCTCGTGGAGCCCCAGCAGATCAGGGAGATCAGGGAGAGGAGCCAGCTGGTGCAGGGGTCTTTGTGCTCCTCTCTGAATGGAAGCCCTGGGACATGGCTGGACTTATACTGGGGTGCATTGGTCTGATCTGTGCCACAGGTAAGCACTGCATGGGGCACAGGGAGAACTTTTTTTTTTTTACCCTGCCAGGTGCCCAACATATACAGTCCCGTTATAATTGAGGGTCTGTGCAGTGGGGACTGCATTCAGACTTATTTATCTCTGTAAATGCCCCTTCACTCAGGGCAACCTGTTCCCACTCTGCAATTCATGTAGCAAACATCGCATTTGCCTGGAATGAGACAATGGATTGATCTGTCTAGCAGAACCTGATGAGATGTGGGCACTCTGGTCACCCATGCGGAGTGCCCACTCTAATCACAACATGCTGCAGTGGCTAGATGGTTCGAGAATGGCATTCATTTATTATTGGCGCCTGAATAAATGACCGTGCACTCTCTGAATACAGGTTTAACCCCTGGATCCCCTGGCAGGGGCTGCTTTTTGTGTGAATGGCAGCTCTCATTCATACGCACATACACACACTGCATGCTGTCCACACACTGCAGGGGGAAAACATGCATATTGGCTGTTAGCAAGATGCAAAATTGAGAATTCAACAGGAGAAATAGAATGAGTCCTGGGGTGGAATGAGTACCAGATGACACCAAATACCCTTTGTCTTGCTCATTAACCCCTTTTAGGACCAGGGGGTCTACAGTCCATTGTACATCCCCCTGGAAGCCAAAGATTCATGAATGAAAGTCATTCAACTAACTGTTACTTTCCATTCTCTATTGGTATAGAATAGAGAACTACAGCATGCACATATAATATAAAAATAGACTATTTATATGATGTACTAATGTTTTTCTTGAATGAATTACGCATCCTATGAATATTTTTGTTTCTATATTATCACCTAGACACAAATATGGTTATTTATATACCCTGATGCTTTGCGTGTTTTCAAAATTTTCTAAAAAGATTCACCGACGTCATTGTTTCAAACTGATTTTTAGTGGGTTTACCAGCCTGTTGTGGGTTCCATGTTGTGTACTTGCCCCCCGAACCATAGATGTGCTGTGTTGTGTGGGTGCAAATGTGCCTCTGTTATATTGTATATAGTGTAAGGTGCATTATTTATAGTAATACAATAATTAGTGTAATTTACCTGCCTGACTCATTGTATCCTCTTCTGAAAACTGTGCTTAATTATTAAGTGTTTGCTTCTGATAACCCTCGGGCTCACATCAGCATTTTGTGTTATTACATCATCATTCTGACTTCCCACTGAATATTAACCGTTGGAATCGATCGACATCCATGAAGTGTTTAGGTTTTTATTATGCACATCATTTATCCCGGCTCCTTAATGGTTTTTATTTTTTATTTTATTGGAATACCAGTCATTCCGTGCTGGTGAACGGTAACACTTATCAACTGTATGCTTGTGTTAACCTCTGCTGTGCCAAGAAATCCGCCAATTGGAATTTCCATTTATGTTCCATGCCACTGGTGCAGCTATATTCTAAATTCCCTTCATAGGGGGATTTTAATGGTTGACTGTCACTAAATTGTAAGCCCTTGGGTGGAACTTTATGCGACGGGGACAGTTTTATTTTGGTGATCTTTTTAGATCTACTGTGTAGATAAAACATGTCTAATCCTGCGCTTAATTCTGTTTCTGTCCTCGTGGAAACAGGCGTTTTGAATATGAATAGTTGTGTTATCTAGAACCTCAATTTCACGTTCTAGGTTCTTACTTTTTTAGGATCACCTCTGTACAAATATTGTGTAGCATAAAGTTGTCTAGTGCTGATAAATAATGTGACCTGCGCAGGGTTTGGTTTCAGCAGAGCTTTTACATATAGGTCAGCGAGTGAATGAGACTTGAACACAAGCCGTAGTATTTCCATGGAGATGCGACAGACCACAATGATTAGATTTGGGCTATTTCATGCAAAGTTATCAGATTTAAATGTCTTTTTTTAGTAGTTTGAAGGAAGTGATATAATTCATATGAAAGAATGTTGAAAAGGAACACGTGCAAAGTACGTTTTTTTTCCGCTTCTCAGTGTGGAGATGATTTTAATAATGGGTTTCTTCTCTCCTGCATTGTTCGGACCCCGTATGCATCGTTATATCTGTACCTAGGATATTCTGTTCTATGTAACTGCTGTTTTTTTTTCTGAGTTTGTCCAGCAATTAGACGAAATGAGCCCTTTCACAACGCTGGGTTATGTTTATTTTTTTTAGAATGTAATTTTTTCACCCCAATAAGGACTATGATTTCACGTTTATGTCTTTCTAACAGATCCAATGTGTGTGATTTTGTTTTCTCCTGCCTCCCACACGGGGAGAATGTTGCAATACATGTTGCACGTTACCCACTGCCAGCCGCTGGCCTACCTACAACTCCCCCTTCTACTGAATGCAGCCCATTCTGTGGGAAAGGTCACAACGGGCTATTGTTCATTAGTAAGAGGTCAGTGCGATTAGCACACAGCAAGAGCCTCCACAGCTTGGAAGGGGACATTATTTAAAATACATATTTTATAAAGTAACTAAGAAACATGTCATTTTTTTGGGGGGGGGGGGTTATCTTTTATTGATATAGTACCATCAGAATGTATGGTGATGTACAATAAGTAGTATATAAAATAATAATAATAATTTTAAATAATATTTCCAAAAATTAGTGTATAACTGCTGCAAGGACAATTGTTCTCTGGGGAAGGTGTCTGTGCCATAAATTAACCCCTTAATGACACAATGGGTTTAGGGACCGCCCATTGTCCTTAAGGGGTGAAGACACTAATATCACACTTCTGCCCTGTTGGAAAAATACTCTATTGGTGTCCCAAGATAAAGGGGAGACTCGGCCTAGTGTCCCACTGTGACCATGAGATGTGGCCTGTCGATGCCAGGCCTTTAAAAAATACATTTAGTGCTGAGAATAGTTTAACACGAAAGAAACAACCGCTAATACCGTGTTTGGCAGTGGGCTACAAATAAAAACAGAGTATAATTACATTTGGGGATTTTTTTTTCTTTCTGCTGAATACAGTTTTGACATATTGTACAGAATACACTTTATCCACTAAAGAGTTACTTTAGTTCCTCCTCGAACCAGTCTTTAAAAAGTATGACATCATAATCTGGTTTATGTTCAAAGCAAAGTTTGACGAGGATCTTCTGTGGCACCTAACCTTCTTGTGGCTTCCTGATGCCACGGGTTCAGCGGACGTACCCGATAGCAGGCTGGGAAGTCCATTGACATGTAAGATTTTAAAGGGAAAGTAACATTTTATCTTAAGTGCTGAATAATAAAGAGTTTACATAGGTACAATGTATGTTTCCAGCTTGTACTATGGAAGGGACTTGAGGACTTGCTGACTTTGTACCATGGAAGGGACTTGAGGACTTGCTGACTTTGTACCATGGAAGGGACTTGAGGACTTGCTGACTTTGTACTATTGAAGGGACTTGAGGACTTGCTGACTTTGTACTATGGAAAGGACTTGAGGACTTGCTGACTTTGTACCATGGAAGGGGCTTGAGGACTTGCTGACCTTGTACTATGGAAGGGACTTGAGGACTTGCTGACTTTGAGGACCAGACTTGATTCACACAATCACTACTAAAAAAAAATGCACGTCTTAATTGTAAAGATAATTCAATAGATGTTTAAAATTATTCTTACATTATTCTAAGGCAGTGGCGGTCGGTTCAGCTTCATTATTGGCACCAGCCAGTTCCGCGTAGATCAAATGAAAGAGGCTATCCGTGTGTTTCATTTCCCGGCAGATAAAAGTCAGGCTCTCAAAACATTTAATTAAACCGTAAAATGAAATAGCTTTTCCTATCTTGCACAAAGGCTAATGTTTTACTTGCTGATGTGGCTCCCAGGAATATTTACCTAGTAATATATTATATTGAGTTGGGTTTTTTTGATCAGATCCAATGTTATTTTCTACGATATTCCACCCCGTAAAAATAAATTAAATAAATGTTCATATAGAACAAAAAAATACAGTAACTGGTATGTATTGAGCTTGCCTATATATTACACGTGTGTTAAGTACACAATATTCAATGTAATTATTCATAAGTGTAATATAAATAAAGGGGGACGTCTTTTTCCAACCGATACTGATTTCTATTAGTTAATTCTTTTTTTCTTCTAGCAATCCCATCGAGCAGATGCCACGTGCCCACTCATGGCTGCCCACACATTCACAGAAAGAGCAGTTTTACGGTAGATTTTAACCCCTTAATGACAAAGCCCGTACATGTACGGCCTCAAAATGCATTGTTTTCAAGGGGTTTAGGGACCGCCCATTGTCCTTAAGGGGTTAAAGAGGAACCGTTGCATTCTTACATCTAATTACAATACATTCACTATGCGTTGGTCCGGTTATTAGCGGGTTGGAGTTACTTTTCAAACTTCCTTCCCTTTTCACTTAAGTAATAATAAAAAAAGATTATGATTATTTTCTGTTATGCTGTAAGCGGGAGCTGCCATCTTGTTTTTATTTGCTCCTTCACCCTAGGATATTTGTGATAATTTGTGATGATGATTGCACCGATGTAAACAATGTCTGGCGACAAAGCAGTGGTGCAGGAAGTGGTCCATTGGTCTAGGAAGTAGTCCAGGAAGTGGTCCAGGAAGTGGTCCAGGAAGAAGTGCAGGAAGTGGTCCAGGAAGTGGTACATGAAGTAGTCCAGGAAGTGGTTCAGTGGTCCATGAAGTAGTCCAGGGAGTAGGTACTACTTCCTGCTTGGGCTGACAGAAAGATTTCGGCTCAGTCTTCCCTGTGGGATCATGGCCAATGGAGGAAAATTTGCTTGGAAATCTGTGTCGTAAATGTGGTATTAGAGCCGAAAACTATAATTCTGAATAACTTTGAAATTGAACACTCCATCGAACACTCAAGATACTAACACTTTTCAAAGCTCGGTTTAAGTATAGATTTGTATGAGAAATCACAATTCTGCTTGTCCTGTTGTAAAGAGGGTAATTAAAGGGGCAGCCTACTTGAAGTCAATGGGAGCGCTTTCCGCACATGCGCTCAGTAGACCCCCCACAGAGCAAGCGCTTTCCAAATATGTCCTCAGTAGACCCCCCCTGCAGAGCAAGCGCTGAGTGGGGGTAAGTATATCATTTACAAAATGTGCAACGCAAAAAATGGGGTCTGGCAAGGGAGCGAAGGGGACACCATGAACATTTAAAGGGCCCTCTCAGCTATCATTTGCATTAAAGGGGCAGCATTGTCTACGAAAACTCCCAAATAAGCAGGAAATTTCCTTTTTTTTTACATTCACATTAGAAAGATGAAAACTATGTTCCCTGCCTGCAAATAGGAATAGACTTTGAAAAGAATAATGATTTGAGCTGAATTGACAAAAAATGTCAACTTATTTACTCATTGGGACCAACATTTTTGATGTTATTAGTAAATAATAAATATGTTATCATTTGTTTCCTGAATTGTAAAAAAATAGGGGAAAAAATGGGAAAGGGAGTAAAAAAAATGAGATTGTTCCCAGGTATAATGATAATATGAGGTGTAAAGATTTTTTTATGTTTTATTGATATATGTGAAGATTTTTGGCTACAAATAATGATAACGGCTGCAGCCGTTTCAAAAGACCATAAGGATATTTTACGCACTTTTCTGGGATGTATATTTATTAAATTACTAGGAAGGATCTGCGCTTTTAATTATTGTTAATCACTTTAAAGTATGGCTGCTAAATTATAGCTTAGGAAAATATTAACAGTGCTACTTTTTTTTTTTTTACTGTAAAATATAGGGTAGAAGACTAATTGTATTTCTTAAAGAGAAACGCACGGAATTGTAATGAATTCTTTTGATCGGTAATCACATGCTGAGCTTAGGGTGGTTCATTCTTTTTAATGATGAAAAAAACGGAATAAATGTTTTAGTTTTTTTTTTTTTTTTTTACCCTCCGTACAGTACAAGATTCATACAACACGCGGTGTGGATGTGTAATCACGCGAAACATTCCGCTTGGGAAGCGTGACGACTGTACTTTGTACCGTGATCTCGTCTGAAAAACAAAACAGATGGGAACGGTTACCTGATTACCACTTTTGTTCAGTTATTATGGCCCCTGAAACCCGCATTTATTTATTTTTTACTCTTTTTTTCTTCTTTAAATGCAAGTTACTTCTTTTCATGCTTATTTGTGTTCATATTGACACAATGCGTCAAACGTAACGACACGAGCGTGACATCATTTCTCACGTGCAGTTATATTATGACGCAAATAAACTAAATTTCAACAAAAATAAGGCGGATAAGAAGCACCTTGCGTGTGCCTGGTAAAAGTTATCTTTTTTTTTTCTCCCAGAAGATGTCAGCTTTAAATGGCCCGCTTGCGCACAAAGATTTCTTGGGGGCCACTAAGATAATGCTGTGCCCCTGAAAATAATTGGGGAACAGTTGGTAGGTTAGGGGTTTAGACAGTGCTTGCCGTATATCTTCTTCAAAGGTGTTGATATGCCAAATTTACTGTCTCCATGGCAAATTAATATTTTTTTTTATATAGTACCATCATATTCCATAGCGCAGTACAATGGGTAGACAGGACAAGTAGTATATAACGTAACAAATTGACTTACAGAAACTACAGCAAAGACATAACATTTCACAGTTTATTGTATATAAATTTTATCACGTGGGAAATGGCACAATGGTTTCATTAGATTTATATGGCTTCAAGAGGTCTTTTCCCACCCTAGTCCTGCCACAGATCAATGGCTTTAGTTGTCAAGATTAGTTAATTCTCTCTGGTCAACTTTTCAACTAACTTCACCGGACCTTCCACCGTCAAAGGCAACCACAGGCGAATTGGGATGGAGCTTGGGAGGTAGCGATACTGCGCATGCGAATCCCGCCATCTTGCCAAGTTCTACCTCTTTTCTGAAAAGTAGGACAGAGGTAGAGCCAGACGGGACAACAGGAGAAAGTGGAGACGTTGGGACTGTCCTGCGCAAAGCGGGAGGCATTCTTCACCATGAGGGACCAACCTTCTCCTGCAGGAAGGACTAAGCTGGCCCTGTATAATTAAAGCGTTGGTACTGGGCCAACTATGCATTATGCAGGGCCTCCTTAGACCTTTATAGAGAAGAATCTCAAGGGGGGGTCAGAATGTTCAAATCTGCAACTCCCAGTTCTGTCAGTATTCCCATAAGAAAGGGCAAACGTTAGCTAAAATATGTTTACCTAAATATGCATGATATTAAAGAACTGATGTTGCAAGGACCACTGTTGGGGGGGAAAGCTAAAACCAGCGGAATTAAACTCTCTGATCAAATGGATGGGAGGTAAGGCCCAAATACTTGTGTTTTTGTAATAGCATAATTGGCCGTACATGCCCCTGCTATGATTAAACTGATGTCAGATGCCCTCCTCCATCATGGCCGACTTGGAAAGAGTCTGGGGGCCATATTTAATTTTTATTATTATTATTATTATTATTTTTTTACTTTTTATGTATGTTATTGGTACAAGTGGCAATTAAGAACGCAACCTCGACTTACATTTACTTGCAACCAACTTAAGCGTGTGCTGATGGTTGGGTTTCGTAAAATGACTTAATGTCGCCTATACTTTAACTTGACTGACATCATGACTTTTATTGAATGCAGTTCAGTGCTTACCACGCACGGTAATTCCTATTTATACAGAGTTTTATGATCATTACTAGAGCCTTTTAGTGGGGTTTAGTTGCATTTCTTATTTTATCTCTAATTTAGGGCCCTCTAAATATTTTTGTTAGGGGCCCCTAGAAACCTAGAGCCGCCCCTGTCCTTGTGTTATGTACGGGGTAGCAGGTTTAGTGCCCCCCCTGTACCCTGGAATTGAATGTAGTTCATTTTAAGGACTGTTGCCGCAGAGGAGACATGAATTCAAGCGGCAAGTGACACATTGTGTTACCAAATCCGGAAAAAATAAGTTAGTTCTGATATGTAAAACACAAAGCGGATATCTGCGCCACCGAATAACGTGTCTCGTTCTGCCGGCAGCCACCTCGGAAAATGCAAATCAGAGCCGGAGGGGAGGAAGTCAGCTCCGCAAATATGAATTCCCAGACTAGCGATATCAACGCGATTTACTCCCAGACGTTGGGCTAATGTGGTCTGTTTGGTTAGAAACTCATTTTTTAGAACAGATAGTATCTGGCGCTCCAGCTAAAATTATCTTTTAAACAACCCCCTTCAGAAACCTCATCAAATCTGCCAACAAAGGCCTTTTGTATAAATTAGACACATAGAACTACTAATGAGCAGTGTGTGTATATATATATATATATAATTTACCACCTTGCAAAAGTTTGGGGTCACTTAGGAATCCAATTTTGTCCATTAAAATAACATGAAATGGATTAGAAATCCAGCGTAGACGGGGTTAATGTTGTAAATGACTATTGTTGCTGGAAACGGCTGATTTTTAATGGAATATATATTCATAGGCCTACAGAGGCCCTTTATCACTCCCATCACTCCTGTGTTAGAATGGCCCTTTATCACTCCCATCACTCCTGTGTTCCAATGGCCCTTTATCACTCCCATCACTCCTGTGTTCCAATGGCCCTTTATCACTCCCATCACTCTTGTGTTCCAGTGGCCCTTTATCACTCCCATCACTCCTGTGTCCCAATGGCCCTTTATCACTCCCATCACTCCTGTGTTCCAGTGGCCCTTTATCACTCCCATCACTCCTGTGTCCCAATGGCCCTTTATCACTCCCATCACTCCTGTGTTCCAATGGCACGTTGTGTTCGCTGATCCAAGTTTAAGTTTAAAAGGCTAATTGATGGTTAGAAACCCTTTTGTAATTATGTTACAGCAGGAAATTTCCTTGTTTTCCATGAAAACAGCTGAGTGACCCCAAACTTTTGAACGGTAGTATGTAACTCATATCTTTTTTTTAGAATAATTCATTTTTTTAATAATCTCTCCTGCTTCCCGCCAGGCGTTTCTAGGGGTCGTGCCCCCCTTTTAACTTCCTAGAAACAGATGAAGGAGGTTTGTGTGCGTGTGCACGGGTCTGTAATTAGCCTTTATGTTCTAAACATTGCCAGCCAAGCGGGAACCTATTTTTAAGTCTCTATTCTTAAAAAAAAAACCCTCCCACCGCCTGTATGCAGGGGGTAGTTCCACGAACCCTTCCTGTCTTCTTTCTCATGCTCCAGTGGCTTCACCGATGAGCACCGCGTTCAGTTCTGTGTCCGGACCCGGCGGGCCGTGTTATGAGAACCTCGTGTGCTGTCAGAGCCGTGAACCCAAGCGTATCCTAAGCATGAGCGGAGTAGCCGGGGTATCATGCGCACCGGTAAAACCCTGCCGGTCAGACATCCACAGGAGTCATTATTTGGTAAACGTCCTATTACTGCGACGTGACTGAACCCCAAAGTAATGGATCGGTGGGGTATAGATTTTTTTACTAGGAACCTTGTTAATACAATGTAGGCATCTCCTTGTGGATAACTTTGTGTGATTTCAGATCTACTTTTAAGGAGATGGTGTATCGGGATGTTGCCAATGGCGACATAGGCAGAACACATTTTTTTATGAATTAATGCAGGAATAAAAATAGTTTTGGGAAATGTATTAACGTAAGTGACCGGAACGCTCCCCATTACTCTCAATGTTCCATTGGGGAGGTGGCGCTAGCCCTGGCCCTGGGCATACAGTAAATGGGCCAACCTTGACTATACATATGCATCGAGTAATATTTCCCTTTAAAAGTGTTCCTATAAACACTGTAGATGCATCGGGTTGGTGGGGTTTAGCAGTCCGTTGGTAGATCTAGGCCAGTGAGCTTGCACTCTGAAGCACATCTGGGGCGCTCTGTGCTCAGGTGTGATTCGCAGCTTGCATTCCCTGCTCATCCGAATGGCAGAACGCCGTCCGGCTGGCAACGCTCCCAACTTACAGCCCATTCAGCTGTTTTTCATTGCTCTTTTAAAGTTACCCTTCTGCTAGTATGTTCGGTAATTAAACCTTAGCCTGTCACTTTATTGTTCCTGCTGAAGCTTTAATTGAAGAAAAAACAAGCCTTTTCAGTCCCTATGGCAACAACCTATCAGTGACTGTCTTTGTGCCAAATAACAATTAAGTTATCCCGGCAGAAATGATGAAAATATGACAAAATTGTTTATCTGAGAAGGATTTGTGCATTCAGCTAGCAATGGTGTTTCTAATAATGTAGTTAGTCCCAAATACAAGTATATATATATATATCCGTATATATTTTTTAACAGTTTAAATTCCATAACTTACTGTTGGAAAGACAAATAGTGATCGTTTTCGTTTTTTCCTGTCCTGTGTCTTGGATGCAGCGTGCGCGGCCGGTGATTGGCAGCACCGGCACCCGTTGTGACCATATGTGCTGTCAGATTCTCGGAATCGGATGCAGTGATTGGCCAGGTTACCGTGATATCCGCTGTGTGCGACATTATCTAAAAGTTTAAGGTTCCTCAGGATCAAGTATTTTTTTCACATTAAGGGGACACACCAAGAAAAAAAAAACAACCAAAGGGAGAAACTGCAGCCTCAGATCTGCAGCAGAACGACACCTCCGTGGTCTGTCGAATCTGCAGAATCCCTGAAATTTAAAGGGGCCACTCATTTATCATTTGCATTGAAGTGAGTAGAATGGCTGGGATTGCCCCTTTAACTTTTACCTATGAATGGTCTAACCAGCCAATTCTTTTCTCCTACTAAGAAGGATTTGCCCCGCATGATGTATAGATAAACCAGTGAGACTTCTTCCAGGGCCGGAAAACAACATGCTTTCTGACATTTAACACTTTAATGCATCCGATGGCTGCGGGGTCCTTTTACGATTTTTGTGTTGTCCTTATTACAAATGCGTTTGGGCATTCTGTAGAACCCCCTAAATCCACCTACCCCATTCCCCACACACCAGATAGATGCCGTGTAGGAGATGTGTTCCTTGCACTCAGATACCCACGCGCATGCACAGAAAGCTAACCCATTGATTTAAATGGGAGCGTTTTGCTCCCACTGATTGCCTGCTTCGGTCGGCGGCAAGAATAGTTGGACCACAGAGGAGGAGGGGAACTGCAGAAGCAGGGCGAATAAAGAGTTTGTCATACTATATGAATTAAAGCAAATGTGCGTAATTGTTAGCAACATCGCTACATGTAGCTGAAACTGTCAGCACTTAGAGCTGTTACTTCAGCTGCTAAACGGCTCTTCATGTTGGGGCCCTTTTGGCAAGGAAATGTTTATTTTCTTCAGTATTGTTAAGCACAGTGGCATACCTAATGGGGCGGTCTGTCCTGGGTGCCACACATCAGGGTGAAAGAGCAGGGTCAGTTGGGGAGATCATGGATCTCCCTCTAATCATCCTGAAATCAAGGGAGTGGGAGGTCTGTACATACAGATGGCATATGCTGGCATATTCTGGCTCAGCACAGAAGCCACGCTCAATGCAGAAGAGCAGAAATTGTGAGAGTGTGAAGAAAGCATGAGTGAGAGTGTGATGGGAGTTATGCTGTACCACTGCCAATGTCTGGCTCAGTATATAGCAAATAAATAAAGCTTTGATGAAGTCATTGATCAATTTGCAGAAATAGAGGCTTGAAAGCACAGGATACCTTTGGCAGAATAGAATGAATGGTCGTTTTGGACCTGTGTTTTGGGGGGTTTTGGTATTATAGGAAGCAGCGTTCTCTGTTCAGTCATTTGTATATAATTAAACTTATTTAATTTATTTTTCATATTTTTTTCTCCCAATTGACACACATTTTACAAATGTGTGCAATAAAGATTCCTGCAAACATTACAATGTACAAATGATTTATAGTGCGTGTGGGGAGTGGGTGCCACATAAACGGGTGCCAAATACTCTAGGTACCCCTCTGGTTTAGTATTATGCATTCTATGCAACGCTATCTGTTCTGCTACTGTAACATGTGAATCATTTTATTATAACAGACCCTCTTTAAGTTGGTAAACTATATCGTTAATAAACCTGAAAGTCCCAATTTATTAAATTATATTCCAATTAACGGACGATGCGATAAAAAAAAAAAGACCTGTATTGCAAAATAGCTGTGATTTTCTGCTGACAAGTGATGGCTGTTAGACCTTTTTACTGGCTTTGTATAACTTTGGGAGATTAGTATTTTCTTCCCTCTACTTTGTATAAGGAACAGCTGTTCCTGCGCTTACCCCGAATGTCTTATTTTGCCAAACTCCAGGATCAGTGTAAAAGGTTCCCAAACCAGCCACTCGCTGTCGGGAGTTTGAATGGTTAACAGTAATCAGCTCTGACTTGGATCCTTTTTTTGTGATTAGGGTTGAAGTTATGTTTCTACTAGAGCTGAAACAACGAATCGATAAAATCGATAATAATCGATAACGGAAATCATCGATAACGATTTCCGTTATCGATTAATCGAGTGATCAATTCGTTGTTGGAGCACTCGGCTCCTTTTACTTACCTCCGCGAGCGTTCCCCGCTTCTGCTACACGCTCTGCAGTCTCCGCCTTCTTTTAGCTACGTGACGGATGTGACGCGTTCCGGAGGTAAGTATTCTTCATGTCTATGTGCACGGATCGCACAGAGCCACTCGCACAGAGCGAATCGCTCTGTGCGAATGGAGCCACTCGCACAGAGCGGTTCGCTCTGTGCGAGTGGCTCCACTCGCACAGAGCGGTTCGCTCTGTGCGAGTGGCTCCACTCGCACAGAGCGGTTCGCTCTGTGCGAGTGGCTCCACTCGCACAGAGCGGTTCGCTCTGTGCGAGTGGCTCCATTCGCACAGAGCGAACCGCTCTGTGCGAGTGGCTCCATTCGCACAGAGCGGTTCGCTCTGTGCGAGTGGCTCCATTCGCACAGAGCGGTTCGCTCTGTGCGAGTGGCTCCATTCGCACAGAGCGGTTCGCTCTGTGCGAGTGGCTCCATTCGCACAGAGCGGTTCGCTCTGTGCGAGTGGCTCCATTCGCACAGAGCGGTTCGCTCTGTGCGAGTGGCTCCATTCGCACAGAGCGGTTCGCTCTGTGCGAGTGGCTCCATTCGCACAGAGCGGTTCGCTCTGTGCGAGTGGCTCCATTCGCACAGAGCGGTTCGTGAGTGTGGGTGCAGGGCAGAGTGGGGGTGGGGGTGCAGGGCAGAGTGGGGGTGGGGGTGCAGGGCAGAGTGGGGGTGGGGGGTGCAGGGCAGGAGACTGGGTGCAGGGCAGAGTGGGGGTGGGGATGCAGGGTGTGAGTGTGGGTGCAGAGCAGAGTGGGAGACTGGGTGCAGGGCAGAGTGGGGGTGGGGATGCAGGGCAGGGTGTGAGTGTGGGTGCAGGGCAGAGTGGGTGCAGGGCAGAGTGTGAGTGTGGGGGCAGGGCAGAATGTGGGGGCAGGGCTGGGTGCAGGGCAGAGTTAGAGACTGGGTGCAGGGGCACAGTGCAAAGTGCTGGGTGCAAAGTGCCAGTGCTGGGTGCAAAGTGCCAGGGCTGGGTGCAAAGTGCTGGGTGCAAAGTGCCAGGGCTGGGTGCAAAGTGCAAAGTGCTGGTGCAAAGTGCTGAATGCTGGGTGCAAAGTGCTGGATGTAAAGTGCCAGGGCTGGGGCAAAGTGCTGGGTGCAAAGTGCTGGGTGCAAAGTGCCAGGGCTGGGTGCAAAGTGCTGGGTGCAAAGTGCAAAGTGCTGGGGCAAAGTTTCTTGAACAGTAATAGTCCACCTCTTTTCAGAATGTTTGGGGTTATTTTGTTTCATAAATATTGTGTTTGGGTTCTTGTACTTTGAAAATATTGTTTTTTATTACATCATAACAAAATAAGAATGTTAATGTAAATTTTAAGTTGTTTTTTAACATCCAGTTCATTAAATTCTTTTAAATAAACAAAAAATTTGCATATTGTTTTTTTTTATCCGATTAATCGATTAATCGAAAAAATAATCGGCCAACTAATCGATTATTAAAATAATCGTTAGTTGCAGCCCTAGTTTCTACTCTTCATAAGGCAGTAACTGCTGTATTTGATGGTATTGAATAAACATATTCTATAGGATCTTTATATAGTTTTGAAGTTCCATTGGAACTGCCGGCCTGCCTCGCACTGTATGTGCTATAAGTGTGGGTATATAGTGACTTGAAGGTCCTGATTTAGAACATCATTGTAGGCTCCACAAATCAATATACAGTACATGGACAAAAGTATTGGGAGACCTGGCTGTTACATCAATGGGACTTTGATGACATCACATTTTAAATACATAGACATTAATATGAAGCTGGTCCCCACTTTGCAGCTATAACAGCTTCCACTCATCTGGGAAGGCTTTACACAAGATTGTGGAGTGTTTCTATGGCAACGATGTTGGATGAGAAGGCCTGGCTCACAATCTCTGTTATAATTCATCCCAAAGGTGTTTCATGGGTTTGAGGTCAGGGCTCTGTATGGCCGGCCAAGTTCTTCCACATCAAACTCATCCAACCATGTTTTTATGGACCTTGCTTTGTGTACCACTATATGGACAAAAGTATTGGGACACACCTCTTAATTAATGAAATCTGGGTTGATTTAATTTTAGGGAAGGAAGATCCTAATGCTTTAGCATACCGGGACATTTTGGACAATGCTATGCTTCCAACTTTGTGGAAACATTTTGAGGAAGGTCCTTTTCTATTGCAGCATGGCTGTACCCCGTCCATAAAAACATGGTTGGATGAGTTTGGTGTGGAGGAACTTGATTGTCCCGCACTGAGCCCTGACCTCAACCCCATCAAACATCTCCATTGGAACCGAGATTGCAAGCCAGGTCTTCTTGTCCAATATCAGTGTCTGACCTCACAAACACTCTACTGGATGAATGGGCAAATATTCCCACAGAAACTCCCCAAAATCACGTGGAAAGGATTTGCAGAAGAGTGGAAGCAGTTATAGCAGCAAAGTGGGGACCAACTTAGAATTCACAGTTTAGAATGTGATGTCATCAAATTTGTTTATGAACCTCCTGGAAGTATCTTCTCAATTTGAAGAGATGCTGGATTTGTTGGTAACATATTTTGCATCGTCTTATCGGGACTATATATTCCACAGTCCAAAAGGGACACATACCCAAGGCCCAAACACCTTTAGTGGCCCATAAGCCGCTGCCTCTTTATCTACTGATTGCTTTTCAAATATATGGCAAACTTAGGAAGACTAAATTCATCCTCTCCCCTGCCTCAAGTGGTTTGGTCCATGGGGACTTCCTGTATGAAATATGAGCAGGGAGTGCTTCCTATGATGAGTTGTGCCTTGTTTTTATAGACACTAGAGAGCCTGTCTGCTTTGAGATACGTACAAAGTGTGTTTGAATGAAAGTGAGAGAGGGCAGTATACTTTATCAACCAAAAAATGGGCAATAAATTAATTTGGGATCATGGCTTACTTTATTTTTTGGATAAACCTCTAAAACTGAACACATAGATAGATCTTTAGAGAGCAAATGCTGCTAACGTATAACTCTGCTTTTAGAATATGCCAACCATGCATAAGTGTTGATTAAGAAGAAAAGAACAGACGCCCACATAAATAACTCCTGCTTATATAATGTTCCTCAAATAACTATTGTCTCCAGTCTGTGTAGGGTGGATGTGCGTCTCTTTTGTTATGTGGCATCCCTATTCAGAACAAACAGTTTTCAACCACGAACTGCAGACGCATCTAGACAAGGGTGAGATTCCCACAGTTAGACTTCAGGGTCCCAGTGACAAAATTAAATGGAATTAAAATTCGGTGGATAAGGGACAAGGCCTGGCGTCAAGAGAAATTAAATTATTGCTTCGATTTCCCAAGCTTCAGGCTGCACGTTGACGTTCGTGGGGTTAACAAATGAAGCGACACTTGCCTCCGATAAGAGACACAAGTAACACGACGAGACACGCATGACCTTTGGATAATCCGGTTAAATAAAATCAAAACTTGATTAGAATGCTCGATTTCAGCTGGAAGATAATTGCCCGGCACACAATGTCTCGGCCGGGTCACTCGCTGTAGGCTTTTCAGGAATCTCCGTATCTAAATAACCGAAGCAAACCTGTGTATCGGGTGAATTTTCATTTTCCCCAAAAATGGCGTCGTTCTGCAGCCTAATTATGTTAGGTCCGTGGAAATGAATTAAAGTTGTCACTGTAGCTAATTTTACACGATTTCATCCCATACAGGCAAGGATCTGAGTTTATGTTTGCATTACAATAGAATTGGTATCCTTTTATCCAATTATTAGAGTTTATTAGCTGCCCAGTGTTAATAATCAATTCACTGGACCTTAGTTTTAGAACGCTACAAAAAAAATGGGGGTTATGGGAGTCCTCTCACTTCTATGTAATGCATTCAGATAGGCAAAGGGACATGGAGCAATGTCAGTCAGCAGCTGCTAAAGCCAGTAAGGTATTGTCGTGTATAAAAAGGGGCATCCATTCGCGGGATAAAAATATAATTTTGCCTCTGTATAAATCAATGGTAATACCACACCTTGAATATGCTGTGCAATTTTGGGCACCTATTCTAAAGAAGGATATCATAGCACTAGAACGGGTGCAGAGGTGGCTACAAAATTAATAAAAGGAATGGAGAATTATAGTTATGAAGAAAGGTTAACTAATTTAAATCTGTTTAGTTTAGAGAAACGTCGCCTCAGAGGGGATATGATAACGTTATATAAATATATTCGGGGCCGATACAAACCATTGTGTGGAAATCTGTTCATAAACAGGACTATGCATAGGACACGAGGTCACGCGTTTAGACTGGAAGAAAGGAGATTTAGTCTAAGGCAGAGGAAAGGGGTTTTTTACAGTAAGGACAATAAGGATGTGGAATTCTCTGCCTGCAGAGGTAGTTTTATCGGAGTCCGTACAGACGTTTAAACTGCAACTGGATGGATACCTGGAAAAACATAATTGTAGCAATGTTATACAAGCAACCTGCAGAGGGTGCTGGAGAGTTCAGTGTGAGTTGTAGTTTGGAGCTAACCAGCTCGGCATGGCAGTTGTATGCTATGAAGCTATGCATAATAAAGAAGCCTGTTTTATCCTTAACTGAGAGTGCATCAATCTATGCATAGAAGGTATCTAAACAATAATATTCGGGGATATAATCTTTAATTATGGGGAAACAGCTTATTGATCCAAAGAGAAATCCGACTGCCATTTTGGGGTCAAGAAGGATTTTTTTCCCTGGTTAGTGCAAAATTGGAAAGAGCCAAACTGGGGTTTTTTTTGCCTTTTTTTTCGGATCAACAGCAACAAATTAACAGATATAGGAAAGGCTGAACTTGGACTCATGTCTTTTTTCAGCGTATATAACTATATATATATATATATATATTTATGGTGGGCCACTCAACCCAGATTACTCTGGAGACTCTGAGAACCGGGCTTTTACCTGGAGAAACTGGGTCAAACCCAGAGAGTACCCAGGTACGGTTGGATATTACTTTAGATTCCTGTTTTCTTTCGTATACTTTAAAGCAGGACCTGGCATTATGAGGATGTTGTGTATGCTGTACCTGTCATTGTCTAATTCATAAAATCTGTTCTGCACAGAGTGTCTACGAAAGCCTTAGAAAATGTATGACTCAAAATACATGTTGAGCTACAGTGTTGCCTTGCTGGTTATTAGTTTGTCCGTATATGTAATTCAGTAAATTTGCATTCAGACAATTGCAACTTGTGTTAGCACAGAAACTTGTATAAAGACTTATTATAATTAGCAATCAGTATGTATAGATCAAAATATATTTGAGGTTTACCCTTGTTGGGTTATAACTTGCTTGTACATTGAGGCATGGCTGACCGTGAAAGGTACGGTACACGCATGTCACCTGTATTCCAACTTAACTAGCATGATGTATAGAGCAAATCTGCTTAAATATATTTATTCCATAGAAAGAAAGCTGCAAACAGTGATGTCCGATTTAGGTTAGATTTTCAGCACTTCATGTATCTTGGTTAAGGATTCTATATGTTTTTTGTGTGCTATAGAAGAGGCCAGCATGTCATACATCATGTACAGAGCTAGTGTTATTTGACACTTGAGAAAGTACCTGTGTCTGCCCATGACATGAGACCAAATCCAATTTATGGGTCAAGTGGCTGAGGTTTTTTTTTCCTGTATACAGAGCGGCATTTCGAGCTGATCCTGTGGATTTTCCAAGCTCTCCCTGTAGCACTTAACGCCAGTCTCTAGTGAAATCGGAATATTGTTGGGTTTTTTTGTGCTATGAAAGTGTGAAGATGCCCTTATTTGTTCTGAAGAATGTGATTTTTTTTATATTTTTTTGCCCGCGAGCTATCCAAGTATCTGTCGATGCGATAACTCCCACTGGCAGTAGGACTTGGGAATGAGTCAGACCAAAGCAGCGTCTCTCCCCCTCCCGCGAGGTGGGAATGTGACAACGTGCGGAACACTCTGCTCTTATCACCAACACTTCACACTCTCTTAAAAGCCTTGTGACTGACTGATTGCTTCAAAACCTGCAACGTCTTTTAACTTTGTCCCATTATTCTAAAACCGTCACCCCAAAAAAATCATGGCTGATGACCGCTTCGGAACAAACTATCCAAAGATAACTGGCTCTACCCTGTTCAGAGATTGTGCCACAATAAGTTTGGAACATAGCTAATCATAGGCGTTGCTGTCTAGAAGTTCAGTGATGTCTCTTAAAGGGACATTCCAGTGTCTTGGGTAGCTCTTTAAAGAACAAATGCATAAAGGTGCATATACTTGAGTGACTCCAACTTTGACACTGTGTAAAGTACAGAGTGCCTTTGGCCCATCAACCATGGGACTAAAACCTTATGACTTCAATAGAGGTGGGGAAACTAAGCCATGGGGGGGGTATTAGCCAGGTAGGTTGACTCACGCTCAACAATCTCCCCTTTTAATGACCTGGGACAACTCAGGTGTATGATTCATCCATCTTTAGGTAATACCAATTTATTATTGGGCTCAAAAGAATCAAAATCTTTGTGGAATAGTAGGCTGCATGGGAGAGTAGCCAGCAACTATAATACCTAGTTTTCTCTTGATCTGTACATTTGCATATATATATATATATATATATATATATATATATATATATACACACACACTCTGCCCCTGTACATTTTTGTACTAATAAGGTGACAATTCTTCCTAAATACGTTCTTTCTCCTGTCTCCTTTAGTAGATTCTGTTCCCCCGCACTACTTCTGGATTAGTTGTTTCCGGGCAACTGCAGTAAGCTCTGTGATTTTTTTTTGACAAGCTGCAGAATGAAAATGCACAAAATCTTAAGAAATAAGAAAAAAAAAAGGAGAAGCGTGATCAATGTACTGATAGGCAAGCAGTAAAATACCGGTTAATGACTATGACCAAGGATGGGGTTGTCCACCTGTGGCAGCCAAGACCATGACTCCCATGGTATGACCCCAAAATTTTCCAAATGAGTAATATTAAACATACTTTAGGTCCTCAACAACACATTCATTTTGGACCTCCTTCTCAACACAGATGCATTCAAGTCTGGGGTGGGGAGGAAGATGTTGGACTCCAATTGATGTCAATAGGAGCACTTTCCTGCCACCTATTTCTCCATATTAGATAAGTACATTTTCTTTAGGTTTAAAGAACACATATGAAAGTACTTTCAGATACATTTAAGGTTCAGGAGGCTCCCTGGGACACCGGAGTGCCCCTTTAAATACACTCTGTGGTCATAAGTATGTTGGCCCCCTGCTCGTGGAACAGCCCCATGGGGCCAAACCAAGCTGGAGGTCAAAGATTAGAGTATAATAATATATAATAGCACTCGAGTATAGATAAGAGTATCTGAGGCTAGCTATAGAGCTGAGTGGATTGGAGTAAGCCTGGGCTCAAAACGTCAGGGCAGGAGGAACCTGAGTGGGTAAATCCAGCTCACCTTCCGAAGCGTCCATCCCCCCTATCGCGGGCTGGAATTAGTTTGTTCCTATTGAAGGAACTTCCTTTTTTTTTTTTTTTTTTTTTTACATTTCTTTTTTCTCCATTTTTTCTTTCGTCTACTTTGGAGATTCCTTGGAGAATTGTGTTTTTAAAGCTCTTTTAAAATATTGAATCCTACTAGCTGGAGATATCGGGTTATATATTTATTACCTGAGATAACAGCATTACTTGTTTTTTATTGCCACATTTTCCACTGTGGCCAACGGGGGAATTTAAAAGATGAAACCGTAATACATTTTTCACATGTAATACAATATGGCCCTTGGTGTGAACCGGTACAATAATCAATTGCTTCTCAGTCAAAATAAAATACTCTTCTATACGTGCCGGAACAATTTATACGAACTCTATTGTGTTGCTTTTCTCTCCCCGCGTTTCCCAAATGTGAGTCGGTAGAAACGTACTGACATCTATATGACTTTGTAACCTAATGATAATGACATTCCTTATTTAATTTTATTTAATAAATTATTTTAATTTCGTTTAATAGCAGAAAAATGTATGGAAAATGAGTGGGAAACTGGCTTGGGCAATTCACGTATATATATATAACTATAACTATATATATATATATATATATATATATATATATATATATACGTGTGTATATAACTATATATATATAGAGCACTGTAGAATATGATGTCACTTATTTAAGTAAAAAATATATATATTCATTTAAAGTAATGTATAGTTTTCTCCTATACATATGCTAAAAAAGAAGGAGAAATGAGGGATTAGGGCTTCCCAGCATAAATATATTTCCCGTGTAGAGCTAAAATGTAGAAGGGTGAACTGATTGAAATGCATTATGCAGAGGATCTATATTTCAGTATTTATTTGAAATTCTTTATTATGTGTCATTTTGGTCCCTAGGGAAACCATTATGCTTTTTAAATGACTGCCGTGCACTTCAAATCATAACATGACACGAAAAGCCGGCACGTGCGCGGAGCATACAGCAGTCTGGGGGGAGGGGAGAAAAACATTGCAGTTATTTATATAGCACCCGCAGATACTGTAGCGCTGTTACAATGGGGAACAATGACAATATTTATCCGAGGATTTTAAATGACAACATCTTCGTCTCACGTTAAAACATACTGGTACAGGCGGAGAAGAGGGCCCTGCTCTCGTGAGCTAACGATCTATTGGGTCATTAAGACAGTAGTGGGACAGCCGGAGAGGACTGCTTGGGCAGGGGTGAGTTGATTGTAGCGATGGTCTGTGTTTTAACGGGGTGAATATTTTTGCCACTTGTATCCTTTTGCTGCCGGACAGTAATCTATCTACGCATGTGTCCATTTTTAAACGGTTAATAGCAGGACCTTGGCTGGTAGCTATTGTTCATTGTGTATATTGAGTATATTGGGTGGGTAGCTGTGTGTGTGGGGCTTTCCATGCCCAATCCTGTGCAAAGGTGCAGATTAAATACTGCAAGCATGCGGCAACGCGTTACATTTACATATCCTAATCAAGTGGATGATAAAAAATATAAAAAAGCATTAGTGTGTGTTAGTTATGAAGAGGCAGAAGGAACGCAAGCAAGGGTAGAAAGGTTAGGTAGAAGGGTTGAACGTGATGGACTTCTTTCAACCTTATGTTCTATAACTATGTAAGACAGGGCTTGACAAATTTGTTGTGAATCTAGGCGCCAGGTAAAAAAGTTAGGAGCCAGGATTTTTTTAAACTAACAGTTGGTCAGGAGGGATCCGATCATCATCAGCCCACTTACTAAACTCACAGCATCTGACCTGGAAGCACCCTGGACTTTCAGGTCAGTGCTGTTTGTTTTGTTTTTTTATTAATTTTTTTCATTTTTTTAACTCTTTCGATGCTGATGTTCCATTGGAGCACAGCATTGACAGATATTTAGTCCCCACAAGCTTGTGGGGACAAATGTTAACCCCTGCAATGCCACGAATGTGTCATACACAATTGTGGCATTGAAGGGGTTAACGCTGCACTGTCGCTCTCATGGAGTGATCAGGCAGCAGGGGGGTGTTGGGGCTGGTCTCCACACTCATGGCAAGACCAAAGAACCTTCTCCCCTGTCCCTGAAGCTGCATCTGGCAGCTGGGAAGCAATTGCTGGTCTATAGACCAGCCATTGCAGGGGGAGTCTCTGATGACTGCTGTAGGCTTCTATGCCTACAGGAATCATCAAAGGGCTTGTGGGGGCTCGTTTTTTTGCTGTTGTTGGTCTGCCTGGGCTTCCAGGCAGACCACCGGCAGCAGAGCCCCTTACAAAACGGGAGTTAACCCCTAAAATGCCGCGATCGCGGCATTGAAGGGGTTAACGCTGCACTGTCGCTCTCGGGGAGCGATCAGGCAGCAGGGGGGTGTTGGGGCTGCTCTCCACACTCATGTGGAGACCGAAGAACCCTCTCCCCTGTCCCTGAAGCTGCCTCTGGCAGCTGGGACTCAATTGCTGGTCTATGGACCAGCCATTGCAGAGGGAGTCTCTTTGATGACATTGATGGCATTGAAGGGGTTAACGCTGCGCTGTCGCTCCCATGGAGCGATCAGGTAGCTGGGGGGGGGTGTTGGGGACCCAATCAACACACAAACCTCTTCCCTGAGGCTGCCTGTGGCAGCTGAAAACACGAGTGCTGCTTTTCCGTCAACCGCGTTTTCAGCCTACAGGATCACTCCGTGGGAGTGATCTCAGGCTCGGGGGCGGGCTCGGGGTGGCTGTGCTGTCTGCCCGCTCAAGTCAAGGAGAAGTAAGACGAGGTGGGAAGAGTCCAAGCCATTGTTAGAGTGAATGCAGCAATAACTAATCCCAGTTACCCACAACAGTCATAGCTGGGCTCTCTGCCCCATACAAGATCACGACTTTAGTGTTGCACAACCGCAGTCCTCGAGGGCCACACACAGGCCAGGTAATGTGTGCCTCTTAGCCTGAAAACATGTAGATGAAGGCATTTCTTACTGAGATACCTGTGTTCAAGGTGGGGTATCCAAACATGCTGTGATTCTGCATACTGATGCCACAATACAAAGGGGTTGTGGGACAGACTTGTAAGGTGCTCAACATAAGTCTCATAGCATCATATGCCCACCTAATCACTACCCACTTTCTTTCACGAGGACTAATCCTCCCCCTTAATCTCCACCACCCTTACAGTAGAGGGGGGACTCCAGGCAGCCGTCGCTAGGGGAGTTGTCATTTTTTTCCGGGGGTCCGTAACAATGTGTAGGTCGTGCTGGTAGGAAAATGCACAGGATAGAGTGCTGCGTGTATGTATTCCAATCCACCCCCTCCACTACGCCATGCATGATTGCAGGTTGGTCAGAGATTCTAATTTGGAACCTTTCTCAAGATCTGCTTGATTATTCCTTTCCATTAGGTTAGTCTCCTGATTGCGGATGGGCTCAGACTGGCGAAGGAGGAGGGAAAGATTCATTGATATCCTCGCTATGCCGCCTTTTGCCACGGCTGACCTGATACAACGTAGTTTTAAATTAAAACTTAAAAACATTTGCAATTCCAAGACATCTTGAAACATAGAATTTGACCCATTCAGCCCGTCTAGCCACCCATTTTTCCTGATCTAAAGACTTAAACCTTAATCAGTCGTTGGTCTCTTCTTAGATTCAGGAGCGATATGCCCTATCCCATGCATGTTTAATACCCCTCACTGTATTAAATGACAGGTCCCCTTTAACCCACAACTAACTACCCAAAGTGTTCTCAAATCTGCTTTATTTGCTCATTTTTACTGGGTGGCTAGTGACATCACACACACATCTGTTGGAAACCTGGTTTATGGAGCTGGCTAAATTTTTTAATCCTTTATAATTATAGTCAGAGATATTTTTTTTAACCCAAGGCACAATTTAATGATTTGACCGCGAGCCTCACATCCTCCGATGGTCAGACGATGAAGGAACCCGTTCTGCGTAGAACCTACACCGTTCTAGCTGTTGCGAATGAATGAGCTTATTCTGAGTTCCAGCTATGGGCATCCAGCCTGAGACACCGCGATTAATCTATTCAAAGCAATCGGAAAAGTGTTAGCAGACGTTAAGCTTTTTTTAAAAGCGATTTCATCATGTCTCGAGGTGGTGAATGAATTTACAAATGACCCTTGTGGCCCCCGCCTGGCGCTGATATGTGTTTTTGGATGAGGCTGTGACGGTGGCTTTGCGGGCAACGTTATAAAACTTCCATAACGCAGCATCCCCGGAGGAAAGGCTGATGGCGTAATGCAGCATGAAGAATGCTGGCGGCCGGCAGTCGGCGGCCACACGATGAAGAATGAGAAATACATACTGCTGCATTGGGGATAAGAGCTGGAAGGAGATTGATTTTATGGGCCCGTCAGGTGAGAAAAAAAGAATTAATCTAGGATTGGTCTGCTTATGATTGCAGAGCTTGTCATCAGCCAATCAATGACCTGATGTCAGATGATGTCGTCGAAATAGTTACACGTGAAGAATAGAAAAAAAAATGATAGAAGGTGAGCGTGTTGACGGTTTCTGGCAAATAAAAAAAAACAAACAAGGATTCAAGGGCTAAGAAACGAGATAAGGCGAAGGCGTTGTTATTTTTATAGAATGGATGTCGCCGCAGAAGGTCGTAACGAGGACCTGCAGAACATTAAAGGACGTTGCAATATCCAGCACGATGTCCCCCGTAGGAGCTCTCATAGTTCACGGTTCTCGCCGGAGGTGACCTTCTCTTAAAGGGACAGTAAAGTCTCAAGGTCATTGATAAAAAAGGGCGGTGTGACTGTTCAATTGCAACATAATGAAAAAGTTCAAGTACCTGTAGTTTGATGACATCATAGCATCTGACAGCAGACAGCTGGACACCTGCTGTCTTTCTTTTGAGAGGAAAGTTGGGAAAAGCTGTCTACAGAGAGAAATGCATTAAAAGGGGTGAAATAAGCTATAACTATAGGTAATTTGGATAAATTAAGTTATGCTGGAAGCTGTAATGATTCTGTTCCCCTTGCAAAGCTTGTTGCTACTGTAGCAAATAAATGGTTCATATACTTTAACCCCTTAAGGACAATGGGCGGTCCCTAAACCCATTGAAAACAATGCATTTTTAGCCCGTACATGTACAGGCTTTGTCATTAAGAGGTTAAAGTTCTGCTGAACTCATGGCGGGTTCCCTTTAACCCGCACACAGTACTCGTTAATCTCAGGCTCCAAATAGAAATCCATTTTTCACACCATCCACAACCAATACATTTATTTAAAGCTTAATTTGATCATTTTTTTTAATGAGCCGCGTGGAATTTTCACCTTGGGTTACTACCATGCCTTTATTTTTTAAAGGAATATTCGCTGTACATTTTTAACTCGTGCTTCACGATGCATTCCCCCATAGCAGCTGGAAGCAGTGGACTCCACACTTAACGGAAATTGATTTTTTTGCTAATATAAAATCTGTTTTCCTGCCAAAAGTGTAATTTGCCTTGGAAAGCACTGCAGATTGTTTTGTCTTCTTTACTTTCTAATTAATGTAATGTTATGCAGATTAGATTTCATTTCCTGCTAAAAATCAATGCCTGGTTGGGTGACGGACCACCAGAGGATGAATGACTTCCATATTTCGTCTCTTTAAAAAAAAATAATACTTTGCATCTCCACTTGGGGCAGCGTTGAGCACCTCTTTCCTCTTGAAAAATCTGTCCCATTAATGGAACCGCAGGGCGCCCAACGCTGACCCAAGGCTTTATGGAAAAGGGAGATGCTGTGTTATGTGGTTGGAACACTCAGTGATGTCACAACCGTCTTCATAATGTGAGGCCTGACATCATCCTCACATGGAGTATGATGTCCCACCAATCTCCTTAATCCTTCTGCCCCTCTTTCCTCCTCTTTTCTTGTGGGTATCACAGCGTTCTACAGCATTAAAAGCCCCAATGTGTATATAGAAGCTTTATAAATTAAACTGGATGAATAAAATACTTTCTTCTAAGTGCCTCACGCAGATAAATTGGTCACAAAAAGCTCATAAAATGATGATTTAAGTAAATAAGAAGAATGGCTGGGAGTGCAGCAGCTGCGGTTTAATGTTAGATGTAAAACAATGCTCTTGGGAAGCCAAAATCCAAAGGCAGAATATAGCATTGGGGACATAGTCAGCAACAACAGAAGAGAGAGACTCGGGGGTAATTATTTCTGAGGACTTAAAGGTAAGCAGGCAATGCAAGAAAGCACTGGAAAAGCAAGCGGGGTGCTGGGTTGTATGGTCAGTGGCATAAATAGCAGGAATAATGAGGGGGTTCTGCCACTTTACAGATCTCTGGTCGCTACTCACCTAGAGTATTGGGTAATGCTTTGGAGACCCCACAGCGACATTAGAGTGAATTACGAGGAAGACTAAACGGTCAGGGAGGACTAAGGGATCTCAATATGTACGGCTTGGAGACGAGAGGAGAGATGTAATACCGTTAAAATACATAAAGGGATTTAGAAAAGTACAGGAGGGAAGTTTATTCGGGGGAGAAATGTTTGAACAAGAGGCCATAACTGAAAACTAAAGGGTCAGAGGCTTAGATGTCATTTAAGGAAGTTGTACTTTATTGAGAATGTGGTCGATGAATGGAGAAGCCTCCCAGCAGAAGTGGTAGAGGCTAATAAAGCGAGACAAGAATGTAAGACAAGACCAAGGACCGATTAAGGGTTGAATCTTTACAGCAGGTGAAATGGTTCCAATGTGTAGTACATTTGGGTAATTGGGTCAGACAGAACCAGCAAAAACTAGATATTAGAGAACCCGTCACTTAATGACAACTGGTGGAGCATTATGAAAGCTGCCGATATACATCATTGCAGTGTTATTTATAAGACACTGGGTGACTCTTTCTTGGATATTTGCAATAAAAAACCCCAGCTGTTATACGTTTAATGGTTTGGACACTTTGCCTCATTTCGAGCAACAATAACAAAAACAATCAGGTAAATGAGCAGCCATCAAGGGTTAAAACCTTTGCATGCTAGGATACATCCTATTCAGAGCAAAAAGACAGGAAATCCGCAAATCTTGTAAAATAATTATCTGAAAAACTTCCATGGTGTGCTTTAAAAATGTTACCATTGTATAGAATTTTATCCTGATTTAGGCCTTGGAGTTTCTAGGTAACGATTAGGTTGTAAGTTTTATTTTTCCGGTGCGGAAGAGAAGGACGCAGCTTGGAATTGTGAGACTTCGGCTCCTCGTTGGCGTACCTGCCAGCCTTTGAGGTCTGGGTTTGGTTCCACTCACTTTCTGCCCTGATTCTACCCACTTCTCCCCTTTACCACCCATTCAAAGCAGCTTTACCACCAGACCCAGCTTCTCCTACTTTGTGCCTCCGATGTGGGGCAGGAGAGGTCCACTTCTGGTAGACTAGCGCTTGGCGGTTAGGAGGGATGCATACGGGGACCTTTTCCCAGCAGACTTGGAAGCTATGACCTAGGTCAGGGGTAGACAAACGTCGGCTCTCCAGGTGTTGTGGACTACATCTCCCATAATGCTCTTACAGTCATAGTGCTGGCAAAACATCAAGGGAGATGTAGTCCACAACACCCAGAGAGCCGAAGTTTGCCTACCCCTGACCTAGGGTGACATCAAACTAATCCTACAGCCGATAGGAATTCATTGACGGCGACTGATTGTTGAAGCCACATTAAGCAGAATCTCTCTTTACTCTTCACTTTCTTTTACACGGAACATCCGCCTCTGTAATGGAACGCTGCAACGAAGCTTTTCATTCATAAACATTCCTATTCTTTTAATCTTTGGGCTCTGGGGGTTTTTTTCTTCTGTTCCTAGCAGATCGTGCCACCACATGAAAGGTTGTGGGCTTTCAGCTACTAGTATCATACCGTATCATGTTGCTCTGATGGGACCCGGGTGGTTCTCTGAACTTCCTACGTGCACAATACACCGCGTCGTAGCCAACTGTTTTACTGTTTATGATGCAAAGCAGCGTGAGAGAAATAATTTCAGCCGCGTCGGAAGTCTTTAGACTTCCACCGAGCAGATTTTAGGACGGATGAAAAGCCGCATTAAGTGGTTTTCAGAAAATAGATTGGGGATTAAATGCTGAACTGTGATCTAAGCGGCATTCTCAATAGCGGTTGGGTTTGTGAGACGGTAACCAATAGGAAGGCACTGGAGATTGGAAAACGGAATCTTTTGCATGTTTTTTTTTTTAAAAAAAACGGTCTTCTTGCCGCATTTAAACCAATGATACGGCCTATCGGCAGCGGCCTTCCATTGCTTGATGTAGCGATACGACCAAGTTCCAATCGACATTCCACGCGGTGATGAAGACTTGGTGAAATAAATGCTATTTTAAATAATATATATTAGTCAAAGGCGCTTAAAAAATATTCAGAATCTTTAGTGTTAACCCTTTTATTCACCTCAATGACCTCATATGGCCATATGTCTACTTACTGCCAGTCAATAAGGTCACTGATACTCGTAGGTTGTTGGCAGAGGAACTGAAAACCCGTCTCGAAAACTCTTTAGTTTTTGTGATTTGATTTTAACCACAAGGTACAATAAAAATATCCTAGGCTGTGACGCTCCAGCCATCGTATTTACAATCTATATGATAGCTCGTGGTTAACCCCTCGTGCTGCGTGCCTTGCAAACGCTGCGGTTTCAGTGGGAATGCTTTCCTGACCCTAATTGACTTCTTTAAGCGGCGGCAACAAACATGCGGCCACAGAGGAGGAGGAGGAGGACAGCTGCTGCAGCTTCCGTGTCACGTAAGAGATTTTTATTTATTTTTATTTATTTTGAAAGAATGTATATTAACGTACTCACAGAGGGTTAATACGCTTATGTCGGGGGCATTAAACAGACCCTTAAAAAGGAGACATTTTTAAACGTGCGTTCTGCACTCGATTGCATAATATATCCAAGTGGCCCCCGTTTTCATGATGCCCCCCTTTCAAATGCATGGATGGGTTCTGCAAAGTTCTCCTATATGCATTTACCCCTTTCCCCCCAGCTATTTGCATGGCATGGCGATGTCATTTAAAGTATTTACTTTGTAAGTATTTTAATATGCATTATTTACCCGTCGGGGCAGGCGCTTTGCTTTAGGAGAAGCTGCAGATCCAGAGCCTCAGTGCATCTCCACTCCTCATTATTCTCAGATCAGTGGGGCTGGATCTTCATAACCCAAGTCAGGTAGCTGAAAAACGCATCTCGCCTGCAAAATCCTGATTTACTAAAAACACTCCATTTGTGAATCTCATTTCCATGGCATTCGTGGACTGTTTGGATCTAAAATGAACCGAAGGCGGTTAATTTGGTGAAATCCATAAATTTAGCTGAGGGTTACCAGGCACGGCATTTATGAAACTCTTACGATCACCACTTAACCACAAAAAACGTCAAAACGTGAGCAGTAAAAGCTACGAGGGGGCTGCTGTCTGCGTAACATCGTTATTCTGCATGAGAAGTCAGTAACCACGGCAATTTCCATATTTACGCAGTGTGTTAGGGAACGCAATCTTAACGGCCGATGAATGATTTTGGTGTAAAAGTATGCGTTTTCATTACGATTTGCAATGAATTTAAAATAAAACAAAAAAAAAGCAGCCGGTAACCTTTCCTTTGTGTACGTTCCGTGCGATGAACTGCTTCCAAATTCTAATGTTCCGAGATGCTGAAGACTTCTCATTTTTCTGTAGGATGATACAGAATGATGTATTTTATTAACTGTTCCATTTCTAAACTAATTTTCTGCTGTTTTTATACATAATGAATAGACGTGTCAGGGCTGCAGAACCGTCATATATCCATCAAATATTCCAAGAAAAGAGTTATCGGGGGAGGAAAAGGGGACAGAAGGATTAGAACCCCAAAGGGAATATCTTACAATCAGCTTCAGACTGCAATGAGAATTACATAAGAGAAAACATATAAAAAGTAAAAATAAAAAGTGCAGTTAGTAGGCTGGAGTTATAAAATTCTTTATCACCTACCAGCCAAAAATAGCTAGGGAAAGGTGAAAAAAAATTAAATTCCGTGGAAGGTCCAATGTGTTCTGCTTTGCGCGCTTCCGACAAGCCCGGTGGTAGAGTGTACCCCGCATTCAAAACAAACTGTGGTTTGGACATCTCTGGGGGCTCGAGAAGCACCTTGGCTTCATACGGCCTCAAGGCCAGAGAACCAAGCTTTCCTTCTCTCCGAGGCCGAGGAGCGTACCTGGGAACTTCTGGGCTCCGGCTACCCGGAGGCTTCCCTCGCGGGACGCGGTCAGGACTGCACACTGACGTTGGTGGGCGGTCCCGCTGGCGTCAGCAGGAACCACCCCCATTTAAAGGAAAAATGGGTGGGGAGCAGGGCGTGTCAAGACCCCGCTCCCGCGACCCGGAAGATTCGGGTCTTGGCCCGGAGAACCGGAGAAGCAGCGATCACCCGGCAATCTCCGGTCCTAAAGGTATGCCGAGGAGCAATAGCTGTTTATGTAACCGTAAGGCGTTTGGAAGACGAATCATGTAGTATTTCCTGCCATTTCTGCACTTTTTGGGAATTAATTGGCATGTATTAATCTAAATGACCTAATTTCTAGATTGTAATCGCTAACATATCGGTTCACATTAGTCTTTCTGCTCTAGTTTTGTCTTACTCTTTGAATGCGTTTATTGTAAGAGGTGTTGCATAAATTGTTGGCGCTATATAAATAAAATAATAATAATAATATTTAATAATAATAACTTGGTGTTTTTCTTGCGTGCCGCTCTGGCTGCAGCATCCTCCTCCTCAGTGCTTTTTTGTATGAGATATTTTTGTTTTTGGGCCCGGCTAGTTAACATTAAGTTATTTTGGGGGTAGTTTACCCTATTTTGGCCATTGAACACCTGATGAAAAGTTTTTTTGTATCTGTTTTTTAAAACAAATGACCTATAGGTTATATAAATGACTTAAATGACTGTCCTTGTGACTGGAAGGGATGTTTGGGTCATATAATTGAATTTACTTCATTTTACTCAGTATAACGACAGTGACCTTTAGCTAAGAATGGAATCGGTGATTATGATGAATATATCCTCTTACGGTTATTTTTTATATTGCTGGATTGTCCTGTATATTGCATTGGAAAATAGCTAAATATTAATGATTTTTTACTCATCACCTCTTCTTATCCGACGTTCTCCTTTGTTTGCTGCAAAGTACCCTCTAAATGATATTTCCGCTGGTCTTGTATCAGCCCGTTCGGTTTATTACAGCAGATTTTCTTTAGATCACAAGTTCCTGCTCCGAAAAATAAATACATTACCTTATATTAAATATATTACCTTCTTATCCACAAGGACCAGATCTCGGCAGATATTAATCGATCCATTTACTTGGTAGGTATTGGGCCAGGAAGATAACATCAGTGCCGGGTTTTGTGTCCTATAACAATTGTTTCTGGCAAAAATTATGCGACAAAACGTAACGCGATTAGAGAGTTTTTTTTCAAAAATATGGTTTGAAAAGTCTGGGAATTATGTTTCCAGTGCATTTATCTATAAACATGTTAACCCCTTAAGGACAATGGGCGGTCCCTAATCCCATTGAAAACAATGCATTTTGAGCCCGTACATGTACGGGCTTTGTCATTAAGGGGTTAAACTAAGGTGGACAAACACATTTAATAATAGAGATAATAATAATTATTATTATTATTAATATTAATCATTATTATTAATAATAAAATTAATACTAATAAGAGATAATAATAATTACCGTGTTTGCTCGATTATAAGACGACCCTGATTATAAGACGACCCCTCAAAATCTGAATATTAATTTAGGAAAAAAAGAAAAAGCCTGAATATAAGACGACCCTATAGGAAAAAAGTTTTACCAGTAAATGTTAATTCATGTAAACTATGTGAACATTTTTTTTTAATAAAAGCTATGATTGAGAAAAATATTTTGTTTTTATTTACTTTTTTTTCAACCTGCCCCCCCAGTTATGCACATCTGCCCCCAGGCTTGCCACTCTGCCCCAGAAATGCCTTATACCCCCTATATGCCACTGTGCCCCATGATATGCCTTTTAACCCTCTAAATGCCACTGTGCCCCATGATATGCCCTTTGACCCCCTATGTGCCAATCTGCCTCCAGAATTGCCTTATACCCCTATATGCCACTCTGGCATTTAGGGAGTTAGAAGGCATATTATGAGTCAGAGTGGCATATAGGGAGGTTTAAGGCATTGCAGGAGGCAGAGTGGCGTATAGAGGCATTTCCGGAGGCAGAGTGGCATTAAGGGGGTTAAAAGGTATTTCAGAGAGCACTCTGCCTCCAGAAATGCCTTATACCCACCATTTAACACTCCCTGGAGGATCCAGGTCCCCTGCATCGCTGATGGGCAGCTGATTCAAACAAATTTATTTCTACAGCCGAAAGAGTCATAACACAATGCTAATTATTTAGAAACTAAGCAAAAAATAATGCTCTAAAATCTTATCCAGTTTACAAATATATTTAGCCTTTAATGTCCTTAATCCAGACATTACCAGAGCTATATATATTCATCCAACCCTACTGGAAGTGCTGTGGAAGAAAACCCAAATAAATATAACAAAAAAATTAAAATAAAATAATTTAAAAAATATGCTCAGCTACCACTGACTTTTAGGAGTAGCACTGAGAAGATGCGGGAAGTGCACTTAAGTATACATCAGGCTAATACTGTCTGATTCCAGTATAGACAACTATGGGAAGTATTAAATGGGACAGACATCTCATTGTCTACCTCTAACAGTGATTTAGAAGCAGTAAAATGCGTCGGAGCTCATGCAGAATGAACAATAACATGTATTAAGACAAAAAAACACATTCTGGAGACTAGACCTTCCCTTTAATTAGAGTCTTCTTATCCAGACATTGTTTCAGAATATGTTTGTAGCAAGAAAATGTATACATTCTGCATTCTTACGCCGTAGTGTCTGCCCTTCATCTGTAAAGATGACTGTAGGATATTAATTAGGCTGGAAAGCTACGTGCGGAATTAGAGAGAGCAGGAGGTGTTCACCCTTCTGGGATATCGAGAGGTTAATTCATAATCCACAGCTGCCTGGCTATGTCCCTCTCGATGGGGGGGAAACAACTGGGCCGTCTGCCATGCACCTGAAACTCATTGCCGCTAATTAGGTTAAACAACCTTCGTTTACAGACAGGGGCTGGAGGAGAACAGCTGAACAGGAAGGAAAGGGAGTATCAATTGGAACATGGGCCATACTGAAGAGCGGTCCTAGGTCGTCGGTCTTTACATGATCAATAAGGAGGAATCGCGTGGCATTTTTGTTTTTTGTATGAAGATTTGCGTCTGTGGTTTGCAGCATGGTTTGTCACGAGCCATTGAATAGGAACAGGTGAAATTTATCCTGTATAGGATATTGGCGAGTATCCTTTTATTTATTTTTTGGTTGGGTGTGCTTAGATAAAGGAAGAAACCTGGAATTTGAATGGCGGTTCTGCTGCGACCTGAATGCTGAGATACCCGCTGACCTTGTCACTGGAAAGAAGAAGCTCTTGAGATGGTCTTGGACGGGGGCCATATGGTGACGAGGATTTATTTCTAGAAACTGTCATATCTTCGAGACGTGACAGAAGACCTTTGTAGTTTCAACATCTGCTCTCACCTAGGGCTTCTTTTAAAAGTCTGATGTACAATTTTATCTTTAATTCTGTAGGATTGGAGTCATAGCCATTTAAAATTAACACTAAAGTATTCCATACCTACACCCTAGTTCTGGAAGCATGGAGTCTAATAATGTTGACGGCTGTTGTCACTTTTAACGTTGATGTTCTCTAGTTTGGGCCAGCCGCCATGTTTGTTTGGCCTGGATTGAGAACTCTCCTCAATTGCTTATATTTATCAGGGGCTACTCCGAGAGCTGAAAGAATTCCTCCCGAGTTCCTTAACACCATTACCATGTTAGGGTGGTCCGATAACTGTCTCAACTGTCTCAGGTGCCGTCCCCACGTATTCCATCTTGAAGCCTAGAAGCCTTTGGAGACATCCTTATTGTCTATGCTTCCTTTCGTGTTTTTATCCATGAACAAAATAGGAATGTAAATGTAATTTTAGAAAACATTTAGATGCTAAAACTCGGTAGCTGGAGTGAAGCTGTCTGGTAGAGGCTCATTATAATATAATAATAGAGAGATTGTTGATTATAGAATTGGGTAATAAGGCTTTTCAGAAGTCTTTGTTGCAGTATTGAAGTAAAATGCATCAACTTATTTAAATCTTTTTATTCTAGTGTTTCCATAGAACCCAACAATCCTCTCGACCCTTTGAAGCTGATTTACAGAATGTATTTTATTGCAAGCCTTTGGCTTTGACTAAACTTCCCGCGATGATTTGCAGACTGGTGGGTTAAGGTCTTTCTCCGGATGAGGTGCTTTACACAAAATGAAGTATTCCTGATGCCACGCAAAATGTTTAGGGGTTAACAAGGCATCTTGCATGAAGAAGAGAACATTTTTCTTGGGCCACATTCTGCCATAAATGTTGTCTGGTATCCTGGCCAGACATACCATAAAGTCTGTGGAGAACGAAGTGCACCCAACCCAGACATCTTCAAATGATGCCAGATGTCCTTTCTTGGGTGCAAGACCCAACACCCCCCCACCATGTGACGACAAAGCGAGACATTCCTATAGGATGGAAATGCCGCTCAGATTTCATGGAAACTGAGTGCAGCTTTATATAAGTTGCAGAGCTGCTTCGGACCTATGGCTGGGATTATTTAGATTTGTAGTTCAGCAAATGGGTAGCTCTTGTCCAGTCTTGTCCTGCGTTTGGCGTTAAACAGAAGAAGCCGGGAGCTTTCCGTAGCCCCGTCGGTACCGGGCTACACCACGTGCATGCTAACTTTTTCCATAAATTGTGCGCGTGGTAGTGTTTCATCTCACGGTGCCGTGTGTGTCACGAGCCTTCCATGCTGTGACATTGTGTAGACACCGTGGATTTAATGCCGGAACACAGCGGGGACTGTGAAATAAAGCTTCAAGATGGAAAACAACATTGTGTATGGTGTCAATCAATACACCGCAGTAGTAAGGGTAGCCGCGTCCATCATACAGCAAGCAACGTCCTCCTCGTTTTACCATCGATTCAGAAGTAAATTGGCGTCACTGCCAGCGTATTAAACAGAAGTGTGAAAAAAGAAACAACTTCATAAGCTCATCAGGTGGGTTAGATGTACAAATTCACCAAACACATCAGAGCACTCAATACACAACTACGGCAAGTTCCTCAACAAGCTGAAGGCCTCAGATACCTGCGGAGACCACTGATGTTTTGGTGTAAAAATCAAATTTCTCATTAAATGCCTTTACCTGGGGAAAAAATATGTATTTTAAGGAAATTATATCATTTTACAAATACATACAGGTACAACACAAGCTGCTCTCTGATGACCGGTTCATTAATAGGACATAAAGATGTCCATCATTCAGACTTCACCTAAAGCAATGAAAATGGTTCTTTTCAGTAAGTTTACCTCACTACATTAAGGTTGTGGTCTCAATGTGAATAGGCTTTTAACCCCTTAATGACAATTGCCGGTCCTGGCACGGCACGGAAAAGCATGTGCTTTACGACAATTGACGTGCCAGGACCGGCACGTCTTTAAACGGGTGCAGAAAGCGATCTGCTATCGCTTTCTGCACCCAAAAAGCGTTGCTGAATGCCTCGACCTCGAGGCATTCAGCAACGCCGCGATCGGCACGAAGGGGCCATCTCTGGCCCCTCCACGGGGCGTCAACATCCGCCATACTTTGTATGGCGGCGGACGCCCGTTTTAAAAGCATTTAGGAGGCGATCGACGATCGCCTCCTAAACTTACATGGTGTCGCTGGAATGCCTCGATCAGGAGGCATCCAGCGACACCAAACACTAACCTTTTGATGGGCTGTGACCGCTCCGGAGAGCGGTCACAGCCGCAGCTGCCGGCAATCTTCGCCATCAAGGAAGATGGCCGCCGTCCTGTAACAGGAACCACAAATTTTAAAAGTTCGCTAGATGGTCCAGACCATCTAGAGAACTTTGGCTCCACTTGCAGGTTGAATACAGGTACTGCATTCACCATGCAAGTCAATGGAGCCCAGCTTTCTAATCACAGTGTGATTAGTAAAAATAAATTAAAAAATAAAATAAAATTTATAATAATTAGAAAAAAATTGTAAAAAAACAGTAAAATGTAAAAATCATTTCCCACTGATGTCACTATCAGGGGAACCTCCAAGTTGAAAAAAAATGTTAAAATTTTTTTTTAAAAAAAATAATAATAATAAAAAAAAATATATATAAAAAATATATTTTTGTGAGCAAGTCCTAAAATTAGCATATTAGCTTAAAACAATTCTCACATGGAAAGAGTTAAAATACTGGCATATTAAATGCCCGTGGGGTGTCTACTTTTAAAAAATGTATGATTTGATGGGGTAAATTGAATGGGCCAGGTTCAACAACGTCCCAATTAACACGGGGGGAAGGATGGCCACACATCTAATTTCCAATTAGAAAAATGCACACGTACCAAATGTGGCCTTTTAGTTCCCCCAAAAAATGACACACCCATGCATGTGGGGTATCACTGCACTCAGGAGATGTTGCTGAACACATTATGGGGTGTCATGTGACAGCGGCATATACCAGGAGCTGTAAATTCATACATAAAGTAGGTGTGTGTGGGAAAAATACACACACAAAAATATTACTGCAAACTTTGAAAAAATGCTGGTGGTAAAATGTGTGCATGCAAAGAGTTAAAATACCAGCATTTAAAATACCCTGTGGTGTCTAGTTTTGAAAAATATATGGTTTTGTTGGGCACACTGAAATGGCCCGGCTCAAAGATGTACCAAATAGGGCATGGGCAGTGGATCCCAAATGCCAAAGTTCAACATTGAAAAAAGCGCATGCCCCAAATGTGGCCCTTTTGCCCCAAAACAGCCAGGCAAAATCATTCATGTGAGGTATCGCTGCGCTCAGGAGATGTTGCTGAACACATATTGGGGTGTTTTGTGATAGTGACATATACGAGAACATTTTAATTCATACCTGAATTAAAATGTGTGTGGAAAACCAAATGCAAACAAATGACTACCACAAAGTTTGACAAAGACTGGTGGTAGATATGGTGCATGGAAAGAGTTAAAATACTAGCATTTGAAATACCCTGGGGTGTCTAGTTTTCAAAAATATATGGGTTTATTGGGCACACTGAAATGGCCCGGCTCAAAGATGTACCAAATAGGGCATGGGCAGTGGATCCCCAAATGCCAAAGTGCAACATTGAAAAATGCGCATGCCCCAAATGTGGCCCTTTTGCCCCCAAACAGCCAGGCAAAATCATTCATGTGGGGTATCGCTGCGCTCAGGAGATGTTGCTGAACACATATTGGGGTGTTTTGTGATAGTGACATAAACGAGAACATTTTAATTCATACCTGAAGTAAAATGTGTATGACAAAACAAATGCAAAAAAATGACTACCATAAAGTTTGACAAAGACTGGTGGTAGATATGGTGCATGGAAAGAGTTAAAATACTAGCATTTGGAATACCCTGGGCTGTCTAGTTTTCAAAAATATATGACTTGATGGGGTAAATTGCATTGGCCGGGTTCAAAGACACCCGAAATGGCACAAGGGGGGAAGAATTACCAGATTTGGAAAAAATGGCTTTGAAATAGCAAAACGCTACCTGTACTTATTGCCCCATAATGGGTAGAAAAAAGCAAAAAAACATAAAAACATTGGGTATTTCTAAACTCAGGACAAATAGTAGAATCTATTTAGCAGTTTTTTTCATTACCTTTTATAGATGAGTAAAAGATTTTTCAACTAAAAGTTAGAAACAGTCATTTTTTTCTAAATTTTTCACCATATTTTATAATTTTTTTAATAGTAAATAATATGATACAATCAAAACAATGTCATCTAAAGAAAGCCCTTCTTGTCCTGAAAAAAACAATATCTAATGTGTGTGGGTTCAGTAAACGGGAAAGAAGAAAATTACAGCTAAACACAAGCAGCGCAGAAATGTTAAAAAGGCCATTGTCACAAAGGGTACAAAAAAGTAAAATCAGCCTTTGTCTCGAAGGGGTTAAATATGGGCTGGTTGGCTTTTAGCAAAGAAGAATATGCAGAGACATAACGGACTATAAGGACAGGATTAGTTATGGTTTATTGAAACTGTAAGAAATAAGATGCCATTTTGGAGTCAAGAAGGAATTTTGCCCTCGCTCCAATGTTGGGATTTTTTCTTCTGGATCAACATTCAGGTTGAACGTGATGGACTTCCATCTTCTCGTTCAATCTAAATTACTAGATTACTACATCATTATCTGAGAAACTGGCTTGGTGGAAGCCAGAGATGTATGACATCATACAGCCTATGACACTAAAGCACATAACTTTTTTTATTTGACTTGATTTAAATCTTGCCTCCTATAGCCTGCCGGTGTGTCCATCTGTCTGGAATCTATGGTTTTCCGCAGTCTTTTGGGGAAATAAAGCATGTATTGAGGTTTTTAGAAAGGCCCAAGGCCTGATTATTGTGCCCGTAGTGCAGTCAAAACAAAACACGCCAGAATCATTGCTTCTCTGAGCACTTACTATACTTAAATCAATAGCTACAGCTCATCCTTTTCGTCCACAAAGTCCAAGAGAATTATAAACAGCTCAGTTTGTCAGCCTCTCCCCGAGCTGCTAAGGTCCATAATAGCAGAGACCTGGGAAGACCCGAAGAAGCCGGCTTCAGAACGAAGACTTTGATCTACCATCGACCCGAAAGACCTTCTTTTAATGAATCATTAGCTTTACCATTTAAATACATGAAAACATGGTGGATTGGGCCACTTGGATTTCAATGTGTTCAATGGGGGGGGTTTGGGTAGAAGCTTCCAAGAGAGCTTCTGGGATCTTAGAGCTATTTAGTGCCCTCTATACATATATATACATATTATCCACGTCAATAATAGGAATTCTTAAACAATAACGACCGATATTAAAGCCCTGTTCGCTGCGAGGACACTACCGCATCCCTAAAGTGAGAAACATCATGCTTTATCGCTATCGCCAGGCTCTGAGCCACCCACCTTGCTCCAAGTTATTCTCCATGTTCCCCGGATGCTACCTATTCCAGCTAAATGGTTTATTTATTTTATTTTAGTTTTATTGCATTACATTTATTTAATTGCACAATTGCCTAGAAATCTTTGGACTGTATTAATATTGTATTACGTCAAATACTCACGGAAATAGATGTATAGAGTACGGGAGCCTTTTGTGCTCCCATATCGTATATTAAATAGAGGCGTTTTGGGAGACGGTGTAACCGTTTTCCTTAAGATGCCGAACGAATCTGCGTATTAACCCCTTAAGGACAATGGGCGGTCCCTAAACCCATTGAAAACAATACATTTTGAGCCTGGGCTTTGTCATTAAGGGGTTAATCGTTTTACTGATTGCAGCAGCGAGGGACCTACTTGTTCGGAACAATTTATTTGTTGTATTTTTTACAAGCCATTAAGTCGTCTATGGAGGTTTGAATGGCAGATCAGCGTGCTTTTATACAAGCGACTCCACGAGGCTCTTTATACAGAGGCAACCGACTGCTTTACTCCCCGTAACTCCCATAATGCTCAGGCATTAGTACAATGATGTTCTTTTCTATAAGGAATTTGGCTGAGATGTGGTTTCATACGAGGCTCGACCATCTAAGTACAGATCACTAATGATTTAATTTATTATTATTTTATTGCACTGATGTTAGTGTCCCCCCCCCCACCATCAGAACGTTTATACTGAACCTGCTTCATTTTTGGTAGAAAGCAGAAGCTTTTAGAGTTTCTTGTTGAGAGAACAGAGGAGGAAATCACTTTAATGGATAAATGGAATTGTAGCTCCTTTACGGTGAAGGCGTCTGGTTCGCTACACCTGTTCCAAATAAATGAAATTGGGAGTAAGTATGCGTAAATAAGATAAACCATATTTCAGCTTTTATCTCCGGAGCGCCCATCGGACCCGTCTGCTTCCACACTCCGCGCTCTTACATTCTGTGAATAGCCTCTGATTTGATACGTAACGCATTTAATCCTACAGGCGGGGGTGTTTTATTATTTTAACGTTGACGTTCCTTATGGGGACTAAAGCAAAAGCATTTATTCTAAATACATTGTAACGGTTAGCGATAAAAGGTACATTACTGGTGACAGAATCATTACGCTACCTCCCCAATGTGGCTGCGTTGGGATCTGAGAGAAAAAAAAAAACTCAGTCCTGAAAAAAAAAAAAAAAAAAGATAACAAAAAAATAACGTGCGCTCTAAAAAGCTTGATTATTTTATATTTGGATAATATGAGATTAGATATAAATTTAAAATTTGACTCGTACCCACGATAAGATTTCATGTTCCTTAGTTTCCGCTGGCTTGTGCCCCGACGTTTGTCTTGAGCTCTGCTTTTGCCGCTGAGAGTATAGCTAGACAAACCATCGTGGTTTATAACGTGGCGAAAGATCCTCGTACGACTCATTCCTGGTTGTCAAAAAGTGGAGTAGGGCAAGACTTATAGAGTCTGCTCAAACTTCACATCCCGCTTTAGTACTTGGGTCCTGTACTGGGCAAGACCACCAATCATGTCTATAAGTGGACCCCACCGAGTTTAGACCGTAGTCCATATAAATACATGTATCACATTCTTAAACACATGTAAGCAAGCACCATGTCAATGTAGATCCTACGCCTATGAGGTATGACACCCTTCCTCCTTGCTTCTTTTTAAAGATTAACCCCTTAATGACAAAGCCCGTACACGTACTGGCTCAAAATGCATTGTTTTCAATGGGTTTAGGGGCCGCCCATTGTCCTTAAGGGGTTAATATTCGTCTTGTTTTCTACCGGGAAGCTCTCTGCCTGTTTCGCTGTAAATGCCAGCAAGGAGATTATGCCGCCAGAATATTATGCGATACAGATTTACAGCTATACGTGTATATTTTGTTTCCATGTAATATGTAGTGGTTACCATGGTTTACGGGGTGACGTTCCTGCCAAAGATATATTTCTTCAAAATAAATTAGAACAGGTGATTACTTTGCTCCTTCGGAACACACTAGGCCATCGATCAGAGTCAGGGGGGGGGGCAGCAGTCTACATGTAAATAGCCGGCAGCAACCTTTTCGGTCTCTGGTGAATAACTAATTACGGTTGCTGTGGCCATGACTGACGAGCCGCCACGTCAATAACCTTGAACACGGGAGGATTTAAGAGTGACATTTTTCATGTACGGCAGGAGATTTCAATGAAGCACAAGATGAGAACCTATTTCGCTGATATGAAATGGAATAACCAACGTTAGTGTTTAGATGAGGTTCCAGTTGGATAAACTTTAAAGGACAAGAAGGAGAATCGCCTGGACAAACACCCCCCCACACACATTTCCGGTGTTAAAATGGGGACACCTTTGTTGGACGCAGCGGCTAGAGGCAGGGAGGAATGGCCCCGGCTCATGTTGCCCGAAGAGTAACATCGCAGCGCATGGTTGGAGAACGTCCCAAGGTGGACATGCGGCAGCAACAAATGGGCTATTGCAGCACAGACCTCAACTGTTTTTGTAGATCCCCCTGACCAGTTAGGGAAGGTCATCTCCCCCAATCTGGCCATGATCCCTGCTTTCAGCAAAAACAGGGCCGCAACGCAGGATGGCGGGATAGTGCCTTAAAAATGGCAACTGCGCCAAGAACTGTCCCAAGATGGGCCAGGATATGTGCCCGGTATGGATAAAGCTTTCAAAGATGAACAGCCATATTCTCGGTGTTGAAATTAGCGGCCCAGTGAATTGTCAATCACCCGGAAGTCCTAGAAGCCCCAATGCAAACATTTATAATTTCCAGGGATGAGAATAAAATCCCTTCTAAATGGGAAACCCAATAATTCAGCTGCCGCCAAGCATTGTGGGAAGCAGAAGGCTTTATCGCACTGTCTGGTAATATACCTCCCAGATCATTATAAGCCTTCCACAATGGACAATCAGTCCGTTCTAGTCCTAGTAACATTTCTCCACAGTACGGTGAGGCTTTTTCCCTCAAACCCCGCAAGCACACGATCTTGCACGCTATGTGGGCCCACTCAAACGTTTGTCCTTATTTGAACCACTTATTTGAAGCCAAAACCTCCTCGAGCGTATGAAAGTGGGCGCGTAACAAAAAGAACAGAGGAGGAAAGGTGTTTTATAGCATGACTCCAATATGTTTCTAGCTTCTACAACTGATGCTGACTTGTGCTTGCCTTCCGGCACAGAGAGATCCTTCCGGTTACTTTATGGATAAAGCCGTCTCCTAAAATGTTGAAGACCAGAGCTGCTGTTTTCTTGAGGGAACACAAAAAGTTTCATGGCACTTTAATACTTGTAGCATCATTTAGTTTGTGTCCTCTGTTTAGGAAACAGAAGCTGTCTAGATGTTTGCCTCGCATGCCCCAGCACAACCAGTTAAAGTTTATTTTTTTTATAATAAAATGTTTTGCTTCTTGTTGCTACGTTACATTTACGTTATAAGTTGATGATGAGCTCACCATTTTAGGTTACGCGTCATAATATTAGCCACACCCTGTTCCCAAACGTCACCTGGCGATTGCTTTATGGCAGAGATTGGTAAGTCTCTTCCCTATAGGCTGTGGTTAATGAAGGTTAGTGGGGAGGGTTAACCACTTAACGTCTAAGAGTATTTAGTTTTTTTTACACTTGACACCTTTTGTGACACGCAGTTTTTATGCCTATGTGACAGTAGCTTTTTTTTATGCCATTTTTAGCATATATTTGTTCACCCACGATTCCCCTTTTCCATGTTTTTCATACCCACACATTTTTTTTTTAAATACCAGTATATAAATATTCTCTTGATACCACTTTTTTGTAAAGTCTATCATTTAATGAGTTAAATAGAAAAAAAACAACATTTTTTTTAAAAAGAATTACATTTTCTGTGAAATTACCTGAAAATAACCCCCTCCCGATTCCTGTTCAACAACATCCCTTGATAGGATGGATCCACATGGATAGGTTTTTCATTTTATAAGGGAACAAAATGGTCTTAATAACGTATATTTGCAGTGGGAGGGGCACAAAGTGTTTGGGCACCTATTTTTACATTTTTAAAAAAAAATCTTTTCCATTTTTTCTCATTATTATTTAAGTTTTCCATTTTTTTTCACTAGAGATTGTTTTGAGTTCTTTTTTATGTTTCATTATGTCATGTATTTTAAATATAGTGGTTTTTTTGTTTGTTTTGTTTACGTCTATATTTTTTTGCCATAAATCTTCAAAAGTATTTAAACAAATGAATTTTTGTACTAACCCCAGCCTCTGTGGCTCACAATGAATGTCAGTGATTGCGCCCAATGACAATGTTGGCTTGAGGAGCCAATCACGTGCCCGGAAGTGGCTCCTGTCACCTGCTGCTGATCTGCCTGGGTCTCCAGGTGGGCCAGTAGAAGCAGTCCTGCCGCAGATCGCTCCTCCAGTTAGTGGCGATCGGTGACATTTTGCGTAATATTACGTCGTCCTATTGATAAACAGGTATTATATATAATACATGTTATATATATATATATGAGGCAGGGGTTTCTAATGCAAGCCCAGGCTTCTGGATGACACACAAGGATTTGCTCGTTGTTGCACATGGTAATTGCTTAATTACAAGTATTATTAGAGAGGCACGCCGGTAAAATTGTAGCCGTGGATGACTGGGAAGCACACCTGTTCCTTAAAAGCTAATTCTACCCGTAAAGGAAATTAGCCCATTTTACAAGCGGAACCCTGACGTCAATCACGGCGTTACCATGGCTACCTGGGATTATAACATGAGTTTGGCTTCTTTGTATACGGTTTGATCATTTTTTTTATTAAAGCTAATATATTTTACGTAAAACATTCAGATTAAATAGTGTATCATATACAGCGTGTCTTTCACGGGCTTATGACACGGTTACCTTTGACTGCCAGAGAGGACGCTCACCAGGTCTGCGTTGGGACATCGGTAGTCTCTTTTTGGGTGATTTATTTTCGCTGTAGGAGAAGGGGAATCTGCCATGATTTAGGCATAAAACCGGTTTATGGACTTGTAAAACCACGGGTAGAATATACGGCTACAAACACGTTAGCAGCTGCTGCCTAACATCAGGGCGGTCTTGTTATGGAGCCGATCGCAAAAGATTCAATTGGACTTCGTCTCATTGTGACCGTACCGGAATCTGACCTATCTGAACCGTACTGAATGCTAACGGTAGGATGTCCACATTTACAAATGTATATCACACCAGGCAGCAATGCGAATAATGTAGCGTGTTAGTTTTCTGACTTAGAAGCTGCAGCCCTGCAGCTGCCTTCCTCCTCCTTGGGCAGACAATTCTTGCCGTTGATATGACTGCTATAACGCACAACTCCCCCCTCCCAGTGCATTATCATCTATAGGGGCATGTTGGGCCCATTGTGGAAGAGACACTGACCTTGCCATTTCTGCCATACAATTTGTACTAACCATAAGCCGGTAAAATCCAGGTTTGGTGGCAACCAAAGTTCTGCCCCAAGTATACCAGGTCAGAATGGCTACAATGTAACCCATGCGTTCCCTCTTTAATTCCCAAATCCCTTGCAGGCTTAAATGATCCCACATCAAAACCATGTCCTTGACGATCAAAATCCTCCCCCTATGTCACGGCCCTGTCCTGATCCACCGACGCCATTGTGGGATTGAAAATATCCACTGGGAAGAACTGGAGAACTCCAGAGTACTTCTGTCTTTTTTCTTTAACCCGTCTCGGCGAAACCAACTTCTCTGATGACCCACGCTTTGTTTCCGGTGTCCCGCATCTCCAAAATGTCAACAAACTCCAACAAAACGAACCATGACAGCGCGCACGCTGCGTGTCGGGTTAATAAGAACGTGATGATGGACGATGGAGCCGCTCTCTGAAGTGTTAGGAGATAAGTATTCCGACTACTAAGACCAGAAAGTGTATCGAGGCCGGAATGTCTTATCGTAGAGAAAGTTCCCCACCGCGTCCCACCTTGCCGTATCCTTCCTAATGCCTTAGAATTAGATGGAAGGTGCGGAGCTGTTTGATGACAGGCGCGCTTTAACCCCGCTATTCATTTTTTTTAAGGAATAAAACCGGTTTCTGCTTTTAAAGCAATTATGTTGTCCCGAGCCTCTATGCGGAAAGTCATGATGTCCCCTTTTTTTTATGTAAGAAGGTCGACACCGGGTGCTATTCCGCTGCCTTTCCTGATTAGTCTGACACGGACGTGCACCTATTCTGTAATTGAAATGAAAAGCTCTCCTCTGGCAGAGTCCTGAAATAATTGTTATAATTAACCGAAAAAAAATAAAAAAATTTGAGGCAGGAACTCAGATAAAAACAAGCAATAATGAAGCGCTTTTGTAAAGAACAACATTCATATTATATTAACCTCCGGCTGCCAAAAGACTTTGGCAGGAAACACAATTTTATCCAAATTAATTTTCAGTAACAAAAATAAAAAAAAATCAGTAGCTTTCAATTTTTTTTTGTAACAGTTATAAAATCTTCGCATTGTGTTGCCTAAAAAAATTGGTTTCTTAGATATAAAGCTGTGTAGAATTTAATGTATTTTCATATTAAACAAATATATTTAAAGAAAGTTTAGCCCCCGAAATCATGATGTTTAAAAAAAAAAAAATCTTTTTAATTCTTATAGAAATACATTTTTCACGGATGGCTTTTGGGAGGGGTTAGTGGGTGGGGCTTTGCGATTTCGACCTATTAATGCAAGTGATGGGTAAAATCACCTGTGTAAAAGTAGGGATTTCAGCTGCGATATAGGAATGAAAAACGCACCTATTGGGCTCAAAAAACCAATTATTGGAGTCAGCTCGAGACCCTGAAAATCTGCCCATTCACCCAAAGACCTTGAGATTAGGGTAAAAAGCCAAAGGCAGGGGGCAAACCTAGACTATTCCAAGATATGAAGATCTCTTTTTGTTACTTAGCTGTGTACTAAATAAGAGAGAGAGAGAATGTTCTACTCATAGGCTTCTTACAACAATCTATGAGCTGGGGTGAGTGTCCTGAAACATGAATTTAGATACCGGCTCGACCAGGGAGCTGGGGAATCTGGAGCACCAACGTTATATGTATCAATAAATAGATTTCCTGCTGCTACTGCTACAATGTTGACTCTATTCAGCTTCCTGACCCAACGCTACGTTCTTCTCTTCACAGCTATCATTGACGGGGTGCAAGTAACAATGCCTGAGCACAAGAAGTCCATTATACTCTTCCAGTCGGCGTTACTTCGTTGCCACTACTCCACGTCCTCCACCCAGCCAGCCATGATCCAATGGAAGTACAAATCTTTCTGCCAGGACCGCACCGAGGAAGCTTTGGGGATGGGGAAAGCGGCAAACAAGGCAAACATAGGCAGCTCCTACCTGGACTGTGCCGACGGAAGCAGGACTGTCCGAATTGTGGCATCCAAGCAAGGGAATTCAATGACATTGGGGGATTTCTACAAGGGCAGGGATGTCTCCATCGTCCAAGGTAAAGTGTCATTGTTTTTATTTTATTTTATATACAACTATATATCCTATGCTTTTAATCCTGGTTCCCCATCTTATTGCCTGCTCTGGGGTTAGCAAACATTCTATTTAATTGTGAGAAATGGGGGGAGAAAAGGACATTGCATGAGATAAAAATCATGAGCGAACCTGTAGAAAGTTTCAATAAAAGAATTTAGTTATGCTAAAAGTTATTATGTATCCTCAACAGATCATTATATATTTTCTGTGTTCTGCTAAAGTCGACATCATAAGTATAAGTTGAGTTGTTGTCTTGTTCACTGAAGCTGAGTTTAACTCATCTTTTAACTTGCTTGCAACTACTTCAGTTGCAACTACTTAATTTCCCTAAACACATCTAGATAAAGAAATGTTTTAAACTTATATATTTTTTAAAATATAACATCACATGTAATAAATATGAACGTAAGATCTGTTGATACGGGGCCAACAAGTTCTCGTGCCACCAAATATTATCATCCTGTATTACGTTTTATGTTTATTTTATTCTACAATTAACCTTAATTTGATTTATGTTTACAAGGCTGGTTTGGCTTTATTATTATTTTATACTTTCCGCTTATGGTTTACAATTCCATTAATCAACTCTCTTTCATTCAGAACAGAACATTTACAGTCTTTTTGTTTTTTTAAACTGTTTTGTCGTGCCCTTGAAAGTAGGAGTAATGGGTTGTCATACAAAATAGCTATCATGCAGGTGTAATTAAAATATTGAGTAAATTAATTACCGTATTTGCTCGATTATAAGACGACCCCGATTATAAGACGACCCCCCAAAATCAAAATATTAATTTAGGAAAAAAACAAAAAGCCTGAATATAAGACTACCCTATAGGGAAAAAGTTTTACCAGTAAATATTAATTAATGTAAATTATTTTCATGTTTAATAAAAGCTATGATTGAGAAAAATATATTTTTTAAATTTCCTTTTATTTGCCAACCTGCCCCCCCCAGTTATGCCACTCTGCCCCCAGAAATGCTTTATACCCCCCCTATTTGCCACTCTGCCCCATGATATGCCTTATACCCCTGTATGCCACTCTGGCATATAGGGGGTTAAAAGGCATATCATGGGGCTGAGTGGCATATAGGGGGGTATAAAGCATTTCTGGAGGTATATAGGCATATCATGGGGCTGAGTGGCATATAGGGGGTTAAAATGCATTTCTGGAGGTCCAGAAATGCATTTTAACCCCCTATATGCCACTCAGCCCCATGATATGCCTTTTAACCCAGCATGTACTGGCTGCCTTGGCTTGATAGGAGTGTGATTGCTGTTAGCAGTTTGATATATATATATATATATCAAACTGCTAACAGCAATCACACTCCTATCAAGCCAAGGCAGCCAGTACATGCTGGAACCTGGGGATGATAGCAGTGGGATTACAGCCTCCATATGCCATGCTACAACCCCCACCCCCCTTACACATCCATGCTATCACACACACACTCACACTCATTCACAAACATTTAAATACTCATTCATTCCCTTAATCACACACACTTCACACATACTCAAAAACCCTCCCCCACCCCCTCACCTGAACTGCAGATCTCCCACTCGCAGACTTCTGCAGGGGACCGGCTGTAGCAACTTCTCTGGCCCCGCCCTCAGAGGAGGGAGGGGGGAGATAGAGCTCTGTGAGGACGCTGCAAGCTTCCTGCCCTGCTTCTAACAGAAGAGACGCTGCTCGCGACCGGTAAGCAGCATGGCGCCAGCATTTTTTTGGGGTCTGATTAGAAGACGACCCCGATTATAAGACGAGGGGTATTTTTCAGAGCATTTGCTCTGGAAAAAACCTCGTCTTATAATCGAGCAAATACGGTAATTACAGAAGAGTGGTGTACTTGGGCGGGGTCCACACCGGGTACCACTCATGGGGGGGGGCACACTGGCACACAGAGGTCCCAAGTATCCCGAATATTCCATCTCTCATCTCCTTACCTTCTCCACTGACTGCTTCGCTGTCCCTGCCTTTTTTCTCGCAGCTCTGCTGCTTCTCTTATCCCTTTTTGTTCTTCTTTCTTCCGCTTCTCCTTGTGTCTTCTTTCTTCGTCCGCTTCTCTGTGAACCACCCTCCCGGGGGCACTTCCGCAAGGAGGTGGGGCCTCTGGGCACACCCTCTTCTTGTATTGGGGAACGGGGAGAGGATGTCCCCATGGCCCCACCCTTTTGTGAAAGTGCTCTGAAAGACCAGAAAAAAAGACTATAAATGGGGGATGGTGATACTGGGCCTTTAGTCTCTACTGAGACTTTACAGACCTATGGAAATTCATTGTTTTATCCACTATAAGTGAAATTTGCATACATACCCTTATATTTTTTTTTCAAACTTTATTACACAATTTGTTATATTTTTTAACCCTGTTTGGAGGAATTATTGTCGTTATGTATTGGAAGACTATTTGGACTGGTTGCTGCAAAACGTTGGGAGAGTATATAAATTTATTTTGATAATAATACTTTCCACCCATGGTGGTATTATTCGCCCTACAGTCGCCACCGGCGCTGGTATCAGGAACGTCTAGTAAGCTCGGCTTGCTAATAAAATAAAGATAGGCATGAGTTATATTCTCCCAATATCCTAAGATATCTCAGATCCATTTTCTTCATACTTTAGTGAATTTAACCCATTGAGGAGCGATTGAATAAGTGATATATTTTGAGGGTCCGTGTAGGAATTCGGACCCGCGTTCTTGTATCTCATGCTTTCTCCTGGTGGCTTTCAGATGCCGACCTGCAGATAGGAACCGTACACTGGGGAGACAGTGGCCTCTATTACTGTCTCGTGGTTACGTCAGATGATGTGGAAGGGAGGAATGAAGATCGTGTGGAGCTACTCGTAATGGGTGAGCACAAATATCATTGTTTCACAGCAAGGCGTTGAATAACTATGTAACGGTACTTATCTTATAGGGAATTCCAGACGAATTTAACTGAGCTGCGTCCCTGTGGACAATTAAATGGTGTGTAAATTGGGTTGAACCATGTGCATTTAGCAACTAAATCCTCTTCTAAGCTCCTGCTTCCTCCATTACCTATAGCTAGAGGTCTTGCTTGCAGAGATAATTAGCAGGTAAACCACAGAAGAGAGACATAACGCTTAAAGATACCCTAATTCTATCTCCGGAAATATCTCCTTTAAGGCACATACTTTGTGTTCATGTTTCAGGGCAGGTGAAATTGTTGTTTAGTGGTCCAGCACTACAGTCAGGGCTGACTTTCTGTTTAGTTAGTACTCCAGAGTTAGATCGAATACCCCATTCTCCTTTCTTTTGAGTGAGGATTTGGCTAAATGTGCTCACTAAATATGTTGTTTGAACATTCGGCCTTTTAATTTTGAATATGGTCGCTAGCAATCAACAGTTCCCGCAGTGCACCCCATAACCATCATCGCGTTCGGGTCAGGAGTCCCTCAAACTCATCAGAGGAGGCCGAATCAAGCCAGCAGATCCATGTTGCATAGATGTGAATTAGTTCTTCCGAAACTCTGACCTCCTGTACTTTCTCCTGTGCCAAAGCCACATACGGCTGCGCAGAGGCGTCCAGAGTTCATGCGGTGGTTGGTATACCCACCCCATCGCTCAACAAGTGGGCTTCCCTATAGTATTTCAGCGGGTCTGGGTGCGCCAATCTACCCTTGACCCATGGACAAGTAAGCAGTGAGAATTTGAGTCATGGGCTCCTGCCCTCCCAAACAAATCTCAGGATCATAGTTTTTAATGACTGGAAACCAAACAAACCCCGGGGTATGGGGATCGAAAACTGTCTGGAACGAGTACAGAGCTCTCGGCAAGACGTGAACTTTAATTACTGGACCATTATCTTGCCTTATGGCAAATGCGAACTTTGTCTAGTCTGCCCGTTTCTCCTGCTGTAAAGACTCGAGCCTTAATCAGTCGTCGGTCTCGTCGTAGATTCAGGAGCCGTATGCCTATCCCACGCATGTTTAAATCCCCACCACTTCTACTGGGAGGCTGTTCTACTTATCTAGCTCCCTCTGTAAAATAAAGAGTCCCTACGTTGATTAGGATAAAGTCAGGGTAAAAACCGGTGTCCCCAAGATGTGTTGTTTCTGGATGTAGGAGTTTTCAGTATGTTGTTGGTGTATTATGTGTAGGTGTGTGTAGGCAGAGTGGGTAATTGCCATCATTTTCCTATTAGGTGCTTCACCAGCCTGCCCCCCACCTGGAATATGCCGCTTTATTTCTGAAGGAAATCCCTTTTTATCTCAGGAATGACGCAGGTCTCAAAAGGTTAATACCGCACCCCTTTTATCCACCTGTCCTGTTTTTATAGGGTCTGGGAAGCAGACACTGAGATTGAGGAGCAAACTTAATAAAATGAGAGAAATTGGTAACATTTTCTCCTAGATCTTGCGAGTACCGAACATTAAGGTTGAGGCGGTGACGATCTGGGTGAATTATCACCGGTAACACACTGTTGTTCATTTGGTCTTTAATTAATAAGACAGAGAAAACAGGTGTTGTGCGGTGACATTTTCACTTCCGTCATTTAAATTTGCAACCTGTTCTCCGGAAAGCCGGTTAACTTAAATAGGAGAAAGGTGCCGTCATCTGCTTAGGGGCGACACTCAAAGGCGAGGGAACTAATGAGATTGTCAAGCCGAGTGTATATTTAGATGAGACGAGTGGTCTCCGGATGGGGTCCCAGGGTGCAGATACGCAGCTTGGCGGAGAAATGGCAGACGTGTCTCCGACGGAGGGGGCCGGGTAATGTATTCTTACTGATTTTGTTTGTTTTTTTGGCTCAGCAAGCAATCTGCAAGACAAATGCCTGCCTTACAAACAAACAGACGCGTCGTCTGCGAAGGTCACTGCATGCTCAGCTAGGTACGAAATAATATAGTAAGAAAATAATCTACGTTCGCCAAGGTGCCTGTCACAAACCATAAGCGGGGGCCATGGAAGCAAAGTGTAGATATCCAATATAAGATTCCATAACTCCCCTGCTTGTCTCCCATTGGCTGGACGGTGTTTGCATTTGGAATGTTGACAGATTCATACATAAAACAAAAAAAACTATATATAGGGATATTCCTGAGGCGGTCTGCCATGGGAGACCCCAATCCTGCCTTACTGGGATCAGATTGTCCTGGTGGGCAGATGGGCTCCCCGGTGCTACGCTGCTCCATGGGCCAGTTGGGGACCCCAGCCTGGCACCCCCGGTAATGCCTTATATATATGTATATAGGTATATATAGGCCGTCACTTTTCTATGCCTCGTTCACATATACTGTATGTATATATATATATATATATACTGCCTATTATTTAAATGGTTTTTACACTATTAACCCCTTAATGATAAAGCCCGTTTTGTCAATGGGTTTTGGGACCGCCCATTGTCCTTAAGGGGTTAAAGTGGTATATTATTTCACTTGAGGAGCTGTTTTCACACAACGCCTTGTAATAGCACCTGCTTTGTAAAAAGAAAGTCAAAAGTGCCCTTTAAGCCACGGATTTTAAATAAACTTGAGACGTCTCTATCCCCCCCGCTTTTCGTGTAACCTTCCAGCAAAACTCTGTAACGTGTCGCAAACAGACCAAAAAAAAAAATCCAAGCGGATAATGCATCGTTTTAAAGAGTTTGTTGGGATTTTGTCGCTTGATCTATCCCTCGGTGACTCACTTACAGGAGGCGTCGTATTTTTCTTGTAATAACTTCCCATGAGAAATGGTTCAGCCTGACGCAGTTTTTAAAATACAAAAATAGCTACAGCGACGCTTTTCTACACTTGTACCTACATCACATTTAATTGCATAGCGCCGACAGGTTCCGTAGCGCTGTCACAATGAGAGGTAGTGAGAATAAATGGCAGTTTATAATGACATTAACCGCTTAAGGACCCTAAACCCATTGAAAACAATGCATTTTGAGCCCGTACATGTACGGGCTTTGTCATTAAGGGGTTAAACACTGTAACACACACACCGGTGCAGGGTAGGAAGGGACTGCTGGGACAGGATGAGTTGATTGAAGCACGGATGATATGTAGAGGTCATTGATCTTTATGTGATAAATTAATCATAGTTTTCTTTTCCAATTTATTATTAAATTGACCTATTTTCCGCAGCTGCCACATGTCATGTTTTCAATTGCTGCCGTAAGATATTTATGATAATAAGTTGATAGAGGACATGCGCAGTGAGCAGCCTCTAGCAGTAGATGTGAGAAGTGCTTTGCTGGGATAATTAAAAAGACATTCCAGTGCCCTGATTGGATATTAAAAAAAGAACATGCATTCGACAAAGATAAGGTGAAAAAAAACCACTTATCTTGAGGAGAAGCTGCAGCTCCAGAGCGGCAGAGGAGTGCCTTCTCCTTGATTTGAGGTTACATGCCACTGATTGGCTTCTGCCATGGAAATCAATAGGAGCACGTTATGTGCATGCTAACGATAGGTCTCATTAGACCCCGCCCCTTCCAGTCAGCACTCTTCTGCTGGGACTTCTATGACGGAGCGTCGGCGTCACACGACCTTCCGGTGCTCAGTCATAGAAGCCCCGGCAGAAGTGCCGGCAGCAGTGGAAGTTGTCTGCACGCATCTCCACCGGCTGCCCCACTAGACACCAAGGAATCGGAAGCACGGAAGCATATCTGGGGGCTAAGTGGCATATAAGGGGGTATAAGGCATATCTGGGGGCAGAGGTGCATAACTGGGGGGCAGGTTGGCAAATAAAAGGAAATAAAAACATATTTTTAATTAAATATGAAAAAATAGTTTACATGAATTAACATTTACTGGTAAAACTTTTTTCCTATAGGGTCATCTTATATTCAGGAGTTTTCTTTTTTCCTAAATTAATATTCAAATTTTGGGGGGTCATCTTATAATCGAGCAAATACGGTATATCATGTGTCAGGAGATTCGTTTAGCCGAAAAGGGGACGAGGAAAGGGGCAAGTACACATTCTGCAAAATCTCCAACAGGGTCCGCACAAAACTGTAAGCGCGTCGTTCAGCTATCATATGCATTTGGTGGCTGGAGTGTCGCTTTGGCGAATTCTCGCGGTCACATGGTGTTCATAATTTACTTTGATAAATGTGTCTTGGCATTCTAACTGTTGCGTTAGTTATTGGTGTATCCCATCTGAAATCCCTGCTTGAATACAGGTGACTCAGTTCAGGATATCTTTACCTCCTGACAGCTCATGGTTTTCATACGGACCGTTAAGAGAACCGTTTGGTTGCCACCATGAAAAGGAGTAGCAAAAAGTGTTTTCTGATGTTTCCCTCCAAAACAGGAATAGACAAGCCCCCCCAGCACCCTGTTGTGACTTTATGTACTCTGGGCCCAAATGGGGGTAAATACGGGTAAATACCGCGAACATATATGGTCCTGTGACCTAATAGAGAAATAACATGTATCACAGCTTATTTTTGCAAAGGAACGAGCTAACCGCGCGGCAAGAGATACCAGCGGAGTGATGGAGGGGAGAAAAAATAAAAATAAACCTAGAGAAAATGAGGAAAAAAAAGCCCAATTCAGCTGCGCTTCCATGATAAGAATACTTATCTTTTCTGCTCGCCTTGCATAGTAGTGATTGCAAGCCGGATCCTCCTTACCCGTTTCTGTAATTTAAATTATTATGTAATATATACTACTTCTGTCTTGTTTACCCGTTGTACAGCGCTACAGAATATGATGGCGCTAATAATAATAATAGTGATATGTATTAACCGGCTCTTTCCAGGGATTCCAAGGTATTTTCATTCTTAAAGGGAAATAAACCCTTTAGAGACGATTTACGGAACAGGGTATGAAAGCCATATTCTAAGGGCCCCGGCAACCGGCCTACCCTAACGTCACAACGTCGCACTCCTGCTAAGGTGACTCTTTCTCCCCCAAAAAAGCCACCCCTGCTCTCCACACCCACGTCGAATGTTTTTCTTGGGTTTTCTGTAGTTATCAGACGCAAAGGTCAGGACTCGCATCACCTCGTACTAAGAAAAAAAAATCAAATAGCGTGCTGGCAGCGAAAATGGTAAATTACCATACGCGGCCATCTCATCAGGAACCCAGCGCGGCGTGCGTCTGAATAGAATTTTAATAAGAGGATCGAATCATTACGTCAATAGGACGAGGCAGCTGCTCGGGAGGAGTTAACCCTTTCACGGGACGAGACGGATGAGCCAGCGCCTGCTGAAAGCCAGGCGCCCCCCCCCCTTCGCCCTCTGGTACTCAATGGGTCTTGGAACGAGCGCCTTTGTCACAGCGGGTCCTTGTAACCCAATCTGATTCCCCCCCACCTCCTTATCATCGCAAAGCAATTGGAGCTCTTTAAATGATTAGACCAGCACTTGGGAAATAAATCCCCGCACAATCGCCATCCCGTCCTTCTCGATTTTATTAACGTTGTATCAAAATATGTAATCGCGCGCCCTGAATGCCGATGCCATGTCCGCCGTAGACAAATCATTTCAAGGGTAAACAAAACTGCCTCATCCTTCCCCCCTCCCCTCCTTTTAGACAGATCCAAACGAGTTCTCTAGGTGCCGGTAAAACGGAAAAGGTACTGTAAAGAGGGGTTGTCATAGCAACCTTTTTTCCTGCTATTTTTGTCAGTTTTCTTAACTACTAAAAAAAAAAACACGTTTCCATAATGTGGAAAAAACGTGGGGTTTAAAATGACGACTTGCGAAGAATTGATGACAGCAGTCGGAAGGTCAATATGTAAAGGACAAATAAAACTTCTCGTCCCTCGATGCCCAAATGGATTTTGGGAGGACAACCACAGTGAGCTTCATCAATAGAAGAGACTTTGCTAACGTGAATCGAATGCCTTTGGGGTGAAAGGCTACGCTTTGCTGGATTATAGAGTTCTGAAGGACCTGCAGTGGTCCAAGCTGCGTAGACTCTACTCAATAATCTGTGGACTGTCGGTGGTCCATGCGGTCCCGGTCTTCTCTGTTTCAAACTGAACATTATCTGCGATTAGATCATGCCTTCATTTTCTTCCATACTTTGCCGGCGGTAGGGCTCTAGTTACCGAGACTTACCCAAGTGACCTCATGTAAGCCAGGGGGGCTCCAATACAGGCCTTCTGGTCTTCTGGTCTAGTGCCTTATCCCTGTTCCTTCCACCATTCTGCTCCTTCTCTTAATTTTATTGCCCACCTCCCTTGACCTCACCTAGTATGGAATAACTTTTCTCTAGCCACTTGGGGGGGGGGCACAGAAAAAAATATAAATATTGTAAATTACCCCCTCTATGCATATTTTAGATAAACGATGAGCATTGACGAGTAATAAAATCTCTCAGTAACTCATTTAAACTCTTAGGCTCCTCACAAATTATAATCTGCCATGTCCCGGCCTGCGTTCCTTCCGTTGTTGTGATGGAGGGGGTCTTTTGGTATGGGCAAATAGCCCCCCCGGATAAAAGACCAACAGAGAAGGCATGTGGCTGCTGATCATGATGGATTTCAAAGCTGGACGGTAACGTTGTAACCTAAAGGGATGTAACATTTAATGATACAAAGTGATCCGCTGCGTACAAACAGCTCAACGATACCCCATTTTGCGTTAGAAATTTGTTATCCTGTCAACGTCATTTAAATGGAAATCCCGCTCCGTGAAAGAACAAACACTGCGCAAGAAATATTAAATCATTTATGAAATTACCAAATCTCCCCGGTGTGAGCGTTAAAGAGTCTCATTAATACATATTATGGAGAATCTGTCTTTATTTCTTTCATGTTCTACTAAATTATGCTGGTGACATGTACTTAATAACAGCGTGAGTTCCGCTGTATTTGTGCACATATCTTCCAGGGACTTGCGTTCTCTGGGAAGTCACGGGGGAAAGACAAGTACTTTAAACCCAGCGCCAGATACTGTATTGTAGGTGAGCATTCTCTCATTTTATTCCAATACACTTCCATTGTTGTCAGTCACATGATATATTTGGTGACTTTCCCTGCTCAAACACCACACTGAGCTGATGCTTTATGGCCACGCTAATGAAGTCTGTCCCTCGATATGCCACTCTGCCCCCTAGATATGCCTTATACCCCCCTGATATACCACTTTGCCCCCCTGATATGCCACTCTGCCCCCCGATATGCCACTCTGCCCCCCCAGACTTACCAATGCCTCTCCACACTTGTCCCCCTGGTGTCTAGTGGAGGCAGCCGGTGAACGTCTGCGTGATGGGCTTCTATGGTGGCGCACCGTAAGGTCATGTCACCCCGGCGCTCTGTCATAGAAGCCCCAGGCAGAAGTGCCGGGCAGCAACGGAGGTTGTCTGCATGCATCACGCAGACGTCCACCAGCTGCCAGAGAGGAGGATTCAGGTGCCTTGCAGCGCTGTGGGGGATCTCGATCTTAGTCTTATAGTCAGACCTCTATTTGACCTCTAATATAAGACGAGGCGTAACAAATCTCCACGGCCCTGCTGCTTTTAGACTTAGGGTGATTGGAGTTGTAATACAATAACAGTTTGCAGTGACAGTTGGCCCTTCCCTGATTGATGAGGGTGGATGTGATCGGGGGTCTCTAACATCTCTATCCCCTTTTAAACATTGATTTATGAATCTTTTGGTTCTCTATAGACCTGGAGATTATGTTATTAATCAAACCTGCTTCTACACATCCTGAGATAGACAGGTAAATTAATTATACATAATCTCTTCAGCAGTCAAAAATCGTATTGCTGCCTCCTGGAGGAGATAGATTCCGGAGTCGAGCACGGCAAAAAGATTCATGCCGCATTGCTGTCTGCCTTAAAGGGGAACTGTCATCTAAAAAAAAGAAGGTATAAAGACATTACTTTTATTACAGATTTGGGGACTATCTATGTGATAGATTTAAATATTCAGTTAAATCCCAAACGGGTGAAGTCAATTTATAATACGGCACAAATTAACACATCTGCCCTTCTGCATGGTTGTTACACATAAAAAAACATAGAATCTGCCGGCAGATCAGCCCCATTTGGCCCATCTAGTCGCCCCATTTTCACTGATGCAAACCTTAACCAGTCGTTGGTTTCGTCTTAGATTCAGGAGCCATATGCCTATCCCATGCATGTTTAATACCCTCACTGTATTACCCTCTACCACCTCGGCTGGGAGGCTGTTCCACTCACCTACTACCCTCTTACACCTGTTATAATACACAACAGGCAATTATATTTAGCTTCATGGTACCACAGGTCAATGATTGTTGTAAGCAAACGTGGAAATGCCCAGGGGTCTCCAACTACCGTATAGATGCTGTAAGGGGGGAGAGCTGGGTCAGGAAGTCTTGGTGATGCACATGGTGTGACTTGCCCTACATGAGTGGGCAAATGGGTACAACCTTGTAGGAAATGGATGATGCCAGTTACCAGCCCTCCAACCCAGAGATGTATCGGGCATACCTGCCAACAGTCCAGAATTTCAGGGACAGTCTCTTTTTTTAGGTCACGTCCCGTCAAATTCCGATCTGTCCTGGGATAAAAATACTGTGCACAGGCAACATTGTGTTTTAACTTAGTATGTCTAAGACACACACAATCTAAGCGCTTCTAAATGAACTCCAAACTACCCAGTATCTCTCTTTGTCCTGGTGTAGATACAAAGTTTCTAGGTATAACGATAATATTCTTAGCCACAAAAGACTAATTTGTCCATTATTTCAGCTCTTAACTAGGCTTGAAAATTACAAAAAAGCTAAATATATGTAAAACATCTTCAAGGAGCTGGGCATGCGATGCCTGCGCAGGCAATATTTGTGCCGGTCTATAAATTTGGGAACTGTTCAAACTAATTATACTGCCCGGGAATCAAAGTTCCCAGCGATCATCAACAACCAAACAACGTGTACAGAAAAATCAAAGTTGTAATCTCTGTAGGTGTCTTGATTTGTGGAATATAAATATTTATGGCTGATTATTGAACCATCCGCGTGTTCCCGCCAAGGTCGGGGTACCGAAGCAGAACTTGGATGTCCAGCATATATAATAAATATTAAATGTCTTTTTGCACCAGCCTGTAAACAGATTTATTACTAAATGGTTATAAAATTTGTATTCATTGCTACTCTTTAATATTGATTGACCCTGAGCAAGCGTTCTCTGGCATACAATCACACCCTTCACTCCAACTCCTTCTAACCCTAAAGTAACTCCGTGTGAGATGTCATTACGCCCTATGAGCAAAGCAGGGAAGAAGCACAATACTATGCTGATCCCCTTTTGTCCCCTTCTTCATGGTGCCATTCCTTTCTTGTGTTGTTCGGGTATAGATCAAATAACATATAGAAACACAGCTTTGGAGCTATAGATCAATTGATTAAAACACAAACCCAGCCTTACAGTTATAGATCAACTGTAATTCGCATACAGACTCAGCATTGAAGGTATAGATCAAATAAATAATGCATGGAAGCCCTAAATTGCAGGTTATAGATCACGGGTCGCACACCCCAAAGGCCAGCCCTGGCACCCAGATTGCATCCACAGGACCTGCCCATCACGCAAATAGGCCTTGGCATCTTTGACCCCAAAGAGCATGTCTGTGCAATCTTTGCTTCCAAACAACCTGTCATTGCCCTAAAACAGCCTCCCCGTGTCACCTTTGCCCCAAACAGCCTCCCTGTGCAATCTTTGCCTCCAAATAGCCTGCCTGTGCCATTTTTGCCACAAAACAATTTGGCAATGTCCCAAACAGCCCTCCTGTGCAATCTTTGCCCCAGACAGCCTGCCTGTGCCATATATTTTTTGCCCAAAATAGTATGCCTTTGCCATCTTTGCACAGACATAAGCAGTGGAGTCTTGCGGCAGTGGTTACAGGGGTTGCCCTCAGGGCCGGCCGAATAATTAACGCCGCCTGGGGCGAAGTTTAAAATGCCGCGCCGCGGGGGGGCGCGGCATTTGAAACTTCGCTGACGCCATTATTTCCCTCATCCCGGTACTTACCTTTAAAGAGTCCTGCCGGCGAGTCTCCCTGCTCTGCCACGGTGCCGGTTTGTAATGCTGAGCGCCGGAAATTGACGCCACTTCCGGCTCTCATCATTACAAGCCGGCACTGAGACTGAACAGGGAGACTCACCGCAGAGGAGAGAGAGAGGGGCGCCGAGCAGGTAAGCGAAAACTACTCGGCGCCCCTCTCTCTCCTCCGCTTCAAAACAAACAACCAAAAAAAACGCTTGGGGCGGCAAGGTGCCGCCCCTTCTAAAGTGCCGCCTGGGGCAATTGCCCCAGTCGGCTCCATTGTAGGGCCGGCCCTGGTTGCCCTGGCCCCCTAGAGTGGTGAGCCCAGTCACAGTTGCGACCCCTGCTACCGTGGTTGTTGCGGGCTAACAGAGCAGCTGCTATGGGACCCCAGGAGTGACTGGACTCAGGGCAACTGTCCCTTTTGCACTGCGTTAAAGACAACCCTAATGTCATCTGTTTACCTACAAATGATGGTACTTTCGTTCCCCTCTCCCTCTCACTCAGGCTTTCTCACACACTCACTCTCTAACACTCTCTCTTTCATACTCCCATTCATGCTCTCTCTCAATGTCTCCCTGCAACTGCTCCTTTTCCACATTGTCTTATAATCGAGCAAATACAGTAATAGTGTTTTATATTCTGCTTATTCCAGAAGAGCCTGGGCTCTGTATTAAAACAGCGATACCTTCCAATAGCCGATCAGCAGGTTCTTCCGTCCTTTTTTATGAGGATTCTTGTTTAGAGCAGCTGGACCTGGCTTGCGGCTTCTCTGACAGCAGCGTATAATCTACATCCATGTAGAGTCCATAACTCACCAGGATTTGTCATTTGTAACAATTAACCTAGTTTTCACACAAATTAAGTGAGAAATATGTGTAAAAAATGGGTAAAGAATCAAGAAGTAATGAAAGGAGGTCAGAAAGGACCTAAATATTAGGTTTTAATAGAGAAAAAAATGAAGGCACCATTTTGAATTGGGGCTGGGGTGAGATAAAGTCTTCTTCCATATAAAAACCATGTAAAGCAGGCATTTCCATGACACTATATCATATTTTGCCTTTACTATTTCTTTAAAGGAACGGTCCCAATGATTTTCAATTTCTATACATTGCCCACCCAACTTTCTGCTTACACTTCCAAAAACAATAATAAAAAAAAATGAATAAAAAGGAATTGAATGTACCGTATTTGCTCGATTATAAGACGACCCCCCAAAATCTGAATATTAACTTAGGAAAAAAAGAAAAAGCCTGAATATAAGACGACCCCAAAGGAAAAAAGTTTTACCAGTAAATGTTAATTCATGTAAACTATTTTTTTTAATAAAAGCTATGATTGAGAAAAATATTTTTTTTGTTTTTATTTCTTGTATTTTCCAACCTGCCCCCCAGTTACGCACATCTGCCCCCAGGCTTGCCACTCCAATATGGCACTGTGGCCCATGATATGCCTTTTAACCCTCTATATGCCACTGTGCCCCATGGTATGCCTTTTTGACCCCCTATGTGCCACTCTGCCTCCAGAAATGCCTTATACCCCTATATCCCATTCTGGCATTTAGGGGGTTAAAATGCATATTATGGGGCAGAGTGGCATATAGGGAGGTATAAGGCATTTCAGGAGGCAGAGTGGCATTAAGGGAGTTAAAAGGCATTGTATAGAGCACTCTGCCTCCAGAAATGCCTTACACCCCTATATGCCACTCTGGCATTTAGGGGGTTAAAAGGCATATTATGGGGCAGAGTGGCATATAGGGAGGTATAAGGCATTTCAGGAGGCAGGGTGCTCTATTAAATGCCCCCTTAACGCCACTCCAGAAATGCCCTATGCCCCCATTTAACACACACATACACCCTATACCCCCATTTAACTAACACACACACACACACTCTCCCCCCCCCCTCTCACCCCTCCCCCCTCTCTCTCACCCCTCCCCCCTCTCTCTCACCCCCCCTCTCTCACCCCCCCCTCTCTCACCCCCCTTCCCCCTCTCTCCCCCCTCTCCCCCCTCTTACCGGTGCTTCCAGCCGGGGCAGCGGGTTGACGTCGCCTTCCGCTGCAGCCGGAAGGAGGTGGAGTTGGCAGCGGGGGTTTGTATGCGTCCGTCGCGTATACTTTCCGGTGCGGGGAACTCTGATCTCTGACAGTCGGGGAAGGTCTACGCGACGGACGCAGACAACCCCCGCTGCTAGCCACACCTCCTTCCGGCTGCAGCGGACGTTGTCTACGCGGATCGCGTAGACGTCAACCCGCTGCCCCGGCAACACAGCAGGAAGCATCGGTAAGTGTGTATGATGGGGGGGGGGGAGACAGGAGGATCCAGGTCCCCTGCAGCAGTGCAGGGGATCTGGATCTTAGTCTCCTAATCAGACCTCTATTTGAGGTCTGATTAGAAGACGACCCCGATTAGAAGACGAGGGATATTTTTCACAGCATTTGCTCTGAAAAAAACCTCGTCTTATAATCGAGCAAATACGGTAATTACCGAGAGATATAAAAAATGCCTACTTGGTGTATTTTAATGGCGGAAGTAATAACCTCTGCACCGCAGCGTACAAACCTCATTGTGTCTTATTTTGTGGGCACTTTGAGAATACGGATTCATTAGGATCGCTGACAAGTGGCTCCCATAACAATGCGGCATAATTGGAGCAGGTGGAAAGCGCCAAAGGAACGTGCGGGAATGGCATTGAACATTTCCAAGATAAAACAATCAATGCGATCTCCGGTGTATTCTGTTCACAGCAATAATACATTTATTACAATATACGGTTATAGATATATGGCTGTTTGTGTATATATATATATATATATATATATATATATACGGTATATATACGGTATATATATATATATATATATACAATCTTATTTTAATCTATAATTTATAGACATTCTACAGCCCAAAAAGTAACAATACTGTGTATAGAATGGGGATCAACAAAACCCAAGTGATTGGGAATCGCTTCCTGGCAGGTGTGGTGTAGGGGGGTGGCCCAGCCTAGAACTTTGTGGGGTTCAATTTGGAAGTCCTTGTGGGGCCTTTACTCATGTAAGAAGAAAGGATCCCCTTTTTTTAGTCGTATGATATTTTGGGAGGTTGAAATAATAGTAATATCCTGAATAAAAGCAAGGCAGCGAGTAGATGCAATTTAAATTCATTCTTGAAGTGGACGTGTTCCGCCGTAAGGTTTAGCCGTCAGGTCTGAGTTAAACTATCATTAGTCAGTGTCATAAGACGGAGAAGAATGAATCCGATAAGAAGCAAGCCTGCGATGCAGAAAGCTTTCAGAACGCAACGATGAGAATAGTTCTCGTAACTGCAGCCAACTATTGATTCTTGACGTACTTTGGGCGATGCTGTTGAATGAGAATTTAAGCTTTCTGAAAAACGTGACTACTTCACAACATTCCAAATGGCCGAGGGGGGGGGGCACCTTAGTTGAGGGTATGCGGTTAGACACGTGGCACTTTACCAAGACTTTTTATATGATTTTGTGGCCTTCTTATGAATTTTAGGGCTATAGAACACTCATACCCAGCTAACATTCTGGGCTCCTAGAAAACAGCGGCGTCATGGGGAGGAAAGAGGGATGGAGGGAACCCAAAGTGCCCCATGCTGGCGATTTTGAGAGTTTTGGAGGTATGCCCTGGCCAATTGGAAAAATCATTTGCCACATTGCTTGGGGGGAGAAACTGTTGGAGTCGGCCCTAGTGCCATACTTACAAACATTCAATACTGGAACACTTGGCAACCCATGGAGAGGAGTAGAGGATGGAATTGGTTGGAAGTTGGTGTAAATGGGTGAGAAATAGCTAGATCCCCCAAAAGGAGATTAAAAATGACTGTGGAAAGGTCCCCCGCGATCAGCTGCTATAAATCTTTGCCCCGGGGCGCACCCAGAGAGTTGCTCGTCATGGCGGAAACGATAATAGAAAAATCCCACATCCACATTTAAATTAAACTTCAGAATTAGGATAGACTAACGTTTCAAGCCCCCAGAGGAGTTTTTAACTCTAATAAAATTATCTGAAGGAAAAAAAAAAATATTTCAGAAGAACTTAATTAAACAAAGATTGCCATTTTATGCAAAGCTGTCAGGGCTGATTTCTCCCGGTTTTCGAGAAATCCCCAGCTGTCTTTTTTAGGAACGACTCTGATGAGCGATGTTGTCAAATCAGACAAATTTAAATTGCTTAACATGTAAACTTGTATCGCGTTTTTTAATCCATCATTCGAAGCTTATTTCACGTGCTCTGGTTATGGATCCCCGCTCCGCACATTTCCGTCTTTCTAGTGCTTTTATTCCTTTTGGAGATATAATCTAATATGTGCCAAAAGTGACAAGCAGAATATCCGCTTTTATAGGCCATAACCTCAATTCAGCCCCAGATATGAGAAAATAATTCTAAAAATGGGTTGAATTCGGTTTATGTTTCTGTAGGTTAGAGGCCATCGGTGGTAGATCTGAAAAACAATTATATCACTGCCTTCTTGACTAGTAAAGCATTTAAAGAAAAAGCTCCCTAAATCTATCTATCTATCTATCTATCATTCTTTAGCTGGTGAGGAGTGCGGTGCAATTTAAAGGTGATTTTGCCCAAATCAAACATTACATGCTCCATTTCATTGTTTATTAAATGTACGTAATGATGCAATATACACATCTGTTTAAAGGATCTTCATGATTATTCGTCCCCAATAAAGAATAAAGTTGCTGATTGTTGATGAGGTTGTTCCGGCAGCCTTTGTAATGGTGTTTGAGGAGATGGGAGAGAACTTTGGCCAACGGCCTCAACGTCCTTGAGTTAAGGAGAACCCTACTTTTAAGTGGAAGGCTTATGGCTTTCCTAGGTATATAAAAAAAGTCCAAGGGCCAATTAAGGTTTTCATTTTTTACAGAAGGAAGTAACGGGCAGGTTAGATGCACGAATCCCGTCAAAGTCCATGTTTCTAATTATTACTCCTCATCCCCGTTAAACGTGAGTGTCGGAAAAGCCTATACATTTGGAGGCCACTCAATTTTCTCACTCAAATCTCTGAGTTTTTTAGTTGTATGCACAAGAGTGAACAAACTGGATGACCTTCAGATTTATGTGATTTTCAGATACTAGTGATCTGGTGAGAAGGAGAAAGATCTGTGTCTCGTCCAGCGCTGGTATCTCCTCGTTGGGCTACCCAGAGCTCTCCCTCTTTTGGGGGATTGGCTTTATGAGGGGGTGTAGTTTGTCATGTGAGGGGCAGGGCTAGCCCTAGATAGCATCAAATGAGCTGGGCGTGGGTGGGTGCTGCAAATTACTGCTTCCCTGCCCGGGGACAAAAAGAAAGAGAGTGACCTGGAGAGCCATTGATTCACTCTGAGAGTCTAATCCATAGAGCTCCCATTGGTCCACTTCATTGGTGACAGTGTAAGGTTGTGATGTCATACACCCAAAGCTCCTATTTTGTTGTGCACTGGCCACGGATTTCTCTGCCCACACTGGGTGAGACTGGGAGTAGTGGCAGCTTCTGATTTAAACACATGTTGCCCCAATTCTGCCTGAACTAATATTCTTGGGGACACAAAAACGAACCAGAATGATATAACGTGGATACATATCATCATTCTATAACAATAGTGCCACTTCTGGTTTTAAATGTTTACAGTAGAGGATTGGAATTATGCTACCAGTCACGTGTTTGATCTTGCCAGTGGGGTGCCAGACATGAGACAATGCTCCCGTGGGTCAGACTAGACCCTCTGCACGGCCTAATGATGGTTACACGTTGGCGTTCAATTCATCAGGGACCCGAAGTTAGACAGCCGTCTCCCATCGACCTGGCACAACAATAAAAACATTGTACGTCTGCGTCATTTATCGATTCTGTCACCGCTCTAAGCTCTGCTCCTATTGTTTTTTCTTCTTCTTTTTTCTGCGTCTCCTAAAAATATTCACCAACCCGTCGTCATCGCCTCAGTATGAATCACTGAGTATCGCTCTTCTCTCGTTCATACGCTCATCCTGCTTAGAATTCTATTGGGTTGCTAGGATTTTTTTTTTTTTTTTTGAGCGCCCGCTCTTTTATTCTTTTTTTATTTTTGCCGGGTCGCGCGGCATGCGGCTGACAATGAAGGTTTTTCCATTAAAGTCCTGGGTTACTAGGGTTTCTATGGTAACAGCTTTCCAGAGGCCTTGTTCACAGTTAAAACCTTTGATCTCTCAGAATTCTCGCTTCGTTATCCTTCTAACATTTACAAACATGGGGGCAAAAGAGGAGTGGGGGGGAGAATTTGGGACATAAAAACTTTACTCTTCTTCCAAAGAAACCAACTGTGAATGAATTGATGTGAACACGCTTTCCCCATAAATCTTACGGCAGCTCCTTGGCCGGCATCTTATTTGTCCTCCTTTTTTTTGTTCCTTTTCATTGCCTTCCAATGCACGGGGGGGCGATGTCGTACTCGTTGCGAACCATTGAACATCCGAAAGAACCGACTCTTTAATTACCGTGAATTACTTGGCTCTCTGAAACTCCTCCTTACTCGCTTCCAAGTTGCCATGGAAACCATTCACATAAAAAAAAAAATCAGACCTGCTGGGTCAGCCTTGGCTTCCCAATGGCCTATTTAAGGGAACTTATTAAAATATGGCACACGCGATAAGGGAGAGTAAATGCGGGAAGAACATTGAGCAAATCCGGGAATTTGTTGGCAGCCGTACGAATGAGAGCGAGATTGCCTTCCATTAAAAATGTTTTCTCCTTTTGGAACGAAATAAAATATAATACGCTCCAAGGGATTTCAATATTTGTCCTGTAAACGTCCAACGTGTTCTGATGTCAGCAGTTCCATAAAAACCGGTAAAATGTGGGTGATTTCCTTTAGGAAAATTAAGGATTTGTTCCAATCGTCGGCGGAGGTATTAACAGTAATGTGATCGTTAAATGATAGGGAGCTAATATAATATACATTGCAGCGTACTTTAAGGCATATGATAGGTAAGCACCCCCTTTAAATGAATGTTCTTACCCTCTTGTAGGGGTTCGGCAGAAACCCCCCTATGCATTTGCCGCCTTTTCTGCCCCCTAGCTCTTCGACTAGCAGAAGATGTGTTCGGCCAGCGCCAGTTCCGGCTTGAGTGGGAGTTCCAGGGGGTCTAATGACTTTTCTGCCATTGATTGGCTTCAGGCAGCCAAAATTGGCACAGAAACCAGACAGGGGGAGGCCGGCGCACTGCAGGTCTGGAGCTACAGCTTCTCCTAAAGGCAAGATATTCTATTATTTTGGGTTTTATTTCAGTAAACAAACTCCTAAAGCCTAAAAATCTAGTTAAGTTGATGAAACTGTTTCATCTTGCTGACAATGTCTATCATATCCTAAATACATTCTCTATTGTTCTTAGTATCGCCTGGTGGTCCACCTCAGTAGGTCCTGTGAACCACAGTTTGAGACCTACTCAACCAAAGGTCATGACTGCCATAATATTGACCTTTCGTATGAGGTTGGACAAAGTTTCACTCTTCCATTACTAGACCAAATATATGTTCAAGTGCAGAGTGGTAAAAAATATGAATTATTGAGGAGGTTTGAAGACCAGGCCATCATAAACTCTACTTTGGAACAGCTACTAACCAGACTTTCATTCTTTCCTAGTTAAGTTTGTCTGTATATGACCATCTATAGAAAGCTATAAATAAACACACAAGAAAACAGAAAAAAAAATTAAAAAGTTCAAAAAAATGGAGAAAGGAGAGACGTAGAGATGGGATTCATTCCAAAAGAAACCTTGATTAGAGAAAAAGAGAGATGAAAATGTCGTAGTTTGTTTAAACTTGAAAGAGGTTCGGTTATTGAGCTTATACAGATTCTGCGTTCAAACGCAAAGACTGATCAGAGAGAAAACACATAAAACGAATGGAAAGATGTGGTGTGTTAGAACCTAAACCTGGATCAGAGAGTAGAAACGTGTGCTGAGCTCATCATTTGGACGGGGGGGGGCTCGTTGGGATCAGGGAGACCTGATAATAGAATGTGTTTCGGGAATGGAATAATAAGGTAACTTCAGGTGCTTCAGGTCCATTAAGTTGAACCTCGCGGTTGATCAAGAAGAAGACAAAACCCCCACGTTAAAGCGATTACTAATTGTGCCTCACTGCATCAATAAGCTATAACCAATCATGTCCTTATAACCCATTATATCCCTGTATATTTTTTTTACTAAAAAATAAGTAAATAATTCAGCCCAATTTCAAAGGCATCAATTGAATTCCATGGCACAAACTCCGTAGGATGTAATAAGTCGGATCAGAGACGCGTAAGAGATTTTATGTGGAAAAGGCAGTAAAGTGCATCTGTTTTATTAAAGATTAGTTATTAGCCCACAGCTGCCATGATGCTCATCCAGAATAAATTAAGGGATTTCCATGTATTTGTCTGCGCTGAGCTTTTGATCTATACATTTTACCATCGGCTTACCAATCTTAATAGGTGAGGGAACATTTTTTTGCCTCTATTTTTCTTATGTTTACAAAATCTCAAACACTACAGCACACGAGGGCCAATGCAAGCAACCTTCTTTAGACTATACCTGCCACTTTATGTGATGGAAAATTTGACCCATACACTGAGGTAGCTGGTTTGCTAGCTGGTGTATAGCTCAACATTATACTGTTGTATACATTGTTTTATTTTTCATTGTTTATGAGTACGTATGTCCATACAAGGCAAAAACCTGTAGTGTTTCACATATTTTAGGAGAAGCTCTATTAATCCCTAAAGACAGGTTTAAAACCTGGGGTATCTGCTGGAAAGCAACAGACTGGGGAGGAAATTCGGAGGGTTCTACCTTGGAGTTTGGAATGGCACGTAAATATGATTTGTAAGTAAATAAGATACACTCAATCATTTAGTGTGATATAGTGGCAGATTCCTCTGATCATTGGCACATTTAGAGTTCGGTGCTGTTTAATACAATTTTCTGAAGAGCTTGTCACATTGACACGTGATTTATGCAGAAGCGTGATGTTTTTTAGAAAAGATGCTATGGGAATCCGCAATATATACCCCCCACCCCAAACACTATAATTTGAAAACTCAATTTAAGTCTGCACAACACTCAGAACAAGATAATGATGATGGAGCGTTAGCTGAATGCACCACAATTACTGTACGGTGGTTTGATTCACTGAGCAGGAGTTACTAGACCATCATTAAGCGGAACAGTCAGGAAAACATGTGCAATGTTTACGGAGCGTTCAGAGCTCCGTGGTCCGGATATCCCAGGAGTCTCCGGTGTCAAGTGATCCACCACGTCTGTAGCGTCTACATAATGCCATGTGCAGACCACAAGGACTAGACCTTCAATGGGGAAACTAGCTATAGACTCATGATACGCCCCAACAAAACACCTTAAAGTTCCAAAATTATGCCGGAATGCATCAGTTAAAGGGTTTAAACCACACAATATCTCAACAAATGAAATAAAGGACCATGGAGACTCCAATAAAGACAACATAAATAATTTATATAATAAATCATGGAACAAGAGCCTGTAATTTCTGGTCTACCACCAGCAGGCAAAGACCACAAGAGTATTACTCCATACATTTAGAGATCTCTGAACCGCCTAACTAATATTATTTACTGCTACCAATTGATGTTACCAACGGTTGGCTCAGGGAGTTTAGAAGACCCATGTCCTGCTGAAGCAACACCAGGTGATCCATGAAAGGACAAAGCCTCCTGATGCCAGCTTGTTCGGCGTGCCCTAGACTGTGAATAGGAATCATTTCCCATTCATTCTGAATGGCGGGCTGGTCTCCGATTAGATACAGATCCAATTAGTTGTGCTGCTGAGTAGGGTGAAGGAGGGTGGGAAGAATAATGGGATAATTATGTGCTGGGTGATGTATAACTATAACCGAAGGCTGATAAGATCATGGCGGTGGAACAAGCCTAATGACGCTGAAGGGAAATAATTATTATTAGGTTTAGAGAGGTGGATAGCCAGGTGGTTGTGATATCGGACTGCGAGGAAGAAGAAAAATTAGACTAGTGAATAAGAATTGCTCATGGGAAAAGTATCATTCCCATGATAGCCCCAAGTGTCCCTGTTTAGAAGGACTAGTCCCTCGTTGGGACCCCTAAAGTCCCTCTTTTCTAGGGGCTCGGAATGTTTGCTGCATATGAGTGTATGACAGGGTTCTACAGCCCCAAAAGTCGCAGGAATGTGTACATGAACTTTGTTATAGGTCTAAACACCTCAGTTACATCATTAGATATTAGTAGGTGACAAAGTCAGATAAGCCACCGTCCGGAGAGGAAATAGAGAAGCAGGGATTTGGGTGACGCACCCCAATTTTCTCCCAGGAACTACCTTAAAATGTCTCTTCTGACCCAGGGCAAGACCCCCCCCCCCGAGCTGCCAACCTTACTGCTAAGTAGCGGGATATTACATCATATTACATCATAACCCAGCGCTCAGCCCATTAAGGGTTTGCAGTACCTAGGAACGGCATCCTCGTTAAAGAAGCACGTGAAGGAAGCAGTCAAGGTTTAAATGTTGCTTTTAAAATATTTTTCTACTTTAGACACACCAGACATAAAGCAAAAATGGAAATTCTTAATATTTTTCATTTGGTAATTTCAGATGTTAAAGTTTTTAAAAATATTATGGTGGTTTCTTTTTCAAAATCGTTTTTACATAATAAGCTCGTCTGAGCTGGGCCTTTCTTACCCTTTGTTTCTGTGCAATAATAATAATATAATATTTTGAGCAGCTGTATATTGGCCGTTTGTATGTGTTCTAGCTCCACGGTAAGCAATCTTAATTACTCAGCCTGACAAATGAAAGCCTTTGGAGAACGGACTCCGATGACATTAACAAAAAGAACCAGCCGTGTGTGGTGTTTGAGCAGAGGTGTCACAAAAATCGCACAACTGAAAGCAAAAAGCAGCTTCCAGGTCTGCAGAAAAAAAGGTTTTTTGGAAGAAAAGTAGATAATGTCACGACTGCCGTGACCCAGGAGCACACACCGCAGGCATTCTTTGCCCTGAAACACCTAGCAAAGGGTTGAGCCCCAAGATAGGTAGCCTGGGACTTCCAGGATCCCAACGTTGAGGAGGCTCAGGTGTAAGCAGTTAGAATAATGGTCACTGAGTACGCGTTGCTGAACACCTGTATAGGTAATACTGCAGGTAAGTCCCATAACCGGTGTCCCATAAGCAGAGCAGCTAATAGCCAAAGCCGGGTTCGGTTCACTAAACAGGTACTCACAAGCCAAGGTCTTACGGACCTCGCAGCGCTAGCGGCAGCCTGTCTGCCCGCACCGAGTCCCAGCGGCGTTACGGAAAAAAAAACCTTTATAATACTAAACCACATTATTGTCTATAGCACCATATTTAATGCTCAAGAAAAAATATTAAATTTTCCAGCAAATGAGGCTTTTCCCCCTTTAAATAAATTGTCCGGCTCTCTTTTATAGAGCTGTAGACCCGCGCTGCCCCCTCATTTGGCTCTACATGGAGAAGAAGTCACCGACCTGCATATTCAGGCAATCAAAAGATTAAATCAACTGATGCTTCCGTTACCTTATCTCTGGTATATACGACGCGGCCTACCATTTAATGAACGCTGCTCGCTGGTTCTGTGGTAGAATCCTCTCGCACTTATTGCATTTTCATTCGTTTTTTTATTCTTTCTCGTGAGCCAAAGAATATTGAGGTCAGTACCCTAAGAAACAGCCATTTTCAGGTATTATTGCAGAGCACAACTCCCGAGCCCCGAAGGAGCGGAGAGCGTGTGGGAGTTTGACACGTACCGGTGATTCATGATGCAACGAGAAGGTTAATGTCACCGAACGCATTAGGTTGAGGCTTGCACAGCCTCGTCCAAAAATGTCTTTCTGTGTACAACTGAGTAATTATACAGAGGTATAAGCATGCATATCCATATCCACGGCTTCCAAGAAGTCTCTCCCAGCTACAATTACAGACCTCTTCATATAAGGACAGTTCCACCTGTAAATTGTACATATTTTGCAAACCCCCCCTCCCCCAAGATGTGTTTCCCATGGCGCACGATAAATCTTACTTACTTTACAAAGAATATTGTTTACCTTTTTGTCACAATGATTTTTGTAATCATTGATTCATTAAATCCCTGTTCTAAATGTAAGCAATACAACAGAATTAAAAAAAAACAAACACACTTGGTATGATCCATGTATGTCTTTATTTTTTGATGTCCCCCCAAAGAGTGACCCTGTCTCTTCCTTATTCTATTTTCTTGACATATTTAAATTTTTCGGCTCATTATCGAAAGCGACGCGGCAAAGAAAACGTGCAGGTGTCTTTATTTCCACGCCGTTGAACATCGCATTTGTCATCGCGTCGAACCCTCAAAGCTCTGCACGACGCCTCTTGGTGTCAATGTCTCTACTAATCAAACTCCGTCTCATTCGGGTGGACGAGTGTCCCTCGTTTTCCCTTGAGGCACCTTTTGGATTCAGGACTCATCATGAAAATGAAACCATTAACATCGGTTTTCTGTACAGAGCAATAATTGTCGCTCGTGCCAAACGTTGCACGTTGTCCGGGCTGTCAGCCTCATCCTTCCCTGTTGGGCATTTTAGGGAAGCTGGCCAAGTGTGTATGACATGATCTATTACACCTGGTAAACCGTCTTGTGTTCCAAGCTGCGGTATTTCTTTTCTCTTACAGCCTCAACCTTTAATAAATCATCCTTCCAGCACTCTTTATAATTAAGAGCCCCGTATCGCCATGTAATTATCCGATTTTAAGGTATAGTTCTCTTGGCTTGTAAACTGGGCTTGTAAAATGGACTGACGGCGGATAATGTTTGCTGCCTAAAGAACGATATATTGTTTGTTGCCCAACAGAGACCCAAGTGAAGCTCTGCCCTGGAATCTGGACCATTTTAATGTTAAATCAGCTGATTTTAAAAAAATATATATTTTATTTACTAAAGTACTAAAGCAATGCTTGGGTTTCACTTTGACAATGAATTATCAAAACTGGACTAGACCAAGATCTTTGGTCTAGTCTTTGGTGATCTTTGGTAGAGGTTGATAAGCTGGTCAAAGGGTCCTCAAGCCATCTAAGCCCAGACCTGGGCCGGGGTAGACCGGTTGTGCCCCTAGGGTTTTATGCTATTCTGTGTAGTCCCTTGTCTTCAACGCCTATGCGATAAAATGTTTGCAGTAGGCGAGACTATCCCGTTAATGCTTATGTACGATGACACGATGCCAAGCTTTGCATCTTCTTATGAAACACCATCTAGTTCGATAGTTCCCCCTGACAGTAATCCCCGCCCCGTGTAGGGACATATAGATCCGAGGGACATGTCCAAGACCTGAAACCGGGATTTTATCCAATAGGGATAATTTGTCGCCACTGCAGGTGAAGAGGATGCGGGATCATGTCCGGTAGGATCTGTCAGGATTAGGGACAGTCGGCCATCGTATATTCAAGGGGGGACTGTTATGGAACCATTATATATATCAGCAAGAAACGCTTATTGCTTTAATGAATATAAGCTGGCCTCGACCAATAAAGGGTTACACCTCACGCAGATACGTGAGAGACGCAAGTAGCAGTGTATTCAGTTATCTATATTTTACTAACCGCAAGCGCCATTCTGGCTATATCTTGTTGCAGGAAAGTATCTAATATTTGTTTCTAACGGTTTTCTGCCTTTCTGCCTATTTCCGCATAGTTTCAGGATTAACCAATTAATAAGCTTTACGTAACCTGACGTCCCTTTTTGACGTCCCTATATAATCTATAATATAAACAAAATAAAGCAGAGTGATTTTGGACCTGACCCAGAGTGTGTCGTGTGTCTTATTTTTCTCTCCGTGCACGTACATTTATATTCACATAATTTGGAGCAGTTCAACAATTGAAGAAAGGCTTTATTGGAAAGCATCCAAAACACTATCAACCAAACTAAAAGGGAGAACTGCCACAGAAACCTCTTAAATGATTCCCTTTCCACGGTCGCTCACACTGGGACAAAGACAAAGTGGGTAGAAACTGGCAGGTTGAGCTCGTTCACATCCAACACGAAAGGTTTCCGGAAACGTAACATGCGTTATGATGTCACGAGCCACCATGTAACCTTAACGTCATCACACGTGACTGTTGAAACTTTGCTACATTAAGGAGTTTGCTAGTTCTTCGTGGGGAGCCTGTGATGGAAGAGGAGGAATGGCCTTCTGGGTGTCCCCTCGAGACGAGTAAAGTGCTTACCAGCGCCTCGCTTTACAAGCAGAACACCGGATATCTTTAACTTCCTATAACGAGCTTTGTCAACCCAATTCTAAGCTTCATTTAGAACGGGGCTGGAGAACCCATTGGCTTATCAGAAATAATAATTAATAATAATTTATGACCTGGAAATGTACTTAATAGTTTGTGGAGGAGGAAGACATGAAGCTGAAGTTCTTATTTCACGTGAATTGCCGCATTGACTTTGTCTACAGTTTTAAGGGTACTTAAAAAAAAATCCTGATTAATGTAGCCGAGGGATGCAACATTAGCTGCTCAAGAAACGCGGGTTAGAATGATTAATGACCGATATTATCTTTTAAAGGAAATAGAAATAAATGTATCATCCAATTTGCTTTTGAACACATATTCCATAATGCAGAACCGCTGCTATATGTGGTTTGGGTTTATTGACAAATGTTTTAGAATGTTGGAAGAATGTTAAATTTGTAGTTAATTTTTTTTTTAAATGTTGGCAGAATATTTAATTAACGCACGAGGATTCTCGGGATACCTTTTGTGATCCTAGATGCCTTGTCTTTCCTGAAACTGGGTAAAACTGGGTATTTTGACAGATTAAAATGAATGTGCCCCGAACGACGTTCTATTCTTATATATTCTTTTTATTTCCTGAACTAACATCTGTACCCTTTTCTCTCTTCTGTCTCTTTCAGGCAAGACAGGGGTGCTTGCTGATCTCTTGCCCAGTTTTGAAGTGAAATTTATGCCAGGTATCTTCTTCTCTGTGTATCTGCACATCTGTTACTCATTCGCCTGTCTTTCCATCCTTTCACTGTCTGCCTGGCCGGGGTATCTGTGTTCCGTCTTCTCAGAGCTCAAGTGTCCCCACCGAAATTCAGGACTTTCCTCCTTATCCCCCCCCTAATTTCAAGGCGGAGGGCATAGGGGTCACAAGGACTGTGTGTGTGCCTCTGGGTTAGTATATGTCTGGGTAGTTTAGTTAGTTTGTGTGTTTGTTAATGTGTATGTCTGTATTTGTCTGGGGTTGTTAGTGTATGCCTGCTTTTGCATGTGTGTGTTTCTGCTTATGTGTTTGCCTGGGTATGTTAGTGTGTGTGACTGTGTGTGTTAGGGGTTGTGACTGTGTGTGTGTAGGTAGGATAGCTTGAATGTGGGAATGTTAGTGTAGATGTGGGTATGTTAGTGTGTGTGACTGTGTGTTAGGGGTTGTGACTCTGTGTGTGCGGGTATGATAGTTTGAATGTGGGTATGTTAGTGTAGATGTGGGTATGTTAGTGTGTGTGACTGTGTGTGTTAGGGTTTGTGACTGTGTGTGTGCGGGTATGACAGTTTGAATGTGGGTGTGTTAGTGTGTGTCTGTGTGGATCAGTTTTAGTGTTGGGTGTTTGGCTGTGTTAGTATCAGTGTCTGGGTGTGTTAGTGTTTGGTTGTGTTAGTATCAGTGTCTGGGTGTGTTAGTGTTTGGTTGTGTTAGTATCAGTGTCTGGGTGTGTTAGTGTGTGTGTTAGTGTTTGGTTGTGTTAGTATCAGTGTCTGGGTGTGTTAGTGTGTGTGTTAGTGTTTGGTTGTGTTAGTATCAGTGTCTGGGTGTGTTAGTGTTTGGTTGTGTTAGTATCAGTGTCTGGGTGTGTTAGTGTGTGTGTTAGTGTTTGGTTGTGTTAGTATCAGTGTCTGGGTGTATTAGTGTGTGTGTTAGTGTTTGGTTGTGTTAGTATCAGTGTCTGGGTGTGTTAGTGTTTGGTTGTGTTAGTATCAGTGTCTGGGTGTGTTAGTGTGTGTGTTAGTGTTTGGTTGTGTTAGTATCAGTGTCTGGGTGTGTTAGTGTTTGGTTGTGTTAGTATCAGTGTCTGGGTGTGTTAGTATGTGTGTTAGTGTTTGGTTGTGTTAGTATCAGTGTCTGGGTGTGTTAGTGTTTGGTTGTGTTAGTATCAGTGTCTGGGTGTGTTAGTGTGTGTGTTAGTGTTTGGTTGTGTTAGTATCAGTGTCTGGGTGTGTTAGTATTTGGTTGTGTTAGTATCAGTGTCTGGGTGTGTTAGTGTGTGTGTTAGTGTTTGGTTGTGTTAGTATCAGTGTCTGGGTGTGTTAGTGTTTGGTTGTGTTAGTGTGAGTTCTCCTTCCGAGATCAAGCCCTTAGTCCACCCCTGAGCCGTGATAATAAACAATGTGACATATGCCATTATATGCTGTGTGGGTTTACGTGGATTGAATGTGATGAGCGATAGCAAAAAACTGACTAGATCGGCATATTTGTGTCAAAAAGGCCAATGTGGGTCAAGAACAAGGGGGATTGCAGAATGGGCAACAGTTTAGAGAGGTCTTGGCTGATGACATCTTTCCATTTCTGAGAGAATACTGACATGTAAGCCCCGTGCTAAGTGAAGGTTTGTGAACTATCAAATAACGTTTCCGCGGGGGTTACTGTGCTCCGTGACTGTTACATTACAACGCTCATGTCATATACATCGGGGGGGGGGGATGGGGTTTTTCCCTGGCATGATGGGTTCTCCTTTTTTTGTCAGAAGAAAAGATTGGCACAGTTTGGCCTGAAATGACACGGAGAATCCCAATGTACTCGGGGGGCACTGAGCATTTCAAAGGCACCGTAAACATTCATAATGTAAGAGATACATGTCGCAAGGAACTTTTGGGCCAAAAACGAGATGTTTCTTTCACGTCAGGGAAAACACGCTTTTAGTTATTTATGTAAATTCGTCACATCAAGTGGGGGCAGACTACTAAATGGGACTTAGATCCCAGACATCGTAAAGAAACAACAGAAAAGAAAAAAGTGCTAAGATACCATTTATTAGCTATGCATCAAAAATAAGAGAACAAAAAAAAACCTATGAAATATTTACTCTTGGACGTTGCGATATAAGTGCGATACACCTCTGTGCAGAAATACTATATTTCGGTATTTCGTAGTTTATTATTTTCTCTTAGATAGTTTGATTTGAATGAAACGAGATTTTTTTTCTCTAATTTTTAATGCATTGCTAATAAATGTTATTTTAGGGTCCGTTTCTTTTCTGTTGTCACCAAAGAAGAATGCATAGCTACTTAATGAGCGTCTTAATCTGCGCTCTTTAAAAGTTCTATTAAATATAAAAGCACTTACCTTAGGCAGAAGCTGCAGCTGCCATCCTCCTCGGCGATTTGACTATTCTTACCACTGATTGGCTGCTTGAAACACTCAACCAATGGCAGAAAAGTCTAAGGGCCATCCCGCACAGGCCGCATTCCTGGGATATAATGTCGGCCACGGAGCACAATTTCGTTAGGTTGCCAGGTGGCAGCGTGAGAGCCGGGAATGAGGTATGTGCGGGAATGAGGTATGTGCGGGAATGAGGCCCTTAGACTTTGCAGAGTCCGGGGCAAGGAGGACTTGGGGTAAGATGAGGTACAGTGTGGGAAGGGTGAGGGGGTTGCTTGCTCTCCCTCACACTCATGGTCTCTGCATTGCTGAAAGGAGCGGAGTGTTGGGATATGATGTCATCCTTCCACTTCACTCAACGATTACAGGGATAATATCGGGACTGTCCTCCGGAGAACAGGATGCTTGGGATGTAGGAGATGAAATATATGCAGCTTTGCTCAAAATCAAAATAAATTCCCCACATTTTCTTAATAAAGAAAAAAGGAGAACAACGAAGATGAGCTCGGCTTTGTCTTACGTGCTCCGCAAAGGGTCATCGATTTATCCCGAGGAAATTGCGCAAAGAAATACAGTCTTTATAATGTATTGTATGAATCCTCAGATTTCATTACGATGGACTACTTCATCATTTATACGTCTCGTGTGAAATATTCATGAAAAAGAGCAGATCGCGCATGGGACATTAATAAATGTTTGAACGATTGGGGGTGCAGGGGCCACGGCTGGAGAACTAGGAATTGGATTATTCAGTATTGACGGCGACTTAAAGGGGAAGCAATTCGTTTTATTTCTAGTTTATTTCTAGGATTAACAATAGTTTTCAAACACATTGTGCTTTTTTTTCATTTCTTCTTCAAAACAGTTGTGGATTTTGCCCCATAAAATAATATTTTCAAGCAGCTGCAGATTAGCCATTTGTATGAAGCAGTAGAATGGCTCAGTCTTAATTACCTAGCCAGACACTCTTGACTAATGAAATTCTATGGAGGTCTTTATTAGTATTGCCACAAAAAATTAGCTCAGTATGAGCAGAATATCCCATGACTGACGACAATTGGATCCTCCAGATAAAGGAAGTTTAATAGAGGAAAAGGAGATAAAACCAGGTTTTTGCCAATGCCAGCGTTACTGTATACAGTGCTAGGGGTTATATTACTGTATACAGCGCTGGGTGGTTATATTACTGTATACAGTGCTAGGGGTTATATTACTGTATACAGCGCTGGGGATATATTACTGTATACAGTGCTAGGGGTTATATTACTGTATACAGCGCTGGGGGTAATTACTGTATACAGCGCTGGGGGGTTATATTACTGTATACAGCGCTGGGGTTATATTACTGTATACAGCGCTGGGGGTTATATTACTGTATACAGCGCTGGGGGTTATATTACTGTATACAGCGCTGGGGGTTATATTACTGTATACAGTGCTAGGGGTTATATTACTGTATACAGCGCTGGGTGGTTATATTACTGTATACAGTGCTAGGGGTTATATTACTGTATACAGCGCTGGGGGTTATATTACTGTATACAGTGCTAGGGGTTATATTACTGTATACAGCGCTGGGGGTAATTACTGTATACAGCGCTGGGAAGTTATATTACTGTATACAGTGCTGGGGGGTTATATTACTGTATACAGCGCTGGGGGTTATATTACTGTATACAGCGCTGGGGGTTATATTACTGTATACAGCGCTGGGGGTTATATTATTGTATACAGCACTGGGGGTTATATTACTGTATACAGCACTAGGGGTTATATTGTATACAGCACTGGGGGTTATATTATTGTATACAGCACTGGGGGTTATATTACTGTATACAGCGCTGGGGGTTATATTACTGTATACAGCGCTGGGGGTTATATTACTGTATACAGCGCTGGGGGTTATTACTGTATACAGTGCTGGGGGTTATATTACTGTATACAGCACTGGGGGTTATATTACTGTATACAGCGCTGGGGGTTATATTACTGCAGGGCTTGACAAATTTGTTGTGAATCTAGGCGCCAGGTAAAAAAGTTAGGAGCCAGGATTTTTTAAACTAAGAGTTGGTCAGGAGTGATCTGATCATCATCAGCCCACTTACTAAACTCACAGCATTTGACCTGGAAGCACCCTGGACTTTCAGGTCAGTGCTGTTTTGTTTTTTTTAACCCTTTCAATGCTGATGTTCCATTGGAGCACAGCATTGACTGATATTTAGTCCCCACAAGCTTGTGGGGACAAATATTAACCCCTGCAATGCCACGAATGTGTCATACACAATTGTGGCATTGAAGGGGTTAATGCTGCACTGTCGCTCTAATGGAGCGATCAGGCAGCAAGGGGGTGACTCACGGGGAGACCTAAGAACCCTCTCCCCTGTCCCTGAAGCTGCCTCTGGCAGCTGGCACTCAAATTGCTGGTCTATAGACCAGCCATTGCAGGGGGAGTCTCTGGTGACTGCTGTAGGCTTCTATGCCTACAGGAGTCATCACAGGGCTTGTGGGGGCTTGTTTTTGCTGTTGCTGGTCTGCCTGGAACCAGGCAGACCACCAGCAGCAGAGCCCCGTACAAAACGGGAATTAACCCCTAAATGCCGCGATCGTGGCATTGAAGGGGTTAACGCTGCACTGTCGCTCTCATGGAGCGATCAGGCAGCAGGGGGGTGTTGTGTCAGGTCCCCACACATGTGTGGGGACCCAATCAACACACAACCCCCTTCCATGAAGCTGCCTGTGGCAGCTAAAAATGCGATTGCTGGTTTTGCAGCAACTGCGTTTTCAGCCTACAGAATCACTCCGTGGGAGTGATCTCAGGCTCAGGGGGCGGGCTCTGAGTGGCTGTGCTGTCTGGGGCAGACAGCAGCAGCAAGCGCCCCCGTGTGGTGACTCAGCCTCTTACATCCACAATTTTTTCTGGATGTAAGAGGCTGACAAAACCTAGGCGCCAGGACAAAATTCTCTGTCGCCATGGCGACCTGGCGCCTGGGATTTGTCGAGCCCTGTATTACTGTTAGGGATATTAATGAGACAAAATCGGTAAAACCAATATTTTATCACACACGCAAAATAACGACGCTACCAAATATTGTAGTACCACATCCACAATATTAATTTAAGGAGATACCCTATATTTTATCTCCGATCCTAAATCCTTTCAGATCGCCGAAAATTATAATTCAAATTAGATATATATCACAACGATAATCAATCAAAAATATTATTTATTGTGAATACAATCTATAAAATCTATATATGGGTCACACAGTGCATAATACAAAATACAAAGTTTTTAAACATGTCAAATTGCAGTATATCCAAATACGGTATATTATCGAAAGTTATCAATCTGAATTAATACTTTATGAGTCTACCACACACAATTAATTTCCATCCCACTCAGCAACCAAAAATGATAATCAGGGCGGTAAGAAAAAGATCACTAACTCTATTATATTAGTTTAACTAATATGACAATTAAAAATAATTTAATAATGTCTAAGAGTATTTAGTGAAATTCCTAATAGATGCAAATAATGTCAAACTTCATCTACAGGTAAAAATACCTTTTCATTATTGTCATTATCACGGGTTATAAGCTGCAGTCTCACAAGCCGTCATATACAATAATGCAATATACTATTTCCCAGAAACAGGGAATTCTATATGAAGAAGACAAAATTCACCTCTATTTAGAATAATAAAACAATTATAATTACCACCACTTGTTGCTGTTGTCCGACCGGTCCTTGTAGAAGTTAATCCTGGTTCAGTGGCAAGAAATTAAGTGGAAAGAAATATAACTTACTAAAAGTTATATAGGTGGGGACTCAAAGTAATTCTAAGAGTGAGATTATGGTGCCAGGATCTTGAGATTCCAATTCTTTGGGGTAAATTAAATGAAATGAGTCCTCAGGGTCTGTCTGTTTCAGGGTGCGTTTTTCAGGTGAGCCCCTTTTTTTTTAAGGTCCGTCCCTTATTATTAAAGACATAAGCTTTTAAAGACAGAGCTTATTATCATAGCCTCCACCTCTTGATTATAATTATCCAATCATAACGGTGGGTTTTACCCATTATAATTAGGACTTCTACTCATATTTACATCCTGTAATTTCTTAATTTACCTGCGAGAGACGCTCTGGTCTAAGAAATAACTTAAGACCATTACATATGTGTTAGGAATTCATTCATGGTCACCCTTATCTTTAGATGTTACCTCCTAGGTAGTAAATCAGGTCTTTGTTGTCACCCATATCTCCAGATGTTGCCTTCTAGGTAGTAAATTAGGTTTTGGTGGTCTTACGACGTATCCCCCATTCCAATTTACATTCCTAAGGATATGCAGTGTCTACTCCTTAACTTTCTCATGGAAGATAACATTAATTGGATCATATATACTGAATACTTCTTTGTTCTCAATTATAGAGGGAACAAAGACACAAAGAAATAACCGTTATATGATTAAATAAAATAAAATGGCTCTGACTCCATTTTGTGCTCATGTAAATACAGAATATATAGAATACATGTTTTCTAGCATAAAATATCTGACATTACTGTTTACAGCGCTGGGGGTTATATTACTGTATACAGAGCTGGGGGTTATATTACTGTATACAGCGCTGGGGGTTATTACTGTATACAGCGCTGGGGGTTATATTACGGTATACAGCGCTGGGGGTTATATTACTGTATACAGCGCTGGAGGTTATATTACTGTATACAGCGCTGGGGGTTATATTACTGTATACAGCACTGGGGGTTATATTACTGTATACATTGCTGGGGGGTTATATTACTGTATACAGCGCTGGGGGTTATATTACTGTATACAGCACTGGGGGTTATATTACTGTATACAGCGCTGGGGGTTATATTACTGTATACAGAGCTGGGGGTTATATTACTGTATACAGCACTGGGGGTTATATTACTGTATACAGAGCTGGGGGTTATATTACTGTATACAGCGCTGGGTGGTTATATTACTGTATACAGCACTGGGGGTTATATTACTGTATACAGCGCTGGGGGTTATTACTGTATACAGCGCTGGGGGTTATATTACTGTATACAGCACTGGGTGGTTATATTACTGTATACAGCACTGGGGGTTATATTACTGTATACAGCGCTGGGGGTTATATTTCTGTATACAGCGCTGGGGGTTATTACTGTATACAGCGCTGGGGGTTATATTACTGTATACAGTGCTGGGGGGTTATATTACTGTATACAGCGCTGGGGTTATATTACTGTATACAGCGCTGGGGGTTATTTTACTGTATACAGCGCTGGGGGTTATATTACTGTATACAACGCTGGGGGGTTATATTTCTGTATACAGCGCTGGGGGTTATTACTGTATACAGTGCTGGGGGTTATATTACTGTATACAGCACTGAGGGGTTATATTACTGTATACAGCACTGGGGGGTTATATTACTGTATACAGCGCTGGGGGTTATTACTGTATACAGAGCTGGGGGTTATTACTGCATACAGCGCTGGGGGGGTTATATTACTGTATACAGCGCTGAGGGATATTACTGTATACAGCGCCGGGGGTATATTACTGTTTACAGCGCTGGGGGGTTATATTACTGTATACAGCGCTGGGGGGTTATTACTGTATACAGCGCTGGGGGGTTATATTACTGTATACAGCGCTGGGGGTTATATTACTGTATACAGCGCTGAGGGGTTATTACTGTATACAGCGCTGGGGGGTTATTACTGTATACAGTGCTGGGGGTTATTACTGGGGGGTTTTTACTCAGAGAAATATTTTTTTTTCTTCCCCTTTACGATGCCACCCATGTTTTAGTAATTTTTATTATAATGAAACGCTTTGCTGAATCTCGTGTAGAAGTTTCTTTCTGTAGCAGCGTTGGTGTAAATGAGCGGCCGCAGTCTTTCCGCCTGTGAGTGCCGGCATGATATGGAACGTATCGGTGTTTATTCACCAAAGAGGGAGTTAAAAAGTTGCAATTTCACTTCATATTATGAATCCCCGTGAGTCTCTGCCACAACAGCAGCTGTATGAAATATATATAATACGACACTTTTGGGGGCCAACCATGTGTATGATACGTGGTTATTAAAAAAAAAAGTTCCAGCTGTAAAAAACAAATAGCTAATCGCTGTTTTTAAGGAAAAAAATCTCTAAGTGTCGGTATACTGCTGTTTGATCTGTTTTAATGTTGGTCCAAAGGAGGAGTGGAAACGGGGAATATTTTACACTCTAGAACCAGGCGGAGAAACCTGCGGACGTTCCATAAATAAATATAATATTACGCGTTTCATTAACTATAGTAGATATACTAGAAGAAAAACACTCAACCTTTATAAAGCAGAATGGAATAAAAAAAAAGCACCCAGCTAAATCAGAGCTGATTGTGAAACATATGGGTGCAGGAGCCGCATACAAACGATCGATTAGAACCGGGCGAATCTATTAGGAACGCGGCTGCCCAGCGTCGGACGCCGGCTCCTGTCCCGGTCCCCATAATTGCCTATTAAGAATACAATTTCTTTTGTGTGCGCTTGGGAGAGAGCAATTCAGCGCCGTGCCCTATTAACGTCGCCGTACGTGTGGATTTCAAAATGCGTCTCATTTTGTTTTTAAGCCGGAAAATATTATTTCCTGGTCCTTAGAGCGCAGGGAACGGCGTGTGAGGAGCTCGAGACACCGACGCTTATTGTTATACTGTATATGGAGTGTGAGCGGGGTGTGCGGCGGGGCGGGTGTGCGGCGGAGCTGGTGTGTGTACGGCCAGTCCCAACAAACAAACCATAATTGATTTTGTTGAGTCTGGCCTTTGCAAAATGCATGACTGTTGGCTGCTATGCAGAATTGCTGTGTATTTAAGGGGAGGGGCTCCGTTAATAAGCCCATTATATACCTGAGTCGTCCGTATTCCGTGATTTCTCCTAAATACGCGTGTTGGCGATCGGCCAGCAAGCAACATCCACTTTCCCGGCTACAAAGCAGTGTTCAGCTGAAGTCGTAGTTCATTAACTGTTCTTGACTGTGTTATTAATCAATTTCGATTGTTTCCCTAATTCCCACATTTACACGAAAATAAAAACATTTCCGTGCCAGCTCATTCTAGATTAATGTCCATTTTGCATGCAGAATTGTGTATAACGTGAATGAACTTGATCTCCCATCTAGTTGTTGAGATAATAATAACTTTCACAGCTACACACCCGTGATCGTATTCATTAACTTTTATGTTGTATGGAGTTAGCGTGACTGTGTTTGGTATTTGGCGTTAGTATGTGTGTTAGCGTGTGCGTCAGCATATGGTGCTAGATTGTCGAGGGTGAGTTTGGGGGTTAGTGAAGCGGGGAAGAGGAGAGAGAGATGGGTTTGTGTAAGTGTATGGTGTTAGTGGGGGTGTTAGAGTGACTTTGTGTGTTAGGATGTGCTTGTGTTTTAGTTATGGGTTAGGAAAGACACTGCACCCAGGCAGCATTAACTCTAGGCCCACCCCTGAGCAAGTACATATGGGGGGATTCAGCAAGGGGGGACAACAGAACATATCATATTTATCAAAGTGTGTATGATGGCCGGAGTGTCCCTGTTATTGTCCAAAGAGATTCAGTAAAATAATGTAAAAACGATCTATTACTGTTACTATGTATTTTTAGCTTTTTCAAGCTTTGTACCGAAATCCTGGACTTCACAGAAAAAAAAATCCTGCAACAGCTTGTTTTAGTAAAAGGAAAACATATAATATTCCCGCCCCGCCGTTCTCCACAGAATATATTTAGTGAATGCCCAGGTCTCCCTCCTTTCATTCCGATGGCATGATAGCCCGTCTAGCGAGCTGGCATGCCAGGGCACAGATGGATCTCAGCAGGGTTCTGTCCTGAGTTCCGCTGCTACGGGAGGAATGCATGCGCCAAAAGCCCGGCCGTCTTCCACGATGTAACCTGCTCGGGAAACGGCCACCAGCGCAATAAATGAAAATTGTTTCATGCAAGGCTGACTGATCCCGAACACAGAAGGTTGCCATCGCCAGAGATGTATTTAACCTTGGGTGCTGCCGTAGGTCTGAGACAGGGAAGCGCCTCCAGCCACCCCCTTTCAATGACCGCCATTTTTAGTGCGTAATACTGAGCTATGACATCATATCCCTGTGACTTCAAGGCACAAAGCATCTTGTAAAACATGGTATGGAAGCTGTGCCAAGACGGCATGGTGTAAATGGGCTGGTCAGGGAGACAGTGGCACCATGTTGGGGGGGCAGCTGCCCTTCTGGACTTGCCGGCCTTGCCCAGAGTACGTCACCGGGTATTAATGCCCCTTTAACTGAGAGATGTTTTATCTAAAACAGGAGATTGCAGGTGGATTGTTCATACAGTTAACCCATTGAAAGTCACCTTAACTATAGAGTATCCAGGGCCGGCTGAGCCCTTCCCGTTGGGGCAGCAAACTCCTGCTTTAGTGAATTCACTTCCGACTTAAAGAGAAACCGGTCAAGTCTGTTCCTTGCCAGACAAGTTTAACCGGTTTCCATCAAAACTGGGAATTACAAGCAGCTGAGTAAGCGAGGGAAGCGGAGGAGTCACTGAACGAGATCCGGATCCTAATTCATTCACTGACGGCAATCTGTAAGCCGGCCGGACAGGTCACATCGGGCAAATGCCATACCTCCCAATCATCCCGATTTAAGCGGGACTGACCTTATATTGGTGTGATGTCCTGACGAGGTGCATTTTTAATAACGCCTAAAAAAAGACATCTGCCCGTCCTAAAAAAGGGCTTTTTTGAGTCCCATCGAAGAAGTTATATATCTTTACTGTAAATATATATATATATTTATACACATTTTTATAGCCCTACTGTACCATTAAACAAGGTTTATCAGAGGAAAGTGTGACGTTACCACTTGCATGAATTTTTTATTACTTTTTAAATCCCAGGCCTAGACTCATAACCAGCGAATAAATTAAAACGTTACATTTTTTGGCATATGGTGAACAAAAAGCGAAAAAGGAAAATCCAGATTCCTTTCATATGGAAACTACCGTATGTCGTGAGCGCTTTGTTCCTGTAGTTGGTCCGAAAGCTGCGGCCTCGTCTGTTTTTTAAAGATTAAGTTCCTAAAATGAAATCTCAGCACTCCGAGTTAAACAAGGATTTAGGGAAAGCAGGTTATTTTTGTTGGATTATATGTTATATTGTAACAAATAGTTTTTTCAATTAAAATGAGATATATGAAGTATTTCTTTTGTGAGATATATTTATATATTTGTTTTTGGTAGTAATTTATTACTTTTATGTGAAAAAGATAAATTTTGTTTGATTTTAGTCAGGGTTGTTTTTGTAAAATTTGGTGATGTCGTTTTTGGGTGTGATAAGCTGATAATAAAAATATAGTAAATTTATATCGTTTGAAAAAGAAAAGGCTAAGCATCCAGTACTCCGCGCGAAAGGCGATGCTGGTGGTCCCGCGCGTCAGGGGGGCACCCAGGAGGCCCTGGCAGACTGACGGGGAGGAACATCCTCAGGCTACAGAAATAGGGAGTCCGTTACCTCCTTTGATGTGCGCCGTATCTCTGTAAAGCTTCATGTGAAATTGTGACAGCGAAAAGTACGAGCGCTTAGGAAAGAAATCGCGAAAGATTGTCTGAAAATGGCTTTTATTGGATTTTTTTCTCCTTGTGGAGCGTAGATCCTTAGAACGACGACGCCGTTATTTTTTTGTCTTGCTCACTTAAAAGGGTTATTTACATTTATTGTACCCCATGTTTTATAAATGCTGTACATACAGAGAACGTGTACATTTAACACTTTATGTACTTAGCGCACGCCAACCAAAAAACAATGTCTGTCCCCCTTCAGGTTATTTCTTCTCTTTGGTAGAAGACTCCTCTAGGTTAAGAAAATATATAAATATATATATATATAAATCAAAAATCTCCAAAACAATTACACTGGTTTTAACCCCTTAAGGACAATGGGCGGTCCCTAAACCCATTGAAAACAATGCATTTTGAGCCCGTACATGTACGGGCTTTGTCATTAAGGGGTTCAAGTAAAAGCTGGAGCTATAGGACGTTTTAATGCATTAATTTTCTGATTTAAAGCACCGAATAATCTAGTTTTTTATACACAGTAACAAAGTCATTTTTACCAATCTCCCAATTATTCAATGACCCCGCATTTTACAGACGGCATGGTTCATTTTTTCCGTGCATATTACAAAGATGTTATAAAGATGTAGCGTGAAAGGTTTGGATGTGTGGATTGTACGATTGTGTGAGTGATGGGGGGGGCATGGGTTCCCACGTTTTACTTGCCCCCTGGGCCAAAAGGTGCCAACATTCCCCTGGCAGAGGGTGGGAGAGACCTGGGCAGGGGGTAGGTACGTCCAAATGCTACTCCAGACCCATATAAAGCAGAAGACCCTGGTAAGTTTACCCGTGTTGGTATAATTTGCCAATTTCCATTCATCGGGTGGCACTTAGCCTTGGTCGAAGTCATGGTGGTCCCTTAGGCTGGTGAATCCAAGTCTGTGAATTTCTGTGACTCCTCACCGCCAATTTCTTTTTACCATTTCAGAATGGGCTTTCGTATGCCTGGTGATACTCGGCACTGTGCTGTTCTTCGTGATGGTGGGGATCTGCTGGTGTCAGTGCTGTCCTCACAGCTGCTGCTGTTACGTCCGATGTCCTTTCTGCCCGGAGACCTGCTGCTGCCCGAGGGCCTGTGAGTAACAAAGATGGAGATGTTTGGGGGGGGGGTCCATAGAAGGGCCGTTATAACGATGCAAAAAGTATCAGGAAAGCCTAAAACCTCTCAAAACGTATAGCTTGGAGGAAAGACGGTAACGAGGGGAAATGCTGGGACAAGAGATCGTAATCTAAACCTAGAGAGTCAGAGGCTGAGATGTTTGGAAGTATTTATTCCCTGAGTGGTGGAACGCCACCAACACGGGACGTAGTTTATATCGGTGTCATTTCTTTTGTGAGATATTCTTTGTAACGCACGTCATTCGAAATCCTTTTGTATTCTACAGTGTATGAAGCAGGCAAGGCAGCCAAAGTCGGCTACCCTCCGACAATCCCGACCGCCTGCCCTCCGTACTACATCTCCACCGTTCCTGCGCCACCCGTGCCGGCGCCGATGCTCATGGAAAAGCAGCACGTCCCTCCGCTCGTGCAAAGCGACTCGCTAGGCAGCCAGAATGGTAATTTTCACGGACGATCACATTAAAAACAACATAACAGTTATTGTTCCATAGCAAGGTGGTTTCTTTTCCAATGGTCTTATTTCTGATACTGAAAAAATTATAACTTTTTCCTTTCAATAGATTTATTTAAGTCATTTTTAAGTTCCTTATTTTGAATTCCCCTGGTCTCTTCTCTCTGATCGCGTTGGCTGTAAGCCAGCATCGTTATTCGCGATCAGCCGTGTGGATTCTGCCTCGTCAGCAGAAATGTTCGACACGCAGCCTTGGCGAAGGCAGAGATGTCGTTAGAGCTGCCGGTATAGAACGTGCATTAAATTACAGCTGGAATTGGCACATCTTGTGTATATATATATATATATATATATATATAATTTCCAAAGGCTTTATAACCCTTAAATATAATAAAATACCTAATTTTTATGTATATTTTTATTACACTTTTACTATTTATTATATGCAGCCTTGTTGCTCCCGATGTTTCAAGCTCCACTTGGATCCGTCACGTTTTCCTCGGCACACGATGCTGAGAATGTCAGAGTTCTCATGGGTTCCTTTGGCTATCATCCAAAAAACGATGAAAATGCGTTATTAAATGAACAGCCGGCGATTAACGTGGAATTATTCAGTATATGCTTCTTTAGCAGACCCGAACAGAGCGTTCGAATTAGTCGGACTAGAAAGCCAAGTAATTGCAAGTAATCTTTTAATGCTTACGGTATCCGGACTTTAGAAAAGAATATACGTTTTTCATTCGGGAAATAAGACTTCTGTCTCACTTTTATCCTTGTTTCTATGGACGCCGGCAGAATGCTTTTGGATAGTAGCCGCTCTTTCGCAGTAGTCCATGACGGCTCCGGTTGAGCTTCCTTGGAAATGAGTGGCAGCTCAGCTTGCATGCTTTAGCTTGACTTACAGGTCTTGAAGTAGAGCTTTCACTACCCAAAGCAGGGAAGAATCAATGAATCGAGTCGGTGTTGGCTCATGTCCAACTCATGGCTCAGCCCGACTTGTTCCAAGGCATGAGACATCTCCACCGATATTGTCTTTGGGTGTATTTGGAAAGTCCACCTTGGTAAGGCGAGCCTTTGATCTGGCTATGCCTTGGTTTGGCTCAAAGGCCACATCTATAACACAAATAGGAGCCGATTTCTCATTTAAGGTGGACCTGTCCTCTACATTAACATTAAAATAATCCGAGGTGATCCTCAGGATGTCAACAGGAAAAAAAAAACAACATACTTTTTATATAGGAAAGATAACTTTAAAAATAATAAAAAAGTATCACATTATTTTACATATCCTTGGAACATTCTCGTGACACAGATATTCACTAATACATCCATTTCCACTTATATGCTCCAATCTAACAATAACAACAAGAACATTTCTTCCTTGCATTTTATTTGGTTATTTGTGTCTCCTAATTTGTAGCCGATGTGCATTTCCATAATAACACTGCTCATCGCAGACAAATTTGGTTTTGCATTTGTTTTGTCTCATTCAGGTTTTTTTTTGCCATGTTTATTATCTGTTGTTATTTTTCACTCTTGGCTAAACCAGTAACTACCAAACTTATGTCTTGAAGCAACATTTTTTAATAAATATATTTTTAACATATGATTCAAATATTATGGTTTCAGATACACGGATCAGCCGTAACATTATGACCGCTGACAGGTGAAGTATAATCCTGTTATTATGGCGCCTGTCAGTGGGGGGGGGGGGTTGTATTATTACGCAGCGAGTGAACATTTTGTCCTCAAAGTTGATGTTAGAGGCCGGAAAAATAGGCAGTGTAAGGATCGGAGCGACTTTGACAAGAACCAAATTGTGATTGCGGGATGACTGGGTCAGAGCATCTCCAAAACTGCAGCTCTTGTGGGGGGTTCTCGGTCTGCAGGGGTCGGAATCAAAAGCGGTCCCAGGAAGGAAAAGCGGCGACAGGGTCATGGGCGGCCGAGGCTTTTTCATACACGTGGTGGGGGGAGGCTGATCTGGGAATCAAATCCAACAAACGAGCTGCTGGAGCTCAAACGGCTGGAAAAAATGAATGCTGGTTCTGATAGAGAGGAGTGTATGGGGGCCGTGTAGCCGCAGACCAGTCAGGGTGACCACGCTGACCCCCGTCCACTGCCTACAATGGGCACGTGAGCAGAAGAACCGGACCACGGAGCAATGAAGAAGGTGGCCGGTCTGATGAATCCCGGTTTCTATTACATCACGTAGATGACCGGGTGCGTCGCTTACCTGGAGAACACGCGGCACCCGGATGCGTCCATGGGGGCCGCACCTCGCAGCTTACAGGACTTCTAATGTCTCGGTGCCGGATCCCACAGCGCAGCTTCAGAGGTCTAGCGGAGTCCATGCCTCGACGGGCCAGGGCTGTTTTGGTGGCAAAAGGGAGAGCTACACAATATTAGGCAGGTGGTCATAATGTTACGGCTGATTGGTGTACATTCAATATTTTAATAACCTATTCTTATTTTATTTCTTCCGTCATTTTCGTAAACGCTACTCCTGAAATGTATTTTTTTTTTCTGACAAGTAAAATATTCTACTATTTTCAGCTGTGCGCAAAGGGTACCGAATTCAGGCCGACAAGGAGCGAGATTCCATGAAGGTTCTGTACTACGTGGAAAAAGAACTGGCCCAGTTTGATCCGGCTCGGCGAATGAGAGAGAGATGTAAGCATTACTTTCACGAACAGAATGTTAAGAGTTGAGTGATTATAATGGTTCCTAAGCCGCGGCTGATCGATTTGAGTCATGTTCTTAATAATAATTAGGCGAACACCCACACAGTGAGTCACCGTCTCTAACAGCTTCCATGTTGCCTACACTCAGACTCATTCTTACCTTTTTATGGTATGTTAAAGGAATCTAAAGTGTTAAGTATATGGAAAAAAAAACCCAAAGATAAAGGTAGATGTATATAAATAACTGAGCTCAATCACACGATTGTTCTTCTTGAATCATAAGCACGTATTTAAGCGAATGGTGGATCCTTTCGAAGCACAACAAAACATTCTGAAAATAGCGAAACACCGATCGTATGGAAGTCCACCAAGTTCAGCCTTTTACAATCCATGTTTCTGTTTTCATTAATCTAGAAGATAGCAAGAACATTGTTCTCCTGGATATGAAGAATCCACCACCCCCCCGTGGGTCAACTTTTGACCCTTGTTTAAATATTTGTATAGTGAAACTGATATTAGATGAAACATCATCTGCGTCTTATATATAGAGTCTGAGCAGCGGATTCCACATCTTTACTGCTCTTCATAAACTGACATCTCCAATTCCCGCTAATGACCCTGGATAAGCTAGTAAGTTAGGGAGTTTTTTTTTAACCTCTTTGGCCGTTATTTGCAAGCCGATGAATACTGTGCGTAGAGTAATTTGAGAGGAGCCCCATCAGATATCAGCTTAGGAAACCCCACTTGTATCGGTACAAGCAGCTATAACTAAAGAAACCAACTGGTGTTCTACTTAACCCCTTAATGGCAAAGCCCGTACATGTACAGGCTCAAAATGCTTTGTTTTCAATGGGTTTAGGGACCGCCCATTGTCCTTAAGGGGTTAATCTTTCTTCAATGATATCCATAAGAAAACGTCCATAAGGTGCTATCGGGTGCTGCAGCATGTGGCCAGCGTCTGGATATGCCCGGCCACACTTGCGTCATGGCTGCTGGCCTTAAAGCACCAGGGCCACCTCGACATTGCCACTCCGGCCCGGGTTGAGGTTTTCTAATATATATTTTTATTTTCAAAGTATTATCGTTTTGTCAGCTGCAACCTGCTTGTTTCCTCAGATAGCCACACTATTTCAGAGCTCAGTTCACTGCACGAAGACAACTCGCATTTTAACCGCTCCTATCGACAAGGGCGCCGAAAACCACTGCCATCCAGTTGCAACATCGATGGAGATGCAGAGTACTGGTCTGGGGTAGTTGGTGCAACAGCAAGGCCCTCGACCTGTTCCAAGTTAAGGGATGAGAGAGAAAACTTCAGGAGTAGGTAAGTGTCGTATGTCCTGCGAGGAGGAGGGAATATGATGGTGCTAAATAAAACAATAAATAATAGTAATAATTAGAAAGAAAGAAATCACATTGGTGGTTGGGTGAGGTCAATATCAGAGGTAATTGGCTGAAAAAAAGTCAGTATTCAATGTTTTGGAAATATTTTCTTACACCATAACAGTAAAATCAGGTCTATTCCATCTGCCGACGCATTTCACATTCTTGGGATCGTTAACATTAGAATGATAATTAACTATTTATTATGGAGCAGTAATTGTTAAGATGCTGCTTGCTTTTTGGATGCTTTACAACTTCTGTAAAAAAAAAACAAAAAAACCCTGTTTTCTAGTTACAGATTATGGCAGCCACTAACTGGTTAACTGCAATATGTTCTTCTATATACCATGAAAATAGGCTGGAGTGGAATATTAATTAAATAATTATTGGATAGAATGCCATTTTTCTTTTTATTTTCTTTCCACAGTCTCCAGAGACCTACATCTGAGGTCTTAGAAAGAAAATCCTTTCCCATGGCAGTCCAAGCCGTGTCTACGGACGAATTAGCCGCATTTGCAGACACCTACAAACAGAGATCTCGACGGTCTGACAGCCGCGGGCCAAGTTCAGCGCCCAGGTTCGAGAGATCAGAGTTGAGAGGGAGATCCCTCTACCACGACAGCTCGTCCGATGACTACTATGGAAAACGAAACCATGGAAGAGAACTATTTTCAGACAATGAAAGAGGCTGGTCGTTCAGCCCTTCCAGGATACGAGCTCCAGAGGACAAGCATCTGCCCAAAAGGATAACCAGAATGGGACAAAGCTATGACGATGCTTATCTCAGCAGCGTTCTCGAAAGGAAATCAAGGGGCCTCGAGGAAACTATTGTGACCCCGTCCAAACTGAGCTTGCGGCAAAATTCAAGTCGCAGCTACGGCCGATCTCCAACGTTCAAGACTGGAGATGGGAAAGACCACAAAGTAGAGGAAGAAGACTCACTTCCTCCGTACAGTGAGCGAGAGCTTGCCAGGGCTCTCCCATATCGTTCCAGGGAGCACTCCTATCTCAACGCCTCAGACAAGAGGAAGAAAAAGGAGCAGCCCAGTAAAACAGTGAGAAAAGCCTTCTTTTTTTACATGAATGGGTCACAGGCCAAATGGGGTTGGAGGGCATTGTCAAAAATATAAGGAGTGGGAGTCTGCGTGTGTGAGGACGTTTATTATATGAAATATTGTGCCATTTTAAGATGTTTGTGGATCATTAACATGATGCAAATGGAAAATGCATGCTGTATAAAAACAGCCGTTGTACCTTAAATATTGTCTGAGCACATTTCAAAAGGGGCACGTGTTATTGTCCACTTTTTGAGTATGTCAATAAAAACAACAACAACAACACGGGCTGTTTAACAAAATTCCATGCTTTCGGGTGTTTAACTATGTTTTTTTATTATAAATATATATATATATATAATGTACATTGAAACTCCAGTTGTAATTTGTCTTGTTCGGGCATGGTTGAAATCGGGACATTTGTTTAAGTCAAATTTCTTTGTAAACAAATAAACAAATACATTTTTTTTGGAGTGGCTTCACTCTTTCTTTAGGTTATTCTGTTGTTATTTCCTTGTTGTTCTGGAACGCAGGGTCAGTTGTGGTAGAAACCAAGTCAATTCATCCGCATTGCTTGAGGAACTAAAACCGCAACAGAAGAATCTACTTTTAGAGTGAAATATCAGATATCGGCCCCTTTCCTTGACTATATTAAACATATTTAGCGTTTAATCGTACAGGTAACAGAATAACTGATTGTGTCGCTGCTACTTTGGATATTATCGCCAAATATATTTTAAACCTGAAAGGGTAAACGGTGGCAGCTGCTTAATTGTGAAGGTCAATGTGTGAAAGAATCCATAATATAGTACATTTTAAAAAAATATAGTTAATTGTTTTTCTATATATTTTCCATGTGGGTTTACACAATCATTGAGAGAAACATCCACTGAGGAAGACACAAAAAAGTCAGTATTTCAGCTTATTACTGTAACAATCCAGAAAAAAAAAAAAAGACGAGATCCATCGTTTTCATTGTCACCATCCGTGCATCGCCATCACGAGTCGCATTACGCTTCTGAAGTCCGATTCGGTTTCAGAGCGGCCCTCGAAAGACGGCGTATCAGCGTTGGTCATTTCCACGTCCACTCCATCGTAATCCGTGTATTGTGTATTTTAACATACCTGTTCCAATCATGCGTGCATTGGGTTAAAACCTTTAAATTGGGGCTGGCCTGGAAGCGGGGTGTTTTCACTTGTCTGATCGCAAGACTAGGAGAGGTTTATCGTTTTGTTTTTTTTTTTGTTTTGTTTTCCATTTGGTCATGTTCATATCTTACTGTTTATTATTTTTCGCAGGGTGATTTCCCAAACAGGATGTCCCTCGTTGTCTGACACCGTTAAAGACCTAAGGAAGATTCTGATTGGAGGAGGCACTGAGGCAGTCCTGGTCACGAGAGACAGAACTCTGAGCCACTGTGCTCCAAGGATTTCCCTTCTTGACGCTGAAGATCTTTAGCCTGTCTGCCCAACAGAACAGGAGACCATGTGCCAAAAATTTGGAAGCAATGGTCTCCTGCAGGGTATCCTACCCAACCACTTATGGACCTCAAACATAGGTCTGATGGAATTGTGGGACACCACATTTTATCAATTTCCAACAATTTGCGATTGTGTGAGGACTAGCCTTACTCCTACTAATTAATCATTTTGTAGGGGTGATATTTGCCTCCATTCTCCAACGTTCCTTATGTCTCACACTCAAACAGTGTTATATTTGTACCATGAAACCTCTCTGTGCCTCTCATTGCCACTGTCCACACTACGGACGAGTGATGTCTTTGTGTATCTTCTGTTTACATCGGAAGGGTGCTAACCATGTACCTCTCATCTTTTTTTTTTTTTGGCTAATTAGAAGTAACACCTTTGGTTGAACTTTCCATTTTTTCGTTGTCCACTTTCTACCAATCCCTTCTTTTCTGTTCACATTATGTTTCTATAGTGTCATTTAAATTTGTAAGTATTTTTTCTTTAAACCTCTGGTATTTATAGCAGTATTTCAGCAGAAATTACGGGCAAATTCTTTGTTTTGTACTCTAGAACGTTTAAGCTACTCCATAGTAAGAAAGAGAACAGAGAAATCTCATAGAGAAGATGTAGGGCTTTCTATAATGAATGTAATATATGGGGTGTCTTATTTTCTTATTTTTTGATGTTTTGAAATTTAGTTTAAATGTAATTTAGTGATTTTCTAGACTACTCTCTATATGATAGGAATAATTAACATTTTAGAATTTATTTCAATATTCATTTTAAATTGCGAATGAATGCTGACCTGCTCTCTACTACTTAAAAACAAAAATGGTTTCTCATGAGAATTGAGCAATGGTCATTCTTTATTGCCATAAAAGAAAAGCTATTTTCGGGGGTTGCTCGTTTCCATTGAAATATGAGACTGCAAATCACAATAAGTCATGCGTACCCTAATTCCCACACCAATGCATTTTTTACTTCATGGAATCATCATTCACTCATGCATGCCGTTCATTCGTTAGCGTACACTGAATCCGGTCCATTTTAAATATAGAAGCCACGAGTTGATATCGGTGGAATTAAGTCGGATTGAGTAAAGAAATTCAAACTATTAATCAAAATAATAAAAAGTAGTGAAATAATTGGTAAACACCAACTTCCAACATTTTTAGTAAATAAAAAAAAAAATATTTTGCTAGTTTTTATTGGTATTTAGAGCACATGAAATCTGCACTTTTGCACTTGCTGATTTTTTGTGATTTAGAAAGCCCCCCCCCTCAAGTTTAACCTTTTATTCTTTTTTTTTTACAATACTGCAATTCTGTTTTACTTAGGGAAACGTAATCATTTTTTTTTAATTAAAGGTTCCTGCAGAGGATACATTTTTATATAATGTCTCTAAGGCAGTGGATCTAGTGGACACTTTTACGCATTACAAAAAAATATATATACATATATTTCTTTTAAAATATTTTGGAAATAAGTACAACGTTATTGTAGAACTGACTGGCATCGCAACCACTGGAAATACTCGATTCAGATTATTTTTGTATTCTCATACGGTGCTGACCTTTTTGTATTCAGCATGGCCGAACGTGAAACACATACGCAGGGATACAAAGCTTAATCATGGGTAAGTAGTTCTAAATCAGAACAATCTATGAGGTGGGTCCCTGATTCCATTAATTTGTATGCATATATATATATATTAGTCTTTCAATTTCCAGAAGGGCTGGTAATATTAAAGTATATAATATTTTGTATGAATTTGCTGTTTGCAGAGTCCTCTGAAAAAGTACTGTGAACGTTGTATACAGCTGGCAATTATTTCTTGTATTAAAAAAAAAAAACAGGTTATACTTTGTTGTTGATCTTATAGTAAGGTTGTATTTTTATTCTCTGAAGCTTCGATCTGATATTGTCATAAAATGTATTGCAGAATATCCGGTTGCCCTGTTTTATTTCTTTGTCTGTATATAAAACGACCGCATTTATCGGCGGGAGAAGGAATCGAGTCGCAGTTTCATCAAGTAAAGTACGAAGTCAATAAGAGGACATACTTCTACGTGAGAGTGAAAGAAATACATATTGTTAACCCCTTCATGACAAAGCCCGTACGTGTACGGGCTCACAATTCATTGTTTTTAATGGGTTTAAGGATAACCCAGTGTCCTTAAGGGGTTAATAGGGTAATATAAAAACAAAACTACTCTGGAGAAGGTACTAGGAGGGATAGAAGAATATTTACTGACTGATGCGTTACGAGGGGTTGCCTCAACCAATGGACAACATTCAGAAACAACAGAAGAGATATGTATATTTTTTTCATTTATAGAAAATGTAATTGGAATTTTCTGGCTGCAAATCAAAACTTCAAACAATATGCAAAAACTGACCGTAAATACCAAAAGAAACTGAAATATTAAGATTTTTTTCCCATTTGCATTAGTTGTGCACAATTTTTTAATGGGTAAAACTGCAGAGAATGTTTTTAAATTTTAATTCTAATATTGCTTTTCAAAAAAAATAATTATCCCCTTGCAGCTGGAGCTGGGAGGGTTTTATATTTTTAAGTAAAAAAAAAATTATATTTGAATTAATAATCCTGTTATATACTTTAAATAAATAAATATTGTGTTATATTCAAAATTGTCAAATACTCAAATTATAAATTCAGTATGAACCATACGGTGGTCATGCCCAAGAATATTTAACCTGAAGATTATAAATGATTATAAATTATATATTAAGTCCCGTTTTTTACTTTATATCGGGAAAGGAAAATCGTAACTACTTGGGCATCAAAATGACTGCCAAAAGAATAGTGGAAATACATGTTCTATCGCTCTTAAAATAAAAAAATAAAGTCCTGAAGGACCGGTAGAAATTGGATATTTCTTGGTTAGGCAGGATTAATACCATTAGGGCATATATCTTGCCCAAGTGGAATTATATCTTTCGCATTTATAAATCAAGTCTAAAATCCTGGGCTACAGGAATCTGTGATATTCTGATTGGTTAAACAGTCCTTGATACATCGATAAAACAAAACAATTCCTAGGTTTTTAGAAACCTGGAGCAAATTTAAAAAAAAGAAAAAAAAATTCCATTAATTATAGAGAATAGTGAGAATTTAAATAACAACCTGGCATGAAATATCTGAAAGATCTAACAGAATATTAAAGCTTTCAATCAATTGCATTGTGTTTTTTTGGGCTCCATAATAATGACATTTTCAGCTATATAAGGATAAAGTATTTTTTAGCTAAATATCTCCAATGGGAGTATAAAAAATGCATAGATTCTGTATGTTATCTTCTCAATCGTTCTCCCAACGTGGGGTATCTCAATGCCTCGTTATGCATAAACCGGAGAATTGAGATAAGGATTATACGGCTCTTAGAATTATGTGAATAAAGAACCGAAGAGAAGGATCCCAGCGGACGCAGAACTCAAGGCCATGAGAGGGGTTATCGGAACGGCTCGCGGCTTCAACCTAGTGGAAAGCTTTTACAAAGTTTCAAGTAATTGGTACCAACACGGCTTGCCACGATGTATCGCTCGATGGATAGGAACCGTTGGAGAAGTGGTTCAATAAGCAGAGATTTTCTCCAAAATACTCTCTTTTTTTAAACCAGTTGTAGTGTTTAAACAGTGGAATGGCTCAGTCTTAATCACCCAGCCAGACACCCTGACTAATATATGAATGAGGGAACAGACTTCATTAGCATTGCCATAAAGCATCAGCTCAGTGCGGTGTTTGAGCCGGGAATGTCACCCCAAATATCACATGACTGACAGCAATGGCGGCCTCCAGGTCTGCAGATTAAGGGAGATTATTGGGACAAAAGGAGATTAAACCAGTTTTTTTACTGACATTACTGTATACAGCACTGGGGTTTATGCCCAAGGAGAAAAACATTTTTTTCCCATTGGACCCCCCTTTAAGGACGCTGCCCGTGCATGCACAGTAGTTGGCATTGAAGGGAGTTCAGCTGTGATACATGCAAGCGGCTGCTTTAATTTATGAATATTCAAATTATGGTTGGATTGTGTGTATTATGTATGTGTTAGTAAACAAAGCACGCCATGAATCATTTCAGAAGTGCCCGTAATGTTACTGCTGTTTGAGCTCAACAAGAAAAACAAATATTCATCTTCTGTATTTCCGATCGAGGCGGCTTTCGAGTGCATCTGCGGAGAGTTATCCGCCTTTGTGTTCGGACAATCAGACGCATATAAAAGCAGGCGGCGGATTCCGGTGCGAACGATAATCTCCATACATTCAGCTCAGTGCTTCCAAGGACCACCGACGCTACCAAGCGGCGCTTACAGTCACAGAAACAAAGGCGCCCGTTCGAGATGATTGAGGTTTGGAAGCTGCCAGATGTTCGAAGTATTTAGCAGAATTGTTGTATTTCCAGAAGAATCCTACAGGTGCAAAAACTTGGTATGAAAGACACTGAAATCAGTCACATTATTCTGTATAACACTTTGTATAACACTGGACTGAGGATGATGGGAACTGTTAAGAATCGGCTTAGTTAAGAATATTTTATTATTATTATTAATTCTAAAATATTTTGCTTTAATATCAAATGCACAAAATAATATTAATAACCTCCTTGGGCATTTTAAAAAGGTAGGAAATTGGTGAACTTTGTCCTTCACCTTCAGATATAATAGTCTAAAATAAAAGTACTCTACAGCTATTTATAAATAAATATATAAAATGAAACAGGAAAAAAAATCAGGAGCAATATAAATGCAATAAAATTATCCAACTATCCATCCCTTAAATCCCTTACAAAATATATTGCAATAAAAATGCCATAAAAAGTGTTTCTGGCAATAAAACGTCATAGCGGAACCCAGAGTACCCGAACAACATAACTTAAAACAATAGAAACCATCAAAGCTATCTTCTACCTTTTGCCATAGAGATCAGGTTATTTTGGGCAAAAGAGGCCCTGAAAGTTTGTTGTTGTTTTTTTTAACCCCAAATTGAGGGAGTGTTTTGTAGGAAGGAACAACGACGAGAGAAAGAAGGAGCTGATCCGGAGACACCGGGTCAAACCAAAAGAGCTCCAAGGCGTGATTGAAAGATGGTCACAACCTGAATTCTGAATAGAATGTTCGCTCTACTATACATTTATATTTGTAACCCTTTAAAGTATCAGTTAGGGTACAACATTTACCATATATCGGCTATAGATGAATTCTCTTATTCCTATTGGATCATTCAGTTACCATATATGGGCAATATATGAATTCTCTTATTCTTATTGGATCATTCATTTACCATATATATGGGCAATATATGAATTCTCTTATTCCTATTGGATCATTCATTTACCATATATGGGCAATATATGAATTCTCTTATTCCTATTGGATCATTCATTTACCATATATTCCAGAAAGATCCTCTAGGAGTTGAGAAGCAGGTCGTTCATAATGAACAGTTAATGCAGGCAAAATGTCTCATTTCACCACAACCGCTAATCTAGTGAAGATCATCATTTCCGTGATGCTGATTGACCTCGTAACAAGTGATCCGCAGAGTATTCTGCTTCTCTTAATATTATGGCGTTGCTATTTTCGTGATCGTTTAACTGTAAGAGGTTTTATAGTTGCTTGCCGAAGGACTGCGTTCGCGGAAGCTGGTAGCGCGTAATCAAAAAACCTTGACACTAATGTCCTCGTGAACAAGAAGCTAAAATTTAATATTTAATTTTAATACGAGAATCATAGAAAGACCAAGTAGTTAAGAGCAAATATATATAAATCATATATTAATATAGATCAGCATAAAAAAATGTGCTTTTTGGCAACATTCAGTAAAACAATTATAGTTTAAAATATGTCTTTTATATATATATAGAGAGAGAGACACATACGGGACTAGATTCATTTAAAACCACAATTGAGAAAAATAGTGATGTTATTTTCGAACGTTCAAACAGGAAAAGGAAGTCGGGCGCAGACTGGGGAAAAAAATATGTTCTAAGCACCAGAGTCAGATAATAAAATAAATGTGTTAATAATATAATACTTCCAATAAAAAGTTAAATGCCAAGCCATGAGATTAACCTCTTTTAGTGTTGAAACCAGTCTGAAGCTAGCAAAGCAGTTAATCCATGGTAACATTTGAGTTATTCGCTATCCTTTGGTGGACAAACACTGGTTAATCTATGCATCATGTGACACGACAGGATGGAAAGGAGGCTTGGCCAAGCCAGGACTGGCCATCTGGCACACTGGGCAAATTGGTTTGGATGTGCCCGGCCGCACGCTACATGAGCAGAAGACGACATATGGCCATCAGACGGCCACTACCTAAAATGTCATGGCCGCCTGGCCATTGTCAGTCCGGTCCTGGGTTGGACGGAAGGAATTAAGAGGAATTTAGCCAAATACAAGTCCCTGGATAACATATTATAGCAAATCTGCTACCGTCGCAACACTTAAACATTCAATTTCACGTCACAGCTTCGCACCATACAGTTTCGGTGCAAGTAAATGGAGACTTTTCTAAACTACTAAACCTTTTCACTAAATATGAATTTAAAGGAGGATCCATTCACGGCGTAATAAATACGCGTATAACTAGCAGTTGGATAGAAGGGGTAAAGTGTTTGGATCAGATGTCTGGCTGCCGACATCGGTGCAACATGACCTTTAACATGATACTGAGCTTTTTTGTAGGGATTTAACTCTTTGAAACGGGATTTCGCATTCAGTTTCCATGGTGATCACATCAGATGAAATCACTTTAAGACAATACGTTTAAAAACTTAGAGATCAAAAATTACTCTGGTTTCAACGTGAGGCAGAATAACATCTGAAAGACATCTTATCCTGGCATTCCTGATCCCTTTTGATTCCTGTTATTAACCCTTGACCTGTGAATAATGTCTGCTTGGCCGTGACCTTTTTGCTGAATGTGTCTGCTGCCCCCGACCTTGAAACTCTCGACTATTTGGGTGCCTCTGGAATTCTGGATTTGCTTCATATGAGCTCGCAGTCCTCTCCATCCTAAATTCCACCTCCGGTTGTCCTGACAGGTCATTTTATGGGCAAGAGGCCGAAGGGGGCGGGTGATTGAGAAACAAAATGGCCGCCTGCGCACATACTGGGGATGACTTTTCTTTCAGTGGATCAGAGATTATTTTATGTTTCGTTTCTACAAAACTACACATACACTTAAAAACAAAAAAAATGAAATGTAGTTGCCCCATAAGATACCACAGAGACAGTCTGGCGATTCTGTGCTAGTATCATTATTATTAACAGGTTAATGTTCATGAGACCTGCATGTAGTGATTTTTCCATTAACAATTCATTTTTGGTATAAACAATGCAGCATTGCTATAGCAACCACTGGAGAAAGAGCAATACTCCAGAAAGACATGTGTCAAGTTTCTGCACTCCTTACGGGAGGCGGACATGACATAATTGATGTTGACACCCGGCATTGTGATACGAATAGTCGCACTCCTGCTGTGAAACCCAATCGTTTCCATTCGGTTGGGACTGAGCTTTATTCCCTGTGACAAGTTCTTTATTCACATAAACGCAGCGTATTATTGATGGGTAAAGCTGTATGGGTTATAATACTTTAACAGGCCTGGGGTGGCCATCCGGCACACTGGGCAAACGTCTGGTTGGCTGCTGGGCGACAGATCTCCATACTCTCCCGATCTGTCTCTCCACCGGCAGATTAAGCGCGGCAGACGGATATGACAAAAATTTTATATTTGCATACCTGGGAACTCTCTGGGCTCGGAGAACTCCGGGAGAAGCATCGGAGCCCGAAACTTCCCAGGTATGGTCATATGGCGTCCGCCAACCTTAAAGATCCAGGGCTGCCTCGTCATCCTCGGTCCAGCCCTGTTCTCCGCAGTAACTGCATATAGAAGCCATTAATATACTTAGCTCCTTGCATGGTAGCTGCAAATGAAACCAAGTAATGGAATAGAATGTGTTGGGTCCCAAGGACCACCTGCATCACTTTCGTTACCTTACCTAGGGCCATTTTAGGGTTTCCCCCCAAGAGCGCTCCCTTTCCTTATAGGAGGAAGAAAGGGGGTGTCTGGGCTATGAAGTTGGGTCCAGCTAGGTAGTGGGGTGGCACGGGCTCCGAAAAGAATTGAATGAGACTGGCAGGGGGCAAGAATAGGTGGGATCAGTGCCTGAAAATCATGGCTGTGATGGGAGATCTTGGGAAATCATGCTTGAGAGTAGAGGACTGCACTGGGAGGCGGGTCCCGCGGGTCCCGCGGGACCCGCCAAAAAACTTGCGGGCGGTCTTGCTGGGGCTGCGGGCGGGAGCGGGCGGTCAGGCACTGTACCTGCGGGTCCCGGTAATCCCGCGCAGTCCCGCAAGGCTGCCTTCTTGCTGCTCCCTCACAGTGTTTCCTAGCTTGCTCCGCCCAGGAACAAAACTGAGTCACGTGATGTGACGTCACTTCCTGTGACTCCGCCTTGTTCCTGGGCGGAGCAAGAGATGAGACGCCGTGAGGGAACAACTTGAGGGCAGCCGCGCGGGACTGCGCGGGAAATCAGGTAAGGAGGCGGGCATGATTGGCCACAAATGTGGCGGGAGCGGGCGGGAGCGGAAAACCCACATTTCGGTAGCGGGCGGGAGCGGGATTAAAAAAGTAGTCCCGCGCAGGGCTCTACTTGGGAGCTAAAATGAGCTGACCCTAAAATTCTTCAAGTCTTTATTATAAATCTTTGACTTGTCAATGGTGGGACCCATGTGGTTCTATAACAGTCTTTTTGAAATCTGTTACTTGCCAGGAGGGCTGGGGAGCTCACATATCATTAAAAGAGAGGTCAGTGTGACCCTGAGAGTGGGGGAAACCTGGAGACTCCTACAGTCCAAATTCTGAGAGTGTTGAGGTATGATAGAGATGGAACGCAGACCACAATTTGAGTACCTGGCCGTGGTCTGATGCTATAACCCTCTACCCTCCGCTATAATAAACGATATCGTCCCGTGAGCATACAATTCAGCAGTGTGAGATGTTATAAAGTAACTCATTCATTATTAGATGGAGCGGGAGACAAGCTCTGCTGGAAATCAATTGTCTTCCCAGCCGCCATCTGTAATTCTCCGTACAACAAATGGGGGCTTCTGTCTGTAAGCAACGGATTCAACCAGGGGATCCATCGGGACCATATGGCCGCTAGCAGTGCTCGGCTACACATTCAGGGAATATTTCTGAAAGCTCTACCATAAACTGCAATTCATTCATAGCCCTCTGTCTATCCAAGGGTTAATTGCCTACTACTTCTTCTCGTATACAGTAATACAAGCCCCCAGCACTGTACACAGTAATAACCCCCCAGCACTGTATACAGGAATAATCCACCCAGCGCTGTATAAAGAAATATAGCCCCCAGCGCTTTATACGGTAATATAATCCCCCAGCGCTGTATACAGTAATAACCCCCAGCGCTGTATACAGTAATATAACCCCCAGTGCTGTATACAGTAATATAACCCCCAGCGCTGTATACAGTAATATAACCACCCAGTGCTGTATACAGTAATATAACCCCCAGCACTGTATACAGTAATATAACCCCCAGCGCTGTATACAGTAATATAACCCCCAGCGCTGTATACAGTAATAACCCCCAGCACTGTATACAGTAATATAACCCCCAGCACTGTATACAGTAATATAACCCCCCCAGTGCTGTATACAGTAATAACCCCCCAGCGCTGTATAAAGTAATATAACCCCCAGTGCTGTTTACAGTAATACGGCTCCAGCGCTGTATACAGTAATAACCCCCAGTCCTGTATACAGTAATACCCCCCAGGTGCTGTATACAGTGATATTTTATCTTCTTTTGCTCCTTTATCTGCAGACCTGGAGGCCGCCATTGCTGTCAGTCATGTGATATTTTCGGTGACTTTCCCGGCTCAAACACCACACTGAGCGCATGCTTTATGGCAATGCTAATGAAGTCCGTTCCTCCACAGACTTTCATTAATCAGCGTGTCTGACTGGGTGATTAAGACTGAGCCATTCTATAGTTCCCCACAGGCAGTATGATAAGGAGTCGAGGGTTTTAGTAGATCGGGGCTCAGATAACAGAAGGAGAACTCATACAAACGGCTGATATGCAGCTGCCTGAAAACATTATATTATAGGATAAAAAAAGCTTTAAAAAAAGAAAATAATGCAATATCTTAAGACCTCGTTTTACTCTCATCTGAAGCAGGAGGCAACATTTCCAACTATTCCGCAGGTACTGATATCCTGATAAGCGGTTGTTGTGTGTAGTTGAAAAAAGACAACATTGTCTGTTTAGTTCCCTTTTTCCATCGCCACCTGAGCCGGCGTAAACCAATTTTCTTTTTCCACTAAAGATGACGGCCATCGCACCTGTCTGCAAAGTGCGGAGCCCATCGGGAAACCATCATCTCTATTTCGATCAATTTGCTACTTCAATTTTCTGTCAGCGTTTCACTTGCCAGGGCAGTTTTTTTTTTTAAAAGGAGATAAAGGGCGCTGGTAATCCATGCCACTTATTACATTTACCAGGGGGGGGGCAAAATAAAGTTAATAATAAAAAGTATACTACTATTTGCGGTGTGCAGAGCCAGGACTGGGCATCAGGCTGAGACGAGAGGATAGGTGGTCTCAGGAGAACCAGGGATGACACGACGGCCGCCGTAGATCAGTCCCCGGAGGTATGGATGGGGGCACAGAAGTGAGAGAGTAGCCATGATGTAGGAGGGCTGTGGTGGCACCAGACTGGTATACAGGCATGGGCGCAGGAAGGACGCTGGAGCCTTACTCTAGATAGATACATAAATTAAGAGCAGGTCAGGACCTGGCCAAGGTCAAAAACCAGAGAGGAGACCAAAAAAATAGCCAAACTCAAGTCAAGGTCAAAAACAAGATGGAGGTCTTTAACCAGGGCAACCAAGCCAAGGGCGAAGAGGATCAGGGATGGCTGGAGCAGGAAACAATCAAAACCGCCAAGCTGAGGTTGCAGACAACCAAGTGATCTTAAGAAGATGCTCAAGCCAAATAACCTTCCTTGTAGTGCTGTGCATGTCGGCAAAGAGGGAAGCCTTAAACGAGGTGTCCTCCATGCCTATAAGACGTGGGACCCATTTGGCACACGGAGCAGGAGATCAATCTGCCCGGTATCTGAAGAGACGCGGTTCTCCAGGCAATAGCCGCCAAGTAGAGCACCAGCCGTGGCGATGGGTGTGATGGAAGGCCAGTTGGGCCAGGGCTTTACCAAGGCTGACAACACATAAAGACTTTTTTTATGGAAACAGGGTTGAAATACAGATTCATTCTCAAAAGACAAACCCGTGATCATGGAGAAATGACTGAACGTAAAAGATTAACCATTGTCTCTCTTTTCCTCTTTTCTTTATGAATATTGGAATCTCTGCAGCCGCCAAAGGAGCTGGAAGTCGTGTATTTGCAGCGAACGTTTGACAGCGGCAGAGACAGAACATTCACATCAATAGTACAATTACAATAAAACAGGAACGTCACGGGCAACTAAGCTTCAAGGTTTTAAAACTTGAATTAAACTTATTAAACGTTATCAGCTCTGAAAGTCTCCATTATTGTCGTTGTCACCAGAGATTCTTAATTTTATCACCCCTGTAAGGGTCATCAACTGTTCCCAGTCAAATCTGACGAGAGGTTAGTAGTTGGCACCCCCAATTAACGGGGAGGAGGACCATAGGCGGTGGACCATCGATGGAAGCCAACCTGAACTTTGCCCCATCTTATACAGTCTGCAAGGCGAAACATAAGTGTTTTATAGACCATATCCCCACACAGAGCTGCCGGCAGTGTCTCGTGTAAGGCCACGGCGGGTTCGTAGATATCTTTAGTCTGTACGTGAGGCATATGTTAAAGCCAGTTCTAAGCCCCGCCATCTTGGCAGCAGGCGGACTTCCCCTCCGACCGCTGAGGATGTTATCCAAAAGGTTAAGACAGTCGCTGTCTGAAAAGTGAAAAAGCTGGGTCTTAACTAATGACCTGAACGTAGACAAAGGAAGGAAGTGCATTTGTCCCAGGCCAATGTATATGTGAGCGTGTGTACGTGTTTGAGTATGTGTGTGTGTGTATGTGTGTGTGTATATATGTATGTGTGTGTATATATGTATGTGTGTGCCTGTGTATGCGTGTGTACGTGTGCGTGTAGGTGTGTGTATGTACGTGTAGGTGTGTGTATACGTGTGTGTATGTGTACGTCTGCGTGTATGTGTGTGTGCGTGTAGGTGTGTGTATATGTGTGTGTACGTGTAGGTGTGTGTATATGTGTGTGTACGTGTAGGTGTGTGTACGTGTGCGTGTAGGTGTGTGTACGTGTGTGTATGTGTGCGTGTAGGTGTGTGTATATGTGTGTGTACGTGTGCGTGTAGGTGTGTGTATATGTGTGTGTGTACGTGTGCGTGGGTTTTATGAGTGATAAGGCCGGAATTTTATTTGTGATTTCCTTCTAATAAAATGTCTGTTTGTGGAACTATAAACACCCTGGGATGGGCAGACATCGGACACCGCGGGCGCTCGTCATCCAGGAGACGGGGTGAGGGGATCAACGGAAACCGGCAAACCCCCCCAAACAACAGGATTTTGACATTTACTTTCCCTTACGAAAAATTACTGCAGTTTTTCTGAAGTAATACTGCTATTTTTTGGACATGAAAAAACTGCAATACTGCACTTTTACTGCAGTATTACTGCACATTTACTGCAGTTTTACTGCATTTGTACTTCACTGTACTGCAGTTTTACTGCACATTTACCGCACTTTTTTTTTTATATTGCAAACCTACAGTTGCTCTTCAATGTGCTGCAGCTTTATTGCATTTGTACTTCCGTACAAAAATAACTGCAGTACAGTGAAGTACAAATGCAGTAAAACTGCAGTAAGAGTGCAGTATTGCAGTTTTTTCATGTCCAAAAAATAGCAGTATTACTTCAGAAAAACTGCAGTATTTTTTTTGTAAGGGTTTGGTGAAATCAGCGGCTTCAACTCAGAAACGCAGATTGTTTGCAGCATCCGGGGCTGTCTTCGGCTCCCCCCCCACCCCGTACCCCGTACCCCGTACCCCGTACCCCAGCCACAGTCCAGGCCAAGGGCCCAGGAGCCGGATAAACAAGATAATTCGCCTTTACCCTGAAAGGGGCAGAGAGAGGCATTCCTTCACAGGGAGTAACACAGAGGAGAGCGCGGGGTTAAATATCTAGTAGATCAACATTAACACATCTAATAGATTGTAAGCTCATAGTAACAGCGCTACTGAATCTGTTGGCGCTCCTTCGGTACAATGCGTTATGTAAAAACTGGCGTAAGGGCTCGGGGGGGGTTCCAGATTTTACACAGTCCTGTTGAAATAGCACATTAAGCAGGTTATACACGCAATCCTTGGATGGATTCTGGGGAGGAAAAAGGGAGATAATGATTTGGGTCCAAAAGAGGGACTGTTCCTCCTGAAGAGGGACACTTGGGAGGTATGCAGATTTTTACATAATCCTTAATAGATTCCGGGGAGGAAAGAGGGACAGAAGGATTTGGGTTCCAAACAGGAGATGGCTGAATAAAAGCTAAAGAACCCTTGGGTCTGTATAAGCACATAGGTGCCGACGATTTTTACTTATTTTTCTTAATTTACCAAACGATTGGACCCGGAGCGCTTAATATTAATAACAATTAATAATATTCACGATAATCAATAAAACAATCATCAGAATCCGGAAATTCTCACGACCCCAAATTACCAAAAAAATATCCCCATTGTCAGGAGGGAGATAAAAGCCCCTTCTGTCTAATGGAGCTACAGGGGGGGTGGGTCAGTAACAGCTCTTTGTCTGGCAAATGCTGTTGTAGGGCAAGGAGGGGGGGTAACTAAATCTGCCTGTCTTAGTTGGTGATGGGGGGAGCAGATCAGCCCCCCTGTGAAGATAGTTTATGGATATATGAGAAGCCTTTATTAAGAAGTAGTAGTAAATGCATGGAATGGGTGCCAGGTAGAAGTGTAAGGAGGCTGCTTCTGTGTATCCTCCAGGCGGTGCAGGTGCTGGGAGGAGGTGCAGGAGGTTCCTGGCCAATTGGGAGGGGTTAGATCCACTGTCACCCCTGCTACAGGGTGGGGGAGGGGCAGAGGTTTCTGTTTTGGTGCAGAAGTTTCGCTGAGGACCTGCTGATGCCCCAGGTGGATGGCCGGCGACCCCTGGAAGATATAGAGGATCCTCAGAGGGTTTCTGATCACCCAGCTTGGATTTAAACCCACCAGGAAGGAAAAGCTGCCCTCCCAGGGGGCAAAAGGAACTCACTAGGAATTTAACATGACCCTGCTGCCGTTTGTTTTGTGTACCTGGCTGGCCACAGGTGAGTGTGCGACCCTCTGCAGGGTGAGTGTGCGACCCTCTGCAGGGTAAGAGGGTGATCCCCTTCCCCCCCTTTTATTCCTACAGCTCTAACAAGGAGGAATGGGGAAGGGAGAGCAGTGCGCATGCGCAGACACACCTGCAGCAGGTGAAATCGGACAGGTGTCCTTACAGCTCTGTGGGGTTATTTCCTGAATTCTATGGAGGATTCCGTGTCATTTAAACTATTGGCTTTATATCGATATTTATAGGGTTAAACATGATCTTATTTGCTGTATTTCTGAGATCTCTAGCACTCGAGGGGTTAAGGACCCGTTTTTGGGTTTATATATAGTGATTTATTTCTATTGATGTGTAAATGAAGGCAGGTGAGGTCTTTTGTTTTCATTGCTTTTACTTTGTTTTCTGTTTGCTATAAACAAGGTATTGGCATTAGAGGGCGGTTGTGGCTTGTTATCTGTTACGCTACAAATCCCATCACTCTCTGCCGGCTGTAAATACACTGCTAGCTTCTCAAGAGCAAGGTCCTGTAGCAGTTTAAATGTTGAATATTTTCACCGGCGCCTAATGTAACGCTGGCTCTGAGCATGTTATCTGGATGACAGCTCCCATCACTTCCAGCCAGCGCCCTGCCTGCTGTATGAGGGTAACTTTGTAACACAGGGACGCTATACAAAGAGATGGGTTAAATGTAGAAGTATTACAAAAAATACAGCAAACGCCCCCATCTCAAGGTTTCTTTACTCTCCCATACCAAACAGCATGTGACATCACTCACTTTATATGGGCTTAGATGTGATGTCACAGGATGTAATGTGGGCCAAGGTATGACATCATGAGATACATCCTCTGAATGCCTCGTGTCACCAGTTTTTAAGCATTTGCAGTCGCCCATGATCCAGAGAATTGGGATAAAAGTCCACTACGGAGAATGTACTTCTCAAGGGCCCCTCTTTCCTCCATGATGTTTGCTGGGTATGAGGGTATCGCAGGGTTCAAACGACCCAAATAATGTGTATAAAACCAGCAGGAAATGGGTTAATAAATGTGCAAATAAAATACTTTGTTTTTCTTTTTGTGAAAATACTTTGCAGCAGCGCATCGATGTCTCTGTACGGCCCCAGCCCTTAGCCAAAAGTTTGGCTTTTTGGCTCCTTCAAATATTGGGAGGTATGGGCGTACCTGGGAGCCCCCCTTGCGGGATGCGGGCGGGTGGTCTGGCGGACATCGCGGGACACAGGTTATTTTAACGGGCGAGTAGGCTGGGAGTGAGGTGTGTCGCAACGCTGCTCCTGTGACCCAAAGTTTCCCGTTAGTGACCCGGAGAAGCCCCGCTTTACCTGCAGTCTCCGGCTAAAACCCGGAGCGTTCCCAGGTTTAGGTAAAGGAGTGTAACTAAAGAATACTAAGAAGCTCACGTGTAGGGGAGCCGGGACTTTAGAATAACTTTGTAAACAAAATGAATATTTATCTATACGGACTGCCCTAGACTGGCACACACTGGGCTTCTGGCCGTGCCCCTTACGTACCTACTCTGCCGCGCCAGCTGGCTGGATACGCATGGCCATGCCCTACGTGAATATAAACATGCAATGAGCGTCCACTGGTCTTAAAGCGCCAGGGCGGCTTAGTCAACCCCATCCCCTGGGTGCCCAAGGCACGTTGCCCCCCCCCCGCGTGTGTTTACTTTTTATTATTACATGTGCTGTTGTCCCTAGTCCACATTAGTCTCCCCCCGCTGGTCTATTTAGCACGTCGGTCGTGCGGCGAGGTGCGCGATATGATTCATACACCGTGCAGACGTGGGTGTTGTGGGCTGTAAAGGGAGCGGACTGGCACTTCGGGTATTTTTTTTTAATAACCTGAATTAAACAAACAGCTCTGCATGAACCCGCCTGTAAAATCGCTTCCTCGCCGGAGGGAACTGCCTGTGGTCGGGAGGCGCCTGGCGTGGCTTCTTCCGGAGAGAAGGGGTTAGCGGAGGTGTCCTGCTCCAATTAGTGCGGCCAGCAGAAGATGTCAGGATTCAGGGACCCGCACGGAATTGACAAACTTTACCGACGCGGCAGAATCCATGGATTTATACAAACAGTATATGTGTGGGATACCTTTTTTATTTATTTATTTTTTTATATTATTAGGACACTTCATCTTTTACGCTTCATGTAAGGTGTTCCATACACTTAACCGTTAGAGTAATTGTGAGCTTTACGGTTTCTTAAACTGGCACCGGTTAAAAAGAGCTGGTTGGTTCTTTTGATGACTCAGAAATGTCCTTGGTGTTTTGAGAAAGCAGCTTGTACTTTAGAATTTACAGACTGCTTTCTCTGAGGGGGACCGGTTCTGCTCCTACAGCGAGGAACTTGCCCTCTAAAGACTCTTTAAGCCAATTCTACACCAACACCTTCCTTACCTACTACCCTAGCTTTTGGAAATAAACCCCATTGAGGTTACTACTCGTCTGTATCAATAACTAAGAATAACAATGTAGCGGCTCCGAGGGGCTACCGATCTCCCGACGTGCCGGTGCTCAGTGGGCCGGTTATCCAGAAGGATATAGATATGTTGGAGAAAGTTCAGAGAAGGCCTACTAAAATGGTTCATGGGTTACGGGATACAATTTACCAGGACAGGTTAAAGGATCTTAACCTATATAGCCTCAAAGAAACGTGACAGACGGGGGATATGATAGAAACATTTAAATACTTAAAGGGAGTCAACACGATAAAGGAAGAGAGTTTATTTAATACAGAGTTCATGGTCAACTCAATGACTGGAAGGTTCCCAGGTCCTGTGGCTGCAGACAAGCCCGAATCATCACCCCTCTGCCACCGTGCTTGACAGTTGGTATGAGGGGTTTGCGCTGATGAGCTGAGGGTTGCACAGTCTGACCTTGGGGTGGATTGCTGGGACGTCCACTCGTGGGAAGAACGGCAACTGTCTGGAATGTTTTCTACTTTCGAATAATTATTTTCACTGTGGAATGATGGACTATAAATGGTTTGGAAATGGCCTTAGAACCCTTCCCAGATTGTTGGGCAGCAGCAATAGCTTCTGTAAGATCATTGCTGATGGCTTTCCTCTTTGGCATTGTGTTAACACACGCCTGAATGCTCCAGAGCAGCAAGCTACTAAAACTTTGGTTTTAATTGAGGTGGTCACACTTGCTGATGATCAATTATTCAAGGGCATTCAACTAGCAGCACCTGTCTGCTACTTAGCATATTCATTTTTATGTGAGCAGTGAAGGTGTACTTAGTTTTTCACACATGGCTTCTCCATTTTGGCTTTATTTTTGATGAATAAATCATGACACGGTATAATATGTCGTGTGTTGTTCCTTTTGAGGTTGCATTTACCTAATTTTTAGACCTGCTACGGAACAGATGGTTACAGAACCGCAGCAGGGTTATAGATCTTTTCTACCCCTTGCTGAGGTTATGGATGAGCAGCACACATCAGCTCTCATTCTGGCAGCTCTGAGGAAGATGCAGACAGGCGCAGCAGTAGAAATGGGAACGGTGGCGACTGATGGGGCAGCAAACTGGTAAAAGCGGTTAGAGATGGGGACTTTTTGGGTTTGTGTTGCGTGGCACATATACTACACCTGGTGATAAGGCCAGTTATTTCAACTGACGGGCAACGTATTATGTTGAAATCGAGTAAAAAATCTTTACTACAGAAAGTATCTTTTTGGTAAAGGCATATAGAAATAGGGAAAATAAAATAAAAAAGGTTTTACGTTTTTTGTTCGTTTTTTGTGCTGAATAGCTCATAGTTTATTAAGCCGGTGACTGAGTCAATAAAGTGTTTGCTTTGTTCTATCAGGGAAATGTTATCGATATTAACAAAGGCATTGTTATTTAATACTATTTGCTTTTGATTAGGAGAGACCGCGGTACGGAAGTCATGTTTGCTTATTTGGTATACGAGCTGGAATCGATACAGCGGGCCCTGCGATTCTATATTCTAATTCCTCCTGGTGTTTGAAATGGGGGCTTCTCCCCAGTGACACACAGACACACATCACACTCAGCCACATAAATCTATAGGTATATATACATGCGCACGATGGCTGATCAACTGACCTTGGCTTCTCATGATACCAAATGGATCTCTTGCCATTCGCCAGGGTTGGTTTAAATCACTTGATTTTTTGGGGGGGAAATCATTGATTTTAATCAGCCCCGTTATAAGGTAAAGGATGTAAAATGCATTAAGTTAGCGATACTTGTAATTGGCTGATACAGAAGATAAACGTTAACAGACTAATACATAGAATAATAGAAAATGATATTATTCGGGATGATTGCCAGTGCCTTCTGATGTAGGAGAGAAAACGGAACCAACGCACAGTTTAGTAGATTCTGTCCTTAACGGAAACGTCGCTAAACATGGGACTGGATCCTTCCTAATGTTTAGGAACACGTTGTTATCGCTGTTAGGAATACCGACTTGCTAAAGCATAGCAAATATTCGCCCGTTTCCGTGTTCGTTTCAGGCAAATATTCGTATGGGTTCTTCGTTTTCCTAATTTCCTAATTCTTACGTAGTATAGCAGGGGTTAACGGGAGTGCGTAGGATCTCGCCAGGATTTAAAGGTCTGTGAGAGCGACTCAATTGGTTGCTGGCGTGGGGGCTCGTCTGGCATCAGAAAGTGCTTTAAATTGCTTGGGAGTCTCAGTGGGTTAAGGTGCAGTCCCACTGATTCCGTTCCGTGGTAAGCAATATAACCATGAAAAATTACACCGGACACACGAACTTGGCGTCGTGGCGAGCGAAGCGATATACGGCCGTGTAGTGTGACGGAATCCCACGTAGACAGACAGAGCAGCTCAAAAATACCCGTGTTTTTTTAAGTTCACAGGTAGAGCAAGTCCTTTTTAAGGGCGGATGTTTGATAAAAGTGTTGTAGAAAGTATCTCTGATTAAAAAAAAAAAAAGCAACATGCAAATAGTTTACAAACAGATACACAAGTATATAGTTCATACAATACAATTATTCACAATGTGTCTCACCTCTGGCACTCAAAGGGTAAACTTTCACGGTTGAACCGATTTTAACGCTATTCTCCAGCGTTAAATGTTGATGAATGCGTATAATGGGTTTAAGGACAACCCATTGTCCTTAAGGGGTTAAAAACTCTTCCATCACAGCCAATACATTGCATCTCCCTCATCTGCTTATAGAATATAATTATTTAATCCTAAATTTAACACGTATAACTTTACTAACGGTTCACGCACCTCTCATAGTTTTATCTTTCTAATGAGTGAAACGCTGGCCTTCATAAACAGACATTTTTGGGTACATTTGTGTTCCCTTTTGACAGAAACAGCCATGAAAATTTTGTTGGCAAAAAAACCCCAAAAAACACAACAAACCCTAAATATTCTCCCGCTGCCAAAACTACCTTGTTTTTTAATTTCTTATTACAAAGGATAAGGTTTCTTGACGTTGCCAGAAGGTTATCCGCGGCAGGAGCTGGGAGATGTTATTTTTACAGACAGTAAGACGCACAGCGACAAATATGTTATGAAAGCCTCTTGCTTTGGGCTTTTGCTTTGTTATATAAATCTTTAATGTGACTATATATATATATACTTCACACGTTTCTCCAGAGTTGTCCCTCTTTCATCCTCTGATGTCCGTCTCACAAATAACGTGTATAGAAAACGGGTTTATAAAGTAAATTGTGTAATAATTTCAATGATGGTCATTTAAGTAGAATATATACCTTTTTTGGAAGGGAGGAGATGCACAGATCCGCTGGCCAGGTATTGAGGGGTTTATTCCCCAGAGGTTTACGCCTCAGCCGTTGGGTTGAATGTAAGCTTCAGGTCTAGGGTCTTACAGCTGATCGCCATCAGACAGCCTGAACAGCCAATGAGAAGGAAGGAGCGATGATGATGAGGGAGCCTGAGTCCTGAACCAGTTGTCTCCCCCTCCCTGAGTACCTTCAGTAAGTTAGTGGTGGGTTACGTCGCCACCTGCTGTCAGACAGTGGGCTTGCAACATCCTCTTCATTACTGAAATGGTAGCAGCATGGGGTGCAACTTGATGGGCTCTGGGCTGGTGGGGGTTGGCAGTCGGGCCCTGGAACTTTCTTCTGAAGGCCCTGATTATTGGATGAATCACAGCTGCCATATGCACCTTATTTTGCCCCTGAATGTTAAAGGAGTTCTAATAGCAGAAGCTCAGACGCTGCAGACATCTGCTCCCTGAAATCTCTTTTCCTAACCTAACCGTGCCGTATCTGTCATTTCTTTGGCTCTGTTTTTGCATTAAACTGATAGAATCCACTGCCTGAGGTAGAATCTGTCGCATTGATACAAATGTTTTTTTTTTCTATAAACATCTCTGTCGAACATTGTTAAAGCGACAGTTTCATGTCACTGACCCCCTCCGATAAAGAATAATGCATATTAAAGGACCTTGCTGAAATCAATGGGCGCGATTTCTGAATAGACCCCTACCCTCAGCAGTCTCCGAGCCAACACTGCCGCTGACTGGCGGTGAGTACATAACGTGCATGGAGATGGGAATTTGCCCATTCATCCAGTAGAGCGTCTGTGAGGTCCGGCACTGATGTTGGACGAGACGCCCGGCTCGCAATCTCCGTTCCGGTTCATCCTAAAGGTGTTGGATGGGGTTAAGGTCAGGGCTCTGTGCGGCCGGTCAAGTTCTTCCACACCAAGCTCATCCAGCCATGTCCTTATGGACCTTGCTTTGTCCCACGAAGTAGGAAGCAGAGCATTGCCCTGTCTTGGGATGTCCTTTTCAACTGTGAAGTGCGGCAGTTGCCTAGAAACCGAGTCCTGTCGTTCCTCCAAACCCCTGCGGATTGCAGGGCAGTGTAATGTCTTTAGATCTGCTTTACAGATCTGCATTTACACAGTAATGGCCAACGAGTGCGATTGAGTGAGGTGGTCTGCGTGACGAGGGTGATCAGAAGAGCTTAAAGATAATGCCCCTTTTAGGGCTGCAGAACCCCGCGATCCCCTCATACCCAGCAAACATCTCCTGGATAAGAGGGACATCGCAGGAGGTATTGAGGTTTGGGTCACCAGGCATAGACGCAAAATTAAAATCAGCCCTGGCACTTTCATGTTTCTGCAGCGTGTAGCCATCCGAAATTCAGCAGGTGGACGCGCAGGACTGGATCGGGCGCTGGTCAGTCTGGGCCTGTGGGTCACTAAGACACTTGGCAGGTAACGGGGTTGTCACCTAGGGCATAATGAAAATTATTATGTTGATTCATGCTGAACAATGGACTCCAATCCGAGTGGCCCCAGTGATAATCAAACTGTCTCCGTCCCGAGCGACTATAAGTGTTCTAGGTTGCTAACTCCGTTCTTGGTTCTTAAGGATCTGGACCAAGCATTTCATACTCTGGAACGTTTTTTTTTTCTTCTCTGCCTTTCATGTCCTTGGTGATGTAAACTAGAGAATATACCCCAAATTTCCAAATTTTTGTTGGATAAACATAAAAAAATGGTGTATAAAACCCTTATTTGCAGCACATTTTACTGTGGAGATTTTTTGGAGGATTTTTGTTTATTTTTATGTGCATCTTTTAAATTATTTTTTCGATTTCCACCGAAGGCCGTCTGTAAACGTTGTTCGTCGAGAACTATTAATAGACGCATTTGTCGTTTCTCCCCGTATCCAAGGATATGAGAGCACTGGCGCTCCGTCTTATCGTTACTGTAGTTTTTTTCCCTCCGTAATATTTTATTTATTCTCTGATATTTTGCTAAGTGAAGTAGTCGTGCGCCGGTGGAGTGTCGTCCGCGGAGCCACTCCACTTACCACGTACTGTAGCGTTATGACTTTGGCAGGCTCACTCCGGTAAGAGCTTTGTGAGATCTTATATTATTGTGAAGAGCCACTACACCTTGATTAAAGAATTCTGAAGAATATGGTTATCTGCCACGGCAACGCCTGTTAGCTTAAAGCAGATCCGCCACTCGATGTAACCCTTCGTTTTACAGTTAAGTACACTGGATATAATGTATCTCTGCGAATTAAAGTAATGTAACACATTTTTGGGATGGACCTGAATACATCATAAGACACAATGTGCTATAAAAACCACCAAATTACCCGGCCTGGCAACTACACGGTTAACACTTCCTTGAGGATCTGGAGCATTGGTTACATACCTTGGAATAAAAGTGGTTTTTTGGGGTTTTTTTCTTTACCCTAAAAAGTTTGCCGTGCCCATTTGCCCAGATCATGTCATTGATGATGTGGACTAGAGATTATGCCTTAGTTTTTTTTTAATTTGTAAGATAAACACGAATAAAATAGAAAATATATATTATAAAATATAAAAATTGGGAAACATTTTACCCTGGATACCTCCCCGCGTGCATAGCAGCCATGGAAGTATTTTTTCTTTCAACTGTGGTTTTCCCCAAAAGTATTTTTTTTTTTAATTTTATTTTTAAAAAAATACACTTTTTTTTGTGTGATTTAACCCCGAGGCTCTGTTTTATCTCTGCAGGATGCCTGTCTGCACTCATCACCGTACAGGACACCGAGAAGCACGCGATGCTGTTCTCCACGGTCATCCTGAAATGCGATTACAGCACCTCGGCTCAGATACAAGACGTTTTAGTCACTTGGCTTTTCAAGTCCTTCTGCAAAGACCCGATTTTTGACTACTATTCAGCCGGTATGATCTACTTTTGTAAGCCGCGCAGCGTACACCACAATACGATATGTGAATATTACCGCTGATCTTTAGGGTTGTATCAGAATGAGGCGTCTCGGACTCCATAAAGGAACAATCAAAACCCTCAGACCTTTACTGGGGTCTGTGTTGGACACTTTAAAGATGTTCCATGGACCGTCCCAAACCTTGCCACGGAGGCCGGTTTCCTTGTATGGACACTTTGCCCCCATAAGTGTACGGCAGAATTCAGGGTCTCGCCCGGTGCGTAACTAGAAATCACAGGGCCAAGGTGTGAAAATTGCCCAGGGCTAACCAACTACACAGCTGGCCTGCTCCCCAAACATATACATCCATGCTCTCACACACGCACGCATCCATGCTCTCACGCACGCACGCATCCATGCTCACACGCACGCACGCATCCATGCTCGCACGCACGCACGCATCCATGCTCGCACGCATCCATGCTCTCGCGCAATCGCACGCATCCATGCTCTCGCGCAATCGCGCGCATCCATGCTCTCGCGCAATCGCGCGCATCCATGCTCTCGCGCAAACGCGCGCATCCATGCTCTCGCGCAATCGCGCGCATCCATGCTCTCGCGCAATCGCGCGCATCCATGCTCACACACACAAGTATACATCCGCTCTCATACATACATACATATTTTTATATGTATATTCTGTTGTGAAAAATTATATTCAGTTCTCAGCAGAGAGAATGCCTTTTTAAGAGGCAGAAAAATGTTGCTGTTCCGTATTTTAATTAACTCACTTAATTATCTTTTTTTTTTGTCTACAAATATGTGTTTCTGGTTAATTGATATTTAACAGAGAAATTCATAGTTGTTTTAGCAGGAATGTTAATTTGCACTGTACTGTTTTGGGAAAACATAGCAAAAGAAATGAATTCTAAAACGTAAAAAATAAAAATAAAAAAAGATTCCCGTAAATGAGTCTTGGAATAAATTTACACAATGCTAACGTGTAAACTTGCGCATGTATGTAAGGGATTTAACAAAGTACAGGAGTTAAGGCCTACTTCAAAGGATGAAGGATCATGTAAGGATGTTTTATTTTACTGAGGCGGTAGTAGATAAGTGGAACAGCCTCCCAGCAGATCAGGCCGCAGCTCCCTAGTCACACCTCTGTCACAGCCACTAATCCAGAAGCTTTCCAGCCTTTTAACTTTTGGCAGGATGGGGGGGGCATATGCCTGGGCAACGGAAATGCTCCTGCGCTACTCGGTCAGACCTAAGGGTTTCTGCTCCGAGTGGCTTTGTCTTATTCTGTATACATGTTAATGGCATACGTTGCGTTATCCTTTTATTTCCAGATTATCAGGCGGGATTACAGCTCGGTCAGGACCCTTCCAACGACTGTAATGATAACCAGCGGACGGTGCGTATCGTCGTACAGAAGCAGGGGCAGAATGAACCGATGCTGGGCATGGATTACCGGCAACGCAAAATCACCATTCAAAACAGTGAGTGTCCGCCTTTTGCTAATCACCTAGAAAGTGTAGTTTTGATCCAAAAATGGGTATTTTATGGCAGGTTTCTACAGTTCATAGAGCTCATCTGGTCCGGTATAATTCAATAGGCAAAGAGACTTTGGTGAAAGCTCACTGTTTTAACTATACAGTATACAGGTCGTCCTGCCGCAGATTGGGGCTGGCCCTTCATAATGTGAAGTAAATAAGCTGAAAAACAACTGACAACTGTCCCGTTAGTGAATAGACCCAAGCGTTACTCTGTCGACCTTGCAGAGCTTTGTCCCTCCTGCCAGGGACATCCTGGAAGCCTTTCTGTTACCATGGACTAGAAAGCCATTTGGTTCTCGCTCTGTTTTCTGAGCCCAATCAATGACAAACACCTTGACTCCTTATCATACTGCCTGTGGGAAACAATGGAATGACTCAGTCTTAATCACTTATCCGGACACTCTGACTAATGAAAGTATATGAAGGAATAGACTTTATCAGCATATAAAAACTCCTTAGAAACAACTCCACTTTTGTGGAAATTGGTCGGGGTGGTGAATGGAGAAAAATAGGACCCTCGCCAATGAATTCTAGCAGCGTATTCTAGCTTAGGCCCAGGCAGGAAGGTTGAGGGGGAGGCTTGCGGAAAACCAGCGGGCCGTGTGCAGGTTTAGCCTCTATTATATCATATACTAGCGCTCAGCAGTAAGGACAGAGCCCACAGAGGTATGCACTGCCCTCTGTCATAGAAAGGTCACACAGATAAATCACAGGTGACATCATAGTTTTCATAAGAAGCCAATTAAAAACATGTAGTTGCCACAATTAGCCGAGTTACTGGAATAGAATCTGACTATTAATGGGTCAATATTTCAGTCTGAGGGTTCCGTTACATTATATTTATTTATATAGCTCCAGAAGATTCCGTAGGGGTTAACTCATTTAGAAAGTTTTTCTGGCTTTTGCTTAAGCAGTAACTTTAACAGTGTTTATAGGAATTAGATGCTAGCCATAAAATAGAATTGCGAATTTAGGGTTGACAACCTTTGTCAATTATAGAAATCGATGCAACGCAGAGTTGTGATATATGTGTGTGTGTGCGTGGTCCAACACTGCCACCTAGTGGTACTGTTGGACCAGTTCTAATGCTCTTCCCCTATATTGAGCCTTATTAAACCTGTGGCGTTACACACATTGCCCCCTTAGAGGCTGTATTGTGTGTTAAAGGCATGACGCTCTTTTCTGTTACAACTCTTAAAAAAAAAAAAACAAATTAAAAAAAAATAAATAAAAGCTTCTGGCCCACTTTAAGCCAATAAACCTGGATAACTTGTATTTTAGAAGAGAAAATACTTTAGATTACTGAATAATTTAGATTTTAAATATTTTTTAAATATTGAATCCATAAGGGGTGGCAGTTTGGTTGTTTTTACCTGCAGGATTCCAGAATAATGCAGGCGGATTTGCAGAGAATCATTTGCAACAATGTAAACAATTCTGTTTAGAACACTCGGCGATCTGACAGCCCCGTTCATAAAGTCTTGCCGACTCGCGTTGGAATCCATTCTGTAATCTGACCTCGTATTTTTAATTTGATTTCCCAGAGGCAGACCTGGTGATCAGTGAGGTGATGTGGTGGGACCATGGCGTGTATTTCTGCAGCCTGCAAGCCCGAGGCGACACGTCGGGCGACATGGACAAAGAAGTCAAGATGATTGTGCTCCGTAAGTGCGATAAATAAAAATAGTGCAAGTGCTTTATCGATCTGTGTTTTATCTTCCACTTTATTATTATTATTATTATTACCGTATTGGCTCGAATATAGGCCGCGCTTCCCCCCCCCCACTGTAAGTCTTTAAAGTGGGGGTGCGACCTATATTCGGGGTCTAGCGCCCGACGCCCGGGACATGCAGTCCCAGGCGCCGGACAGGCAGCGGGGTTAGGATACAGATCCCCCGCAGCGGTGCAGGGGACCTGCATCCTTCTCCCCGATACGCTCAGACAGCCTCCCCTGCCAGCACTTCCCACGGGGGGGGGCAGCATATCTCGGGGGGGAGGAGGAGGACAGTGGCAGCATATCTCGGGGGGGAGACAGAGTGACAGCATGTTTTTTTTGGTGCTTTTTTTAAAGAAAAAAACTTTTAGGGTGCGGCCTATATACGGGGGCGGCCTATATCCGAGCCAATACGGTATTATTATCGTGAAACTTTGAAGTCCAGATTTGTGAAATCTGCAAGAAAAAAAGTTAAAAAGAAAAAAAAAGTCCTGACAGCATAATCCAAAAGATGGGTTTGTAAGTTGTTTCCATGGTGATGGCCAGGTGGAGGGCGAGTAGTGTGTGTTTTGGGGAGTGTAGGAATCCGAATTCCTTGCAGGAACTGAAAATGCTTGAATTGTCTGAAAAAGGGCAGATTAAGCAGATTTTTTCTTTATTTTCCTTTGAGGAGTGGACTCTAGGAGGAGAGAAAAGGTCATTTCAGAACACTTTCCCTTTATTAAACATAGTTTGTTTTAAAGGTTAGAATACGTTAAACGTTAGAATAAGGAAGGCCTTCAAGCAAATGCATATAATGGCAAAAGAAAGAAATATACAGTAACCGAGCCCTACGATTTTTTTAACTATACTCTAAATGCTGTTTAGGTGACGGGGGTCTAGAGAGAAATTATATTATAAATAACCCAATGAACAGGCTGTAGGAATGAAGCACAAAGGGTTAAGTTGTGGTATGATGTGTCTGGGGTAATAGCGGAATGAGGCTTTGTGCCAAAATGAGGGAGAGTCTGGATTTTTTTGGACTGCTGGGGTTGACCTTGGTACCTCCATCTTGTAGGCATTATTTTTTATAACATTTTGTACTTTTTCTGCGGTTTTGAAGACTAGATGTTACATTGTGATGGTTAACCCTTCTTGTGCCAGATAATTAACACTACAGATTCTAAGCATTGCTATAAAACGCTTCTTCCCCTCAACCTCTGCTTCCGAATAGAGATTTCTGTGATTTCGGTTTAATTATCTCGCAAAGTAATATGTAATAATTGTAGGGTAGGTGGCTTTCCGGCTGTAACCCAGAATCCTCAGACAGCATATTGCTCTGTCCTGGCTGGCGGAGGGTAATAAAAGTAGTTTTACTTCTGGCCAAGAGCTGCTGTCAGCCATACTGTTGAAGAACTTATTGAATTAAATAATGACATTTCTAAAATAATAATTTTATGGCACCTTGTAAAGGAAACCAATATCGTGAACCAGACTGGACACTAAATGGTCGAGCCGCTTGGCGTTACTGACACGAGGGCCACCGCTATTTTCTACGCAAGCCTAGCCAGATCTTTAATAAACAGATACACAGTAGCTATCATACATGGAGAAACATTGTTGCGTTTGCCCACAGATTGGCTGACGGTCCTGTTCATCGTTCTGGGAGGGCTGCTGCTTATACTGCTCCTCAGTATATGTTGGTGCCAGTGTTGTCCTCAGTGCTGCTGCTGCTATGTCCAGTGCCCATGCTGCCCAACCAGGTGCTGCTGCCCAGAAAAAGGTAAGCAAGAGTTTCCGTGGGCTTATGAGCCAATTCAAACGCGGTTTGACAAAAAACATGTTTGCCGCACAAGTTTGTGTTATTTTTTGGTATAAATGACCTTCTTAACTTCCCTGTGCACATTATTTTGATGGGTCTGCTTAAAAAGATGGAGCATCAGAAAGATGGTGTTAACACGTTATTATTATTCGTTCCAGCCATTGCCCGGCACCGGTACATGAAGCAAGCGGAGGCTCTTTTTCCTTGGGTTGTGGATCAGCCGATGTACGCAGGAGCGGCAAACTCCAAAAGTTCTTCTTACCAGCTCAACCCGTTGCTTCAGCAAGGTGTGATCAGATGTTTAATAATGGAGTATTTTTTTCGAAGCTCTGTGACATAAAATGTGCTAATTTTCTTTTGTTTTTTTCTTTAGATATTTCATTGCAGAACAGCTTGCCGGTGATGAGGCAAGCGAGTTACCCCCCGTCCACTAACAGAGTCCTCGATTTCTTGGAGACAGAAATAAAAAACCTTAACACAGTACAGCCTGCTGGCAGCCATTATGGCGGCGGACATCAGCAAAGTGTGCTGTCATCGCTAGGGGACATCGGAGTGCGGAATGTAGAACGTAGGGTCATCCAACTTCCTCCAATAGAACACATTATCGGTTCCCAAAGAACCAGTAACTCATCCCAACAACGGAGGAATATGAACTCGTGGGATCCACTGGAAGGCGATAGAGACAGACGGAGGAACAGATCTCTGGAAGACAGCTATTCCACGGAGATGGATTGGAGAGAGCAAGACAGACATCGCAATGAAAGGGCTCATGGATATAGGAGGGAGACTCCGAGCGGTGGCCGTACAAGAAGGGATCCATCTCCTTACCGTCGACACGATCGTGATTATCATAGTGATGATTCCATTTATGACGACCGTCGTGGTCGTTCCAACGTCTCTTCGGCGAGAACCCAGAACCCTAATAGAAGGGCTTCTCCAGAGAGAGGAGAGCAGAGGTCAGGAAGGAGCCCGGACCGCCATTCAAGACAACAACAACGCAGAAGGAGCCTTTCTCCACCCCACCGACGAGGCTCATGGAGCTCGGAAGATGAGCGAGAGCATCCCCGAGGTCGAAGGGAAAGACGAGATTATGAATGGCCCGAGAAGCCACCCAGCTACAAGTCTATTGATGTCACCGTAGGAAAGAGTTCAGCTCACCGGCCAGGAACTGGGAGACAGTCTGTGAGTTTAGTGGCCTAACATACTCCAGTTATAGTTTTTTGAGGGGTGAAAATATTATTCTGTGCATGTGTATGCCCCTGTTCCTTCCATGAGAGGTCACAGAAGGGTTCATTCCTGATCCCAACTGGTAGGAGAGAATGCATGTGGAGCACATGTGCAGGAATTATGGCAGAAAGTAAACCATTTATCCATTAACCGTGAAAAAAAGGATATGATGGTAGCAGTAATCGGTGGGGGGGTGGGGGGGTTGTAATATAAAATAGGGAAGGTGAGGATGGGGAATAAAAAGCACTACTAACCAATGTTTTTTTTTGTCAGTCTCCCCTATTGAGAATATTAACAATTTTATTGGCATATGGAACCATTCTTAAAAACGTGCCTGTTCTTAACAGTTCTTCTTCTCTTTATCCAGGATCGGGCTAGTTCCAGGAGCGGAAGGAGTATGGTCATTTAACAAGAAATGAAAGCGCAGCATGTGGACTCCAGTTGGCCACAACCCATTCCTAGAGTGGACTGCAATGATAGGAGTTGGGGGTCCACAGCAGCTGGAGGTTAATTGAGCGATGTTTTTACCCTTCTGGAGCTGTCGGTTATCTTAGCCCAAAATTGCTCATGTTTGTGTTCAGACGGGGTAAAGCTGGCATCTGGGCTGTCACGAGAACTCATCAACAAATCAAATTTTAGTAAAATTGGCAACACTGTCATTTTTTGGGAGGGCTTAACAGAACAGTAATTTTTTCCTGATCTGAGAGATCATCCAACAAGCAAACATTATCTCCATATTGGTTTTTTTTGTGTGTGTGGAAGGTTCTGAAGAGCTGCTGAAATAGTCTGCCTAGGATAATATTGGTGTGGATGCTGCAATTCTGAACCCAGCCACTAGGGGGAATACTTTGCGTGCAAATGAATCAGAGATCCAACAGTGCAGCTCGTGAGTCGATAGGTGACGGCCTTCAAGAGAGCAACCAGCGGACTTGGTCACCACGTTTAGCTCAAACACACGGATCAATAAAGCAAACACAAACTACATATGTGCTAGTTTACTCAAGTCGTGTCACGCGTGTGACAGTCGTATCAGGATCCTACATACCTTCTCTATGACCATTTTTGGGGTGTATTGGCGAAGGGTATTTTAATTGCTTTGTTTTAAAACTCGTTATCATATAAATACACCTCACTCCCTGTCCCAGTCAATCGCTTGTTTTAAATGTTAATTTTAAATTGATATTGTCTTAAGAAATGAACATCGTTAAATCTGCTACCGTTGTAGAATTGTATAGTTTTGTTTTTTTTTGCTTTAAATTGGCTTTTTTAATGACAGATTTATTTTTAAAACTGAGTTTTGTTTCTGTAAATATTTGGCATAATTAGACTAGTTTTTATTGTCATTTTTGTACGTGTCATGTAAATAATTGAAATGTTTGACATATGGGAACCCCGGCTTTTTATGCCTTAAATTTTATGGTGGATAATGCCATATTCTTCCCCCTTTTGTCCTAAGCATTACACGGCTTAGACAAGTTAAAGGGTCAACATCAGAATAAAACAAAAAATAAAACGGAGTGTGTTCTTTTAAGAAGTTATTTCTGAATGAAACTGTAATTCTTACTCATTACCAAGAATTATTGTGTCACGTGGAAATGCGCTCCTTATGGGCATACCTGGGAGCTCTCCCGGTTTGACCCGGAGATTGGTGGGTCAAGCACTGCTTATCCGGTTCTCCTGGTCAAGACCCGAATCCTCCGGGTCGCGGGGTCTTGACATGCCCCACTCCCCGCCCATTTCCCCTTTAAAGGGGGGTGTTTCCCGCTGCCAACAGCAGGAGCCCCCCGACGACAATGTGCAGTCCTGACCATGACCCGCAAGGGAAGGTTGCCTACTGGCATGCCCCACAACAGAGCGCCTCACCCGAGTACCCGCATCTAGCAGGTACTCGGCACTTACCCGAACCATCCACTGCCGGTATACCCGAACACCTGCGTGACATCCATTCAGTGCTTGGTTGTTTTTGTAGGCAACCTGCAACCTCCTGCAACCATAGCTCCACGGAGTTCATTGACTTCTTGCTATACTTCTGGACTCTGCTATTAACTTTCACAGCAAAATACACAGCGTTGGTATATTCTACATCGCTGTTGCCTTATTCTGTTCCTCATTTGGTTCAATAAATCTGTTTTACACGAGTCCCTGCATACTGGGCTCCTTTCCGGAGTCCAACGTTACACCTACTGTGTTTCTGCTTTCTGTCCACAACATTCTACTGAGACGCTCGCCACCAAAGTTCTGACTTTAAGAGCGCCATCTAGTGGCAACTTTACAAATCTACTGAAAGGGAAACCTAGTCTGTGAGGTTTAATGACTAGTGGCTACACTTTTTTTTTCTCTTGCAAGAGAGAATTAGATTTAATAATAATAATAATAATAAAAGTTAAATTTTATTTGTTGAGCTCGCTCTTTTCTTTATGTTTCAGGCTACGAGGATTATTTCCCTCGTTGTGGACTAAGTGGCAACGAGACCCTTGGCGACTTTAAAACTTAATGAAACTTTCCACTCCACCAAAAGGCTTTTACTCGCATGTATAAGAGCAGGGTTATCCTGATCAATTTGTGAGCTTTTAACCCCTTAGGTTAGATCAAGCTTGCAGTGATCTGTAGTCTTCACTCTTCCCGTTTAACACACTCTGCAATATACATAAAATGGAAAAAAGATCATAATGCATACAAATATGGCGTTTTATTCCACAATATAAAGGAAAGGAGGCACACGATGTTCGCACAGAGACTCACTTGAAGCATATAGGATATAGCAGTGTTAATAACTGGAACACCTTGAAGTTTGCAACTCATCTCAGCATTTCTGGAATACTGGGGTTACAACGCGTTTCGCCCTCCTGGAGATTCTTCTCGTGATGCATTAATGAACTTCCCATTCTCTTATTTATATGATAATGATTTTTTTTATTCATAAAATTGCTATATTTGCTATATGGCTAATTTACATATCCGCTGTCTGATAATTACACTTAATCATCTGATCGATATATATGTCCATTATCTTGTGTTTCTCCAGAAAAACACACACCAAACTCTAAATTTATCAGTTTGTCTTAGTCTGTCAATTCCAATCTTGTCATTAAGCGCTGCTTAACCCCTTAAGGACCGGGCTCATTTTTCGTTTTGTACCCTGTGGGACCGCAGCTGTTTTGACACTTTTTTGGTGCTTGTGTTCAGCTGTAATTTTCTCCTCACCCATTTAGTGTACCCACATAAGTTATATATTGTTTTTTTCAGGACAAGATGGGCTTTCTTCAGATACCATTATTTTGATCGTATCATCTTATTTACTATAAAAAAAATAAAAAAAACATGGTGAAAAATTGAAAAAAACACATTTTATGACTTTTATTTGAAAAATCTTTTACTCACCTAAAAAAGCAAGTAAAAAAACTAGCTAAATAGATTCTACTACTTGTCCTGAGTTTAGAAATACCCAATGTTTTTATGTTTTTTTGCTGTTTTTTGTAAGTTATAGGGCAATAAGTACAAGCAGCGTTTTATGATTTCCAAATCTTTTTTAACAAATCTGGTCATTCTGCCTCCATCTCCTCTTTGGAAGATCTTTGAAGCCGGTTAACTCAATTTAACTCCCTCAAACCATATATTTTTGAAAACTAGACACCCCAGGGTATTCCAAATGCTGTTATTTTAACCCTTTCCATGCACCAATTATAGAACTACACTTTGTCAAACTTTGTAATAGTAATTTTTTTTATTTTTTTTGTCACACAAATTGTACTTTAGTTATAGATATACAGGTTCTGGTATATGTCACTGTCAAACAACCCCCCAATATGTGTTCAGGAACATCTCCTGAGTACAGCGATACCCCACATGCATGGGTTTGTCAGATTGTTTGGCTGGTAAAAGGCTACTTTTGGGGCATGCGTAATCCAGGTGGTCATTTGGTCATTCTGCCTCCATCTCCTCTTTGGAATATCTTTGAAGCGGGTTAACTCAATTTAACCCATTCAAACCATATATTTTTGAAAACTAGACACCCCAGGGTATTCCAAATGCTGTTATTTTAACCCTTTCCATGCACCAATTATAGAACTACACTTTGTCAAACTTTGTAATAGTATTTTTTTTTTATTTTTTTTCCACACAAATTGTACTTTAGTTATAGATATACAGGTTCTGGTATATGCCACTATCAAACACCCCCCCAATGTGTGTTCAGGAACATCTCCTGAGTGCAGTGATACCCGACATGCATGGGTTTGTCGGGTTGTTTGAGATTTAAAATGCCACATTTGGGAAGTGCGCTTTTTTTCTCCATTTTGGTCAGTCTGTACCTATGCCCTATCTTTGAGCTTGGCCACTCCAATTTACCCCATCAGCCATTTTTTATATATATTAGACACCCCTTGGGTATTTGAAGTGCTTTTATTTTAACTCTTTGTTGAGATTTTTGAGAAATTTTAGCACTTGCTCAAAATAATAAACTTTATTTTTTTATTTTATTTTTAATACTTTTTTTATATTTTTTTTTACACATTTTGCAATGTACTGGATGGTTCATCTAGTGACATCACTGCATAATTATTTTTAAATGTTAGAACATTTTTTTTTAATTTTTTTTCCATTTTTTATTTTTTTTTATTTTTTTTTGAATATTTTACTAATCACATAGTGATTAGAAAGCTGGGTTCCATTGACTTGCATGGTTGAATGCAGTACCTGTATTCAACCTGCAAGTGGAGCCAGAGTTCTCTAGAGGGTCTGGAGACCGTCTAGCTAACTCTATGATCTTTATTGTTTATTTTCCCGGGCCGCCGCCATCTTGCTTGATGGCGAAGATCACCGGCAGCTGCGGCTGTGACCGCTCTCCGGAGCGGTCACAGTCCATCCAAAGGTAAGTGTTTGGTGTCGCTGGATGCCTCCTGATCGAGGCATTCCAGCGACACCATTTAAGTTTAGGAGGCGATCGTCGATCGCCTCCTAAACGCTTTTAAAACGGGCGTACAATGTATGGCGGCTGTTGACGCCCCGGGGAGGGGCCAGACATGGCCCCCGATGCCGATCTCGGCGTTACTGAATGCCTCGACATCGAGGCATTACAGTAACGCCGTTTAAGCGAAGAAAGTGATCGTTGATCACTTTCTAAGCTTATTTTATTTTATGACGGTTCAGGACCGGCAAAGGTCAGGACCGGCAAAGGTCGCGAAGGGGTTAAATTGTTAGCGCTATATAAATAAAAGATAAAGAAAAAAATATTTGTTTTACCAATCATATAGATTTTAGGTAAATTAAAGTTTATTAAGTTTTTAGAATAAAGTACAATAAACATCGAGACAAATGGAAAAAACAAAATGTAAACAGGGCTATATCAGAAAAGACAATGTCCCCTAAGCAAGTAGGGGTTTGAGGACTAGAGGTGATCATACAGAGGGGCCTTGCAAAGACCGCACCTCTCCTCTGAGACAAGAAACAGGAGTTGTGGAGCAATGCGGAGTGGTGAGCCCATAAAAGTAAACACAAAATTGAAGTTGCTGCATGCCCCTGACATCACGAGAAAAAAAAAAAAATTATGGGGGGGACAGACAAAGACAAACATGCAACACACAAGTCAGAAAGGAGGAGAACATAGACGGGCGAGGGAGAAGGAAGGGAAAGGAAAGAAAAAAAAAAGGGGGGGAATCGGTGAGGGGAGGAGGGAGGGATAGGAGAGAAAGGGTCAAGAGGGAAAAGAAGAGGCGCAAGAAAAGAAAGCCGCGCAATGAAATGGTGCGAAAGAGAAGGGGAGAGGACAAGAGAGGCGTAGGGAAGCGTCAGAGCGCAGGCAGGAAGGAAGGAAAAAGGTAAGCAGCTAGCAAAGAATCTATTGTCGAAGCAATGAGGCCAAAACAGGCAAGGATTGGAAGGACAGCCAGCATGCCCATGTCCCGGTGTAAGTCTCCATCCTATCGGTGGCTAGGTGGACCAGTTCTTCCATGCCCCGTATCTCCTCCACCCGGGACACCCACTGACGCAAAGTAGGGACCTCGGCGCGCCGCCAATAAAGCAGAATAAGACTATATGCCGCATTGAGAAGATAGCAGAGGACCGAGCGCTTCATTTGACCCAATGATCTCCCTGAATGAAGAAGAAGACCCAGTCCCGGGGACGGTGGGACCGGTTCCCCCGAGCCCTCCCCCAAGCAACGGAACACACCAGCCCAAAAGGGCTGAAGGCGACCACAACTCCACCAGACATGTAGGTAGGTACCCCTCTCCACCCCACACCTCCAGCATGTCGGATCACCCCCCAGTCCCATCCTGCTGAGTGCCACCAGAGTCCTATACCACATCGTCATTATCTTATAAGCCGTCTCCTGGTATCGAGAGGCGATTAGGGCTGAAACAACTAATCGATAAAATCTATAATAATCGATAATGAAAATCGTTGTCAAACCAATCCGGCAGGCGTTTTAATCCTATCGATATAAAGAGTTTGTTGTCTGGCCCGCAGCGCTCTGGCCAAGAGGCGCCCACTTTTGTTCCCGTGTTCATAAAAGAGAGAGCGGGTACGCAGAAACGTCCTCTGGAAGTCATAGTTAAGAAATGTGGTCAAGCGGCGCCTTAAGTCAGACAGTTCAAGATAAGTCTTTCCGTCACAGGAGGGCTTGTGGACCGATTCCAGCGCGGCTATACGCCGCGTAAGATCGGAGATGTCCTGCGTCCGGAGCTTTTTAAGGTAGGACGCCTTACCGATAAACACACCCCTAATTGTGCTTTTGTGGGCTTCCCATACCGTGGGACAATTTACCTCCGAGTCAGCGTGTTCTCGAAAAAAGTGCGACAGTTGCTCAGAGACCTCCTGAATCACCTCCTCATTAAGGGTCCATTAGGGGAGCGCTCATGTATTCCATTCAATATAAAAAAAAAATCTGCCCAATGTATCCCGGATTTTGCACTCACAGTTTAACTGTGTTGGTCAACACATATAACGGAGGTGTCCTCAGCATCCTCGCATGGAATGTATGTCAGGGAACACAAAAAGGAACAGAGGGTATCCAATAGTGTAATACTGTTGTAAGTGCCGAGAACGCAAAAGTGGAAGTATACTTACACTTAAAACAGCATGTAAAAGCCCGTAGTCTCTGGTGGCAATCGGGTCCTGTTTACGTGTGCCTCAATCCAGTGGGTCCAGGTGGGTGTGCAGTATAACAGATAACTGCCCACACTGTAGGTATGGTACAAAAATTATTTACTTATTTCCAGGTAACAATATACTGGATATATATATATATAAAAACACTGTGTAGTGCTTTAAAATCGAATAGTAAAAATAATAAAAATAATTAAAAGTAAAATAAAGAAAAAGCTTCATCAGGAGTGACTTTCTTCATCCGTAGCGGTTCTTTTAAATGTTCGGAGCCATCTGCATTTCTGTTGCTGACGTCAGTTCGAGTTACTTCCGGGTTTCAATCATTCATTCTTGCCCAGCAGGTGGCAGATGTCCCGGTCAGTGTATAGGATGGAAGGTAAGTGGCGGTGTTTGTCAGCAGGTGGCAGATGTCCCGGTCAGTGTATAGGATGGAAGGTAAGTGGCGGTGTTTGTCAGCAGGTGGCAGATGTCCCGGTCAGTGTATAGGATGGAAGGTAAGTGGCGGTGTTTGTCAGCAGGTGGCAGATGTCCCGGTCAGTGTATAGGATGGAAAGTAAGTGGCGGTGTTTGTCAGCAGGTGGCAGATGTCCCGGTCAGTGTATAGGATGGAAGGTAAGTGGCGGTGTTTGTCAGCAGGTGGCAGATGTCCCGGTCAGTGTATAGGATGGAAGGTAAGTGGCGGTGTTTGTCAGCAGGTGGCAGATGTCCCGGTCAGTGTATAGGATGGAAAGTAAGTGGCGGTGTTTGTCAGCAGGTGGCAGATGTCCCGGTCAGTGTATAGGATGGAAGGTAAGTGGCGGTGTTTGTCCGGCAGGTGGCAGATGTCCCGGTCAGTGTATAGGATGGAAGGTAAGTGGCGGTGTTTGTCCGGCAGGTGGCAGATGTCCCGGTCAGTGTATAGGATGGAAGGTAAGTGGCGGTGTTTGTCAGCAGGTGGCAGATGTCCCGGTCAGTGTATAGGATGGAAGGTAAGTGGCGGTGTTTGTCAGCAGGTGGCAGATGTCCCGGTCAGTGTATAGGATGGAAGGTAAGTGGCGGTGTTTGTCAGCAGGTGGCAGATGTCCCGGTCAGTGTATAGGATGGAAGGTAAGTGGCAGTGTTTGTCCGGCAGGTGGCAGATGGGTGAATTGACGTGATGCGGAGGAGTGAAAAATCATTATCCCTGCAAATACCGAGGCGTGAGACGAGACAGGAAGGTGCCGATCAACAAGTATTATTGTGTGATCAGTGCGGGAGGCGAATTGACGGCAGGCTAAGCATGTCGTATGCCCACATTGTGTACATCCGACCACTATGATCGGTACGGCAGGCAGAAAAGTCGCGGAACGGACATAACAAACCCCCACCCTGTACATCCGATCACAGTATAGATAGAGGACAGGTGGATTACGGGTTTGATAAGAAATAAGTTCCTTAATAAGGGTGCAATAGCCCTCTATCCGGCTCTTTAGTGTGGGTGCTTATTGCAATGTATGTTGGGTGTATAAGGGTATACAGGGATATCGCAAAATGTCATAAGGATAAATAAAAGGTGTCTATTAATAAAAATAATAATGAAAAATATTTCATGAAAATAATAAAAGTTATGATTTAAAAGGTGTGGTTTTTTTATATATATGTATGTATATTGCTGTGTTATGTTGAAAAAAAAATGGGGGAATGTATTGTTTTTATACATATAGAGATCATGTATGTCGTGAATGGGGTGTTAATAATTCAGGTATTGTGGGTTTTTTCAAAAATTCGATACTGCCCCATGTATGCAGCATTTTTGTCAGATATGTGCTAGGATGTCTAGTTCCATGTTGAGTCCCCCATTTTTATATGTTTTGAGTTTGAAGATCCACTCTGTTTCCCTTTTAGACAGGTTCTCCACTGTGTTACCCCCCCCCCCCCAGTGTTTTGGAATCCAATCAATGCCAATTATTTTAAGTGTCTCTTCTGAAAAACATTGCAATACATGTCCGTTCTTTTCAGCCCCGACTCCGACGAAAAAGTGCACGCAGAGCAGAGGAGAGCAGGGGGGAGGGGATCTAGGAGAGAGAAAGAGAGAGAGGAGAGAAAAAAAAGGGGGGGGGAGAGAAAGTCGGGAAGGGGATCTTAGGAAGGAGGGGGCGAGAAAGGAAAGGAAGGAGAGGGAAAGGAAGGAGAGGGGAACACACCACAGGGAGACGAAACACACAACACGCAAACACGTGGAAGCCCGATGGGCGTGTATAGGCGTGTATCAGCAGAGATCAGGGAGAGCGATGGCGGGGAGGCCAAGCACTCTGAAAGATGTGGTCCGATCTGCTAGGGGCGAACGGAAGCACCGCCTTGGATAGCTGCGAGAAGGGAAGGAACAAAAAGATGAAAAATTAGTTCACTCCGTGTTACTCCACAGCCTTAGCTCACAATTTAATAGAAAGAACAAACCATCCGTGAACAAACATAGGTCACAATAACCATCCAAAAAAAAAACCCACCCGGATAAGCAAATCCCCCCCCCCCAGCGCCAAGTTCGCCCAAAAAAAAAAAAAAAAAACCCTTGAGTGAGAGCAATACGAGCGGGCCCGGGAAAGTGACAGCCTCGTCTTGTCCGGAGATTGTGAACACAGGGACAGCCGGACCCTCAATGAGCAGCTACAGGGATGATTACATTAAAGTATTTTCATACACTGCAGTGCATTTATTTGATAAAAAGGTTTTGTACCGTGTTAGCCGTTGAGAAAACAGGCGAAAAGTATAGTTAAAATGATACCATTTATTGGCTAACTGAGAGTTTGATTGCGAGCTTTGGAGACCAAGTTGTTAGGTCCCTTCCTCAAGCATTAATGCACACTGTAATACCATTTGTGGCAGTTCTCCCCACGGGTGGAACATCTTGCAGTTAGAGTCTTATAAAGCCGGTTTGCGTGTGTGTGTGTGTGTGTGAGGTGGTGCAAAATGTGCAATAGTTTGAAGCTGTGAAGTCTATACACATATATGTCTACATGTGAGTGTGAAGCATGTAGGAAAGTGACAACCCCATCTTGTCCATAAATTGGGAACATGGGGACAGCCGGTCCCTAAATGAGCAGCTACAGGACAGGGAGGCTAAATACGGCTACCCGCAGGCAAAAAAAACCCCCAAAAACCCTGAGTGATAGCAAAATGAGCGGGTCTGGTAAAACGACAGCCCTCACTTGGATATAGAATTTGAGCATAGGGACAACTGACCCCAAATGATGTGGCTACAGGGTAACGGGGCCAAATACGGCAACCAGCAAAATAGAAATCATAATAAAAACACCCCAAGGTACAGTGCATGAACAACAATGACACACAATGCAAACATGCGAAATCAGCAGCATACAGTATACCAGTGCGCGGTCGCAGATCCCGGATACCATGTTAGAACAGACCGCAGCCGGGCAGCAATAGGCCACGGCGTGTGCTCAAAAAGAACACACACAAACTTGTGATACCATCAGCGTGTTCTGAAAGTAATGGAGACCCTCATTCATAAGGTGCAATATAAAAAAAAAACAAAAAAAAACAATCCCCTAGAACATGAGTAGGCTTAGCTAAGGGTGTCACTCTTCACGTAGAAGCGGGTGGCGCCGTCCATCATCCGTGTCACCTCCGTGCCGCGTTCTGGACCGCCTGGGCGCTGCGGTAGTGCGAGGAGCTGGAGCAGAAGCAATCCCTGAGAGAGACCAATCTTCCACCTGCGGTGCGCACAAACCGAGGGCGGGGGCTACGTCTGCGATGTCGCTCTGTTTCTTCACAGTATAGGTGGCGCCGTTATGGGTGATGGTCAGCTGAAACGGAAAACCCCAGCGGTATCTGATGCCTTTGTCTTGAAGCAAAGTGGTGAACGGTCTCAGCATCTGCCGGTTGTGCAGCGTGATGGCAGAGAGATCTTGAAACAGCGCCAGTGGCTGGCCCTCAAACGTGAATGTACGGGAATTACTTGCTTTTGCCATGATTTCTTCTTTCAAAATAAAATCCTGGAAGCAACATATGATGTCCCTTGGTGGATCCACGGGCCTACCCCGGGGCCGTAGTGCGCGGTGTACCCTGTCTAGGCGGATAGGAACGTATGGGTCGCGGCCTAAGATTGAGTTGAAAAGCCGCTGTAATATGGCCCTTAAGTCTTCGGCGCCATCTGATTCCCACAGGTCCCGCACCCGAATATTGTGCCGTCTACCTCTGTTCTCGAGGTCGTTTGCTGCATCGCCGTCAGTTGTTGCGTGTAGCGAGTGTGTGCGTCTTCAAGGTGAGTTGTTCGTCTCTCCACTCCCGTTATGTCAGCACGGAGGGCTGCTACTTCCTCGTGAAGAGCGCGTTTAACCTCCGCAATGAGGTTGCTAAAGTCTGCCTTGGTAGGCAAGGAGCGGAACATCTCCTGCAGAGCATCTGCTGATGGAGCGGCACCGGCCTGAGAAGGTGAGTGAGGGGCCTCGTCGGAAGCCGTCATGCTCGCAGGGGAGGACGCCATGTTGGGTGATGGGGGCTGCGTGTCCAAGGCCGCGGGGGTCTGGAAATACTGCCGGAGCGAATGCCCTGACGATCTCGGCTGTGACTCCGGGGGCTCCTGGCGCTGAGAGGGCCGTCTCATCTTGCCCATGGTGAACTATGTGGTCGGATGGATGCGGATGAAGGCGAGCTCGCTGCGGAGCAGGAGATTCAAGCTGCCATCTTCAAGCGAGGCAAGCCACGCCCCTCCAATCATATAGATTTTAACCCAAAAAATTATATTTATATAAGGACAGGATATTATCATGTTCTTTTAACATTACATTACATTTATTTATAAAGCGCCGGTCGATTCCGCAGCAGTGTTACATTCATTAGAGTAATTTATAAACACATTACACATACAATAACAAACTGGTGCAAAGGAGAAGAGGGCCCTGCTCTTTCGAGCTTACAATCTAGTCTGTGGTTGAGGGGAGTGAGACAATAGGAGAGGACGGCTTGGATGGGGATGAGTTGATCTGCTTCTGATGTGTTGAAGCCGTTTGTTGCGATGGCTGTGATTAGGATGATGGTTGGGAGCTATGTAATGTACGCTTCCCTGAACAAGTGGGTTTTCAAAAAGGTTTTGAAAGTCGATTACAAGGCAGAAAGTCTGACGGAACAGGCAAGGGAATTCCACAGGAGGGGAGCGGCCTGGGTGAAATCCTGGATACGGGAGTGGGAAGCGGTAACAACAGTAGAAGAAAGCTGCAGGTCATGATAGGAGCGAAGAGGGCGGGTAGGGGTGTATTTGGATAGGGGAATAGAGATGTAAGGGGGTGCCGAGTTGTTGAGGGCTCTATAGGTCAGGGTTAGAAGTTTAAATTTGATTCTGAAGGGTATGGGGAGCCAATGAAGTGATTGGCATAGTGGAGCAGCGGATGAGGAGCGGCAGCAGAGAAAGATTAATCTAGCTGCAGTGTTGAGGATGGATTGAAGCGGTGAAAGGCGGGAGAGGGGGAGACCGGTTAGTAGGCAGTTGCAATAATCCAGGCGGGATATCACAAGGGAGTGGACTAGTAACTAGGTGGTATTTTGCGTGAGGAAAGGGCGGATTTGGGAGAGGTTTTTCAGGTGGAGGCGGCAGGATTTGGTGAGGGACTGGATGTGAGGGATGAAGGAGAGAGCAGAGTCAAGGGTGACACCAAGGCAGCGAACCTGGTCTGTTAGATGGATAGTGGAGTTATCAACAGTAATAGAGATGTCAGGAAAAGTGGACAGAGCGGATGGTGGGATTACCATGAGTTCAGTCTTAGAGACGTTGAGCTTTAGGTAACGGGACGCCATACATGATGGAATTCCAGTCAGTGAGGCGAGTTAGAAGAGAGGGGGAAAGGTCAGGAGCAGAAATATAGAGTAGGGTGTCATCTGCATACAGGTGGTACTGGAAACCAAAGGAAGAAATATGTTTTCCGAGGGAAGAAGTGTAGATGGAGAATAGCAGAGGCCCAAGAACTGAGCCTTGAGGAACACCAGTAGGCAGCGGTAGGGGAGAGGAGCAAGTTCCAGTAAATGAGACACCAAAAGTACAGTTAGAAAGGTAGGATTTAAGCCATGAAAGAGCCATGTCACGGATGCCACGAGCATGGAGGGTTTGTAGGAGAAGAGGGTGGTCGACTGTGTCAAAGGCTGCTGAGAGGTCCAAGAGAACAACCAGTGAGAATTGGCCTGTCGTTTTAGCTGTGAGGAGGTCATTAGTAATCTTAGTCAGTGCAGTCTTTGTTGAGTGTTGTGGACGGAAACCAGATTGTAGAGGGTCAAGTAGAGAGTTTGACGAGAGAAAGTTTGTCAGTTGATTGTTGATTGTCAGTAGTTTGGAAGCTAGCGGGAGAAGTCAAACTGGATGGTAGTTTGATGGGGATGTGGGATCAAGTGAAGGTTTCTTTAGGATGGGGGAGATGATGGCATGTTTGAATGAGGATGGGAATACACCAGAGGACAAGGAGAGATTAAAGATGTGGGTTAGGCTTGGGGTAAGGACACTAGAGAGGGGTAGCAGGAGATGTGAAGGTGCAGGGTCGAGGGGACAAGTGGTGAGGTGGGAAGACAACAGGACCTTGGAAACATTGCGTGGTGTAACTGGGCTGAAGCAGGTGAGGATGGATTGAGGTGAGGAGGGAGGTTGAGGTACCATATGACTGACACTATGGAGGAGGATGTTATCCCTGATGATGCCAATTTTGTTTTTGAAGTAGGTGGCAAGCTCTTGGGCAGAGAAGTTGGAGGGCAAGGGAGGTGTTGTGGGTCTGAGAAGGGTGTTAAATGTGGAGAGCAGATGTTTAGGGTTATGGGAAAGAGAGGTGATTAATGAAATGAAATATGTTTGGAGAGATGGAGGGCCGATGTATAGGAGCGGAGCATGAATTTGTAGTGAAAGAAGTCTTCAGGCAAACAAGACTTACTCCACAGGCGCTCAGCGGTACGTGAACATCTTTGAAGGAGGCGTGTCTGCTTGGAAAGCCATGGCTGAGATGGGGGATTGCGTACAGTTACAGGGGCAACCATATCTAGGGCTGAGGCTAGTGTATGGTTATACTGAGCTGTAGCCGATGATATACTTGAGAGGAATGATATACTTGAGAGGAATAGCCGTAGTGTATCTGAAAGCTGTGGAGTGTTTAGGTTGCTGATATTACGGTAGGTTTGTGGTGGTTTCTTGGGTAGGGAGGGTGTGTGTGGTATGTCGAGATTAAATGTAAGCAGGCTGTGATCAGATAGACAGATGGGAGAGTTGGAGAACTGAGATGTGGAACAAAGGTGGGAGAACACAAGATCGATTTGATGACCGCCACGGTGCGTTGGTGAGTTAGTCCATTGTGAGAGTCCGAGGGAGGAGGAAAGTGAAAGTAGTTTGGAAGCAGCAGGTGAGGATGGGTCATCAAAAGGTATATTGAAGTCCCCTAGGATTAGTGTAGGGATGGTGGAGGAAAGAAAGTGGGAAAGCCAAGCAGCAAAGTGATAAAGGAAATGTGAGGTAGGGCCAGGAGGCCGGTAGATCACTGCAACGCGAACAGCATTCGGGGAGAAAAGGCGGACAGAGTGTACTTCAAAAGATGAGAAAGACAGAGAGGGAATTGGTGGTTGACATTGAAAGGTGCAGCGAGGAGAGAGAGGAGAATACCAACACCACCTCCCTGCTTGTCTCCAGGTCTGGGAGTGTGGCTGAAGTGAAGGCCACCGTAAGTGAGAGCAGCAGGAGAGGTATCGTCAGAGGGTGTCAGCGACATTTCAGTGAGTGCAAGAAGGCTAAGGTGGTTAGAGATGAAAAGGTCATGGACAGCAGTTAGTTTATTGCAGACAGAGCGTACACTCCAGAGTGCACAGGAGAAAGGTTGCAGTGGACTGGTTTAAGCTTGGAGGGAATGTGGTGGTTTGCTTTAGATGGGCAGGTGCGGGGACGTAAGAAGGTGGGGATGGTGGGGCCAATGTCACCTAAGCACAGAAGGAGTAGGATACAGACAGAAAACAAATGGGAATGTCATTTGTGGGCATTGGATGCCTTTACTTGTGAGTGTTTAGTAGGGTTGGGATATGAAAAAATCAGAAGGGCATATGAGCTAGGGTGGGGTGATAGATGGGATGGAGTTGTGGGGACTGTCGAGGGTTTCTGAAGGGGTGTAGAGGTTGCAGCGATTGTGCAATTTGTGGGTAGAGGACATAGAAACATGTATGGGTTCATAGCAGGGAAGGAGTGCAGCAAGTGCCTATGTGGGTTACCTGCTTTTTGCAATGTGCTCGGTATGTTGTTTGCCTCCCTTTTAACTCCAGTGTAACTCTTATCTGTCCACTTGTGAAGAGTCCACTTGTGAAGAGTCCACAGCAGCTACATTTCCAAGTGGGGTCTAGAGCTATATAGGGCTGCCTCACAAGTGGTCAGATAAGGTGATTGCATACAGGAGGCAGATGGTTCACACCTTGGCTAACAATTGCAATTAAGCTAGACTAGAGGGCACCGATATTAACCCTTTGATAGCAGCAGGGTATGGAGACAGGCAGGAAAAAGACATACCAAGTGAGAAACAAGATGTTCTAAATGGTTACTATGTACAATACAGAATATTGTAGCAACATACATCCATTCATAGTAATAAGTACATAATCTTTACTAAATTAAATTCCAGAGGAAGGGGCTAAAGTGTAAGGCTAGGTTTCCACTTGGTTTTTTTTTTTGCTAAAAACGCCCATAAAAACGCCAATGCAGCCAGATGTTAGCTGTTCTTCAATAGGAAATCGCACAATGCCATATCCACTTGGTGTTTTTCTGTTTGGCGCTTTTTCAGTCTTCTTTGGCGTTTTTCTGCTTTTTTGGGCTCTGTGGCAGTTTTTCAGAATCGCAGCATGTTGACACTCTGGCGTTTTTTGCAAGGAAATCTTGGCGTTTTTCTCCAATAGAAGTCTATGGGAGAGAAAAAACGCCATGAAAAAGCCATGTGGGTTTTTTGCTTTGGCGTTTTTTTATGGCGTTTTTTTCCACAGTTACAATGCAGAGGATGGACCCAGTATCTGTGTGTCCTACGAGAAATAGGCTGGAAACAAACAGTTTCACACAAAACAAAGTTCATACTGAATTGTACACCATTGGGAACAAACATGCCATTACAAACAAACATACCCAACTGGATCCTGCGTGCCAAAAGCAACAGCAAACAATTTGCACCATCATTTGGGGCCAATCTTCCTAGAGGAGCAGACATTCGGAATAAAGCATGCCTTACAAACCACAGAAAAGAGACAAAAGGGTCCGCGGGCCGTGTTTAAGTAGAACTCTACCAAGTAAATGACATCAGGAGAGGGCAGATACTTGCCATTTATCCCAATCCCTTTTAGCTGGGTGAAACTTCTAACTTGTAAAGGCTGGAAAAACTGCCTAAGGTCAAAAAAAGCAATTTCCACAGAAAGGCTAAAACGCCAGAAAAAACTCCAGAAAAAACGCCAAAACGCAGGTAAATGGCAGTTTTCTTGGCGTTTTTCCTGGCGTTTTTCATCAAGAAAAAAACGCAGGACAAAAACCCAAGTGGAAACCTAGCCTTAATGTCAGTTGGTCTAAATCAGTTATAAATATACTTGAACACATGTATACTTGGTGTTATGTACTTTGTGTAATGTACTTTACAATGTTCCTGACATATTTCAGCTTCCTGTTTTTTTTTTTATTTAAAGACAGAGTGATTTAACACCGGCTTAGATTTGTCATCCAAGTCACAAAATGAAAAGTATGCCGTTTTCAATAAACTTTGCATAAAATAGTTAATTTGCATTTCATTTTAATGGTTTAAAGAATGTCAGGCAAAATGGTCGGCCCTCGCACATGTTCACTTCATCAAATCTGGCACTCTTCAAAAAGTTTGGACATGCCTGTTCTAAACAGAGACACTTGGGAGGTACATTGTAGACGTAAAGAGTGCAGTTTCATCTTTTAGACATGCCCAGTTTACTAAAATGTGACAAGGTTTGGGTATAAGGATGACCAGTTAAAGTAATATTTCTCTCTAAATTTTCCCCATTGATTTCAGAATTTCTCACATAAAATAAAGCCCTTTAGGACCTTTGTTTATTTGATTTGGCTCCGATATGGGATTATGACCCTTCTGGACAGCAGATTATTGCCCAACGTGGAATTTGATCTGTGGACATCATATAAAAAGTTTCAATGTGCGACATCAACCATTATTTCAGGCAAGTGATCCAGTTAATTGGGGATTTGGCTTGGACATTAAAACATTAGTGCGAATATTAAAAGGTAAGTGGACATTTCTTAAATATATAAAAACCTGAGAATCGGTTCTATAAACCAAATGGATTTTCTATTATTCTCTTCTGTAATATTCCAAATGCTAATTAATTATTCCTTAAAGGGGCATAATCATAAGAAAAAAGACATACATTTAAATGATGGGTAGCATATAATGGGCTGGTGTTGCCTTTTTATGTTTAATTCTGGTTGTTTTGGTGACATCTGTCTCCTTCCTTTTTGCTAAAACCTACATCTTAGATCTTATTTTAAGAATTAATAGACCAATTTCAGATTGAAACGTGCCATCTGATTTTTGTATTCATAACCATTGCTGTTCTAGAGACGTATGTGCGTGGCTTCCATTAGGCACTCTGTCTAAGAACGGTGTATCTAGAAAGCTTATTAGACTTTTAGCTTCATGGAGGTATAGAGGACACACCTGCCCGCATTTTAAATCACCAAAGTGTTTCTCGGGACAGTCCCAGTTTTCAGGCATTGGCCACTGTAGCTGCCCCACTGTTCCACTTTTGCGGGCATCAAGGCGCCACGAGGTGACTCTTCGGGTAATGTGCCACTTTTGGAGCCAATATCTGACTCGTATGATGGACAGGAGGTGTGATGGTAGAGTGACGATGTTTTAGTGAGTGTGTTCAGATGTGGATAATAGTTGTTAGCGGTGGGGGAGGGGTGGCAGAAGGCACAAGGTCCTCCCCTGGTTAGCGGGTTAGTATGTGTAAGCATGTTAGTGTGTATAATGATGTTACAATGTGTGTTGGAGGAGTTTGGAGGGCACAACAGTGCATCTAGCTTTAAGCCAGCAGTCTGTGGCAGGGCAAGCATTATCTAATCCTGTCCTGAATAATTTTCCATTCCCTCCCCACCCCTTGCAAAGGCTGACTGAACCAGTCAACAGCTATCAGCAACTTAACCACAAGGGAGAGATAACTTTACTCATTTTACTCCTTTGCCTGTGCATGGCCCATAGCTCAGTAACGATCTACTTCTTTCTTCACCCTGACATGCTGAACCAAGCAGGGCACTGGACCCAAATCCAGCTCAAGCCCCCACTGCCATTAAGTCTTTTATCTGTTTTTTTTTGTTATATAGGCAATTCGATACAACATGCGCTTAATGTTCATCACAGGCACCTTTCTACTGCTTCTGATCTCACCAGGTAAGTATTATTAATATATACCGAGTAATAATTGACTCTCTAGCCCCCTCTAACTCTTACATTTCTGAGGTTCTAGACTGGGATCCACGACAGGCAGCATGTGCACTGCAGGAAGGTTACTGGGTGCTCCTGTTATACACATATATATCACCTTAATTGAAGGTTTTTGAGGGCAGACATATTAGTTTTTGCAAGACTTGCATAATTTACTCGTTCCCTTTAAAAGATTCCCTGTGACCGATTTCTTTAGTGAGCCGGCAAGGCGGACCTCTTCTTCCTCTTCTACAGTGTCGACCACCAGGGACCCCACCAACGCACACAGTTAAGGTGTGCACTTGCATTTAGCGGCCATCTGGTACAATGAGGACCCTGGACAATAACCATACCTGGGGACTTCTGTTCTCTGGGTACCCGGAGCCTTCCCTCGCGGGACGTGGCCAGTACTGCACACCGACATCAGCAATAACCCATAAGTGCCAAGTCCTGCCATTCATCAGTAACAGTCTGTATTTTCCATATTTTGTTTCTGTATTTTCTTTAGAAGCCGGGGCCAAAGCGGTATCGAAAAGACATGTACGTCGCGATTGGCTGATCTTACCGGACACAGTCACATTTTGGATCTATGAGTCGGTAAACAAGGTTTCGCCATCTACGGGGAAGTTCCTTATGGATATTTTTGAAACACCCCTGGTGCAGAACACAAGGTATTTCTACAGTTGGGTTTGGCGAAGAAGTCGAGACCATGAAAAGAATAAATTTTAAGCACGTGAGGAAAAAAAAAAGGTCTCTACCCCTCACACCCGACGTCACAGGTCCATATTTTCAGGTCATGATGCATGAATACTAAACAAACATACACACTCGTGGTTACACGTTAAACAGTGCAAACATGAGATGAAAACCCATGTTATATGTAACGCCATGCCCATTATGCATTATTTTTATTATTAAGTTACATTTTCCTTTTGCTAAGATGTTGGTGCAATTCCATGTAAAGCGAGTGAATGAGTCTTCCTGTGTCTCTTACAGAAGTTTACTGATCAAGCAGACATCCCAACTGAGTTTGAAAGCTGAAGACCTTTATAATAAGATCGTTGAATTGTGGCAGAAGAAAGAAAAAAGTGAAAACTGAATGAAAATGACACACACACATATATATATATAATGAATAAAATAATAATAATAAATATATATATATATATCCAGCTTTTCCTCTATAATCGACCACATGTGCGTCTGGCGGCGTGGAATGGGGGGGGGTGCGCGTGTCCGCGTGCGCCAGTGCACATTGAATACGAATGGCGTCTTGCGTACCTCTTTGTCTCCCGTTGAAGAAACCTTTGGTTCGGTCCAACGTGAACCCCCTTTTTGGTGAATTCTCCCCGGAAGTGCTTCTTTCACTGGCATCCTGGCTTCTTATTTCGGGCTGATGGTGTTGTGGCTTCTTCATGCAGCCTGTATCCAGAGCACGGGGAACAGAGGTAATTATATAAGGAGTATTTCAGCTGCCTTTTCTTTCTGTCAAGATTATTTTCTACTTGCTATGGCATGTTGACCCATTGTACACAGTGGCGTCACTACAGGGGGCAATTGTCCACCCCTCCCCCGCCCCGCCGAATTCGGAACCACCCAACGGATTGCCCAGGACAGTTCCGCAATGGGATGCACGGGCACCGGGCAGCCTCAGACGGTCCCCCTCAGTCTCCTTCGCGAGGTCTCTGCCATGTACATAACATACTGTCAGGGGGGCACTAATAATTTCCTCCGCTAAATCATGCCGCTGCAAAAATAAATAAATAAAAAAATATATTTATTAAGAAGATGCCAAATAGAGTATTTCAGAATGCAACGATACCTTTTTCGGAGAACTAATACTTAAAAGACAATCTTTCACAAGTATTTTTCAGAGGTTCTTTTATTTACACTGCCTTTAACCCCTTCAATCCCGGGTTTTTGGTACCTCAAGTCCCGGAGCAATTTCACCTTTTTTGCGATATGTCGGTTCAGCGATTTATTCTCTTTTCCCGTGAATAGTTCACCCATGTAAACTATTTTGGTTTTTTTTCAAGGAGAGGTAGAGCTTTCTTTGGATACCATAGTTGGATGATTAGCTGAAAATTAAGAATGAGAAATTTAGTAAAAACTAGCGAAAATTAGAAGAAAAAAAAACCTACTTGTTTTTTTAAATATTCCCTCTGAATCCTCACAAAATTAGGTAAAGTCCCCTCTAAGTTCATCAATTAAGGTGTCCTGATTTCAAAAATACCTAATGTATATAGCTTTTCCATACTTTCCCAGCACTTATAGGGAACATACTACATAACATACTATAAGGTGTAAGTTTTTTGTGAATGGGGTTGTGAACGGAGGCATATGCTAGGTAGATGTTGTGCGAGGGCAATGGGATGTAAAGGTTTTTTTAAAAAATATTTTTATTTATAGTGTTGTTTTTTTTGTATTTTTATATTTTCTTTTTAAAAAAATGGTTAGAGGTCCTCTTAGGGAGCTCTTGAACATGTTATTAATGCCAGTGATGCCACAATGACGTGATGTGATGTCACCATTGTGAGTGGAGCGAGACGAGACATAATAGCCCGGCTGTGACCATGATCAAAATAACCAGTGATGACAATGAGCGGTTGACAGATCAGAGGCGCATCTTCAAATATTAACCCATTGAGAGCTCATCACAGTCTCTTTCATAGTGATTCGCTTATGGTACCGACCAAATGGTGCTTATGTTTTGTGAGGAGGTAACGAGATGTATTTTTATCACCTGCATTTCGAAATTGCAACCCGCTCGTGAATTCAGCAGGTTTTTTGATTGTTGGTTACTTGTAAAAATCCAGCATATGGTCAGGGCACATAATGGGTTAATAAGCATCATATGTGTCTACAATTTCTAGATTGCAATCTCCTTTGAGCCGGACTCTATGCATTTTGTTTCTTACGTTCAAATTATGTGACGCGCTATTTATGTCCTGTTTACCCATTGTACTGCGCTGCGGAATATAATAGCGCCATATAAATCAATAAAAAAAAAATAATCGGCCAAGTAATGCATAAGCTGTTAAAAAATAATTTTTGCATTTGTAACATCAGACAAACTGAAAGAATTATGCAAAAAGCACCGGCTCCTGAACCCCTCCAATCGTCTTTGATGTCACCCACAAGGTTACGTGACGAAACCATGACTCAAAAAGTATGCTTAAAGGGAAACTCCCACAAAAGTTTTTATTACAAGTATTGTATGTAAAATGAATTTAAAGGAAATGATAAAAGGAGTTAAATGGAACGTGAAATGTTAATCTACCCCACCTGCGTGAGCTGGAGAGATAAGGGTCCTTAAGCTGGATGGTAACTAGATTTCTCACCATGAACCATCTAGTTCCTATCCGTTAACAGGACCTGGCCACGATGGAGCAAAAGGTCCTTTACAGGGATAGAAACTAGCTCTCTTTACATGAGTTGGATAGTTCCTATCCCTGTACAGGGCCTTTCCACTAGAGGGCAAAAGGTAATTTTGCTGGATAGAAAATAGCTCGCACACACTGAGCAAGCTATTTCCATCCCTGTAAAGGACATGGTCCTTCTACCAGATAGGAACTAGTCGCAACCATACGCTGTATTAGCTAGTTCCTACCCAGTAGAAGGACTCTGGTGATGTCAGCAGACCATGTGACTGGTCATATGGTACAAAGAACTACAGGAAAAAGAAGAAGCAGCAACGCGGGACATGCAAATGGGCTGTGCTGGGCTGCGGTTTCTTTTTCAATAACATGGGATGTGAGGATGAAGCTTTAACACAGGGCTTGACAAATTTGTTGTGAATCTAGGCGCCAGGTAAAAAAGTTAGGAGCCAGGATTTTTTTAAACTAACAGTTGGTTAGGAGTGATCTGATCATCAGCCCACTTACTAAACTCACAGCGTTTGACCTGGAAGCACCCTGGATTTTCAGGTCAGTGCTGTTTTTTTTTTTTTTTTTAATTATTTTTTTTTTAACCCTTTCAATGCTGATGTTCCATTGGCGCACAGCATTGACTGATATTTAGTCCCCACAAGCTTGTGGGGACAAATGTTAACCCCTGCAATGCCACGAATGTGTCATACACAATTGTGGCATTGAAGGGGTTAACGCTGCACTGTCGCTCTCAGGGAGCGATCAGGCAGCAGGGGGGTGTTGGAGCTGGTCTCCACACTCATGTGGAGACCAAATAACCCTCTCCCCCTGTCCCTGAAGCTGCCTCTGGCAGCTGGGACTCAAATTGCTGGTCTATAGACCAGCCACTGCAGGGGGGTGGGGGGAAACTCTGATGACTGCTGTAGGCTTCCATGCCTACAGGAGTCATCACAGGGCTTGTGGGGGCTCGTTTTTGCTGTTGCTGGTCTGCCTGGAACCAGGCAGACCACCAGCAGCAGAGCCCCGTACAAAACGGGAATTAACCCCTAAATGCCGCGATCGCGGCATTGAAGGGGTTAACGCTGCACTGTCGCTCTCATGGAGCGATCAGGCAGCTGGGGGGTGTTGTGTCAGGTCCCCACACTTGTGTGGGGGCCCAATCAAGACACAACCCCCTTCCTTGAAGCTGCCTGTGGCAGCTGAAAACGCGATTGCTGGTTTTTGCAGCAACCGCGTTTTCAGCCTACAGGCTCACTCCGTGGGAGTGATCTCAGGCTCGGGGGCGGGCTCTGAGTGGCTGTGCTGTCTGCCCAGACTCCTGGGCAGACAGCAGCGCCCCCGTGTGGCGACTCAGCCTCAACAATTTTGTTCTGGATGTCAGAGGCTGACAAAACCTAGGCGCCAGGACAAAATTCTCTGTCGCCATGGCGACCTGGCGCCTGGGATTTGTCGAGCCCTACTTTAACAGAACTCCTGAAAATACAGAATATTATGGAGGCAGAAGAAAACTTGAATCTGTGAAATAATTCACAGTGAGTCTCTCTCTCTTTCTCTCTCTGTCTCTGTGCCAATGAGTGTGTCTCTCTCTCTGTGCCAGTGATTGTGTGTCTCTCTGTGCCAGTGATTGTGTGTCTCTCTGTGCCAGTGATTGTGTCTCTCTCTCTGTGCCAGTGATTGTGTGTCTCTCTCTCTCTGTGCCAGTGATTGTGTGTCTCTCTCTCTGTGCCAGTGATTGTGTGTCTCTCTCTGTGCCAGTGGTTGTGTCTCTCTCTGTGCCAGTGTGTGTGTGTCTCTCTCTGTGCCAGTGTCTCTCTCTCTCTCTCTCTCTCTCTGTGCCAGTGAGCGTCTCTCTCTCTGTGCCAGTGAGTGTCTCTCTCTGTGCCAGTGAGTGTCTCTCTCTGTGCCAGGGAGTGTCTCACTCTCTCTCTGTGCCAGGGAGTGTCTCACTCTCTCTCTGTGCCAAGGAGTGTCTCACTCTCTCTCTGTGCCAGGGAGTGTCTCACTCTCTCTCTGTGCCAGGGAGTGTCTCACTCTCTCTCTGTGCCAGGGAGTGTCTCACTCTCTCTCTCTGTGCCAGGCAGTGTCTCAGACTCTCTCTGTGCCAGTGAGTGTCTCTCTCTCTCTGTGCCAGTGAGTGTCTCTCTCTCTCTGTGCCAGTGAGTGTCTCTCTCTCTGTGCCAGTGAGTGTCTCACTCTCTCTCTCTGTGCCAGTGAGTGTCTCACTCTCTCTCTCTGTGCCAGTGAGTGTCTCACTCTCTCTCTCTGTGCCAGTGAGTGTCTCACTCTCTCTCTCTGTGCCAGGGAGTGTCTCACTCTCTCTCTCTGTGCCAGGGAGTGTCTCACTCTCTCTCTGTGCCAGGGAGTGTCTCACTCTCTCTCTGTGCCAGGGAGTGTCTCACTCTCTCTCTGTGCCAGGGAGTGTCTCACTCTCTCTCTGTGCCAGGGAGTGTCTCACTCTCTCTCTGTGCCAGGGAGTGTCTCACTCTCTCTCTGTGCCAGGGAGTGTCTCACTCTCTCTCTGTGCCAGGGAGTGTCTCACTCTCTGTGCCAGTTAGTGTCTCAGACTCTCTTTCTGTGCCAGTGAGTGTCTCAGACTCTCTTTCTGTGCCAGTGAGTGTCTCAGACTCTCTGTGCCAGTGTGTGTGTCTCTCTCTGTGCCAATGTCTCTCTCTCTCTGTGTGCCAGTGAGTGTGTGTGTGTGTCTCTCTCTCTCTCTGTGCCAGTGAGTGTGTGTGTGTCTCTCTCTGTGCCAGTGAGTCTCTCTCTCTCTCTCTCTCTCTCTCTCTCTCTCTGTGTCAGTGAGTGTGTCTCGCTGTCTCTCTCTGTGTCAGTGAGTGTGTCTCGCTGTCTCTCTCTGTGCCAGTGAGTGCGTCTCGCTTTGTCTCTCTCTGTTCCAGTAAGTGCATCTCTTGCGCCTCCGCTCAACTCTCCTGCACATCATTTTTTAGTGAATAGACTCATTTGTTATAGACTAAATGCCATGTCTGTAATTGAGACCTTCACAATATATATGAGAATGTGATCAAATAAAGCAACAGCTGTATATGTTTTAAAATAATAGTAATAATAATAATATAATGTGATACAAATGTGACGAGTATGGGGTGCGATTGAATAAGTTAGTATATTCAGTCAGCCAAAAGGATAGTAACTAATATGATTCCCCGCTGTTATAGTCAGAAATATAGAGGTTAATATAGTTCAGAATTTGTTGTGCAGAACCAGAATTCTGACTCATAATCTCATGATTTCCTATGTAGAAAACAACTTAAATGCGCATGATCAGCATACGTTGATCATGCACTCAAATCTTCTAGAATGTTATACTACGCATGTATGCGTGTGATACTCATAGGATACAGGTGTTTTTATTCATTCACTGCGCCAGATCAGAAACAATCTTGTCAACAAGCTAGTGTATAAACGAACGGGGATTTGCAGGAGAATCCGGGACTTACTGAGGCTTCGAGCCTGTGTTTATCGGTCGACCTTGCAGTGAGTTCCCGGATTCCTCCTGAAGACAATCGCTTGTGAAAGTCCCCCGATTGAGGAGTGATGCTACAATATCCGGTGATGTATTGATGTTTACTCTTTATTGATTAATTTACCATGTATTGCATGCTTTAATTGAATAAACAAGATAAAGAATACGTTTTACCACAAAACTGTTTCAGTGTGCTTGACTTGTATGTCAATGAGGGCGGGACAGCTAATATACTTTGAGCTGGTAAAACATAAATGTTCACGAATAATTAAATGAACATATAGCATGTAATATATCTGGAATTGCAATAAAAAATCAGTTTTGTTTTTGTTTTTTTCTTTAACTAGATGTTTATACTGTTTTCTTCTTCCACAATCTATCTCAACCACTCACAAAACATTAACTTTTTAGTGACATGGGTAGATTAATAGATTACGTCCTCATGGTGGCGGCTTTTTGGAATAGGAGCCAGGCATAAGCTGTTGCCCACGGAGTATTGTGCAGCGGACAAGTGCAAAGGTAGTGGGAACAGCTCAGTTGTGTGCGTTGGACTGCCATTCACTGCCATTCACAAGGGAGAATATCCAAGAAAAGCTCCATTGGTTGTGTCTTTCTCCTGCTCAGATGATTAGGGACCACACAGGGTTAAGGTGTGAATCCAGGACAGATGGAAGACAATTGGAGTCATAAAAAGGACACGTCGGTTCCCATTAACACAACAATTATTATTAGGAATATCCATGGGTATGTTATGAAACCGCGTTAGATTAAATAAAATCTAATAGACAATGTTTCTGCCTTTTTGTTTCTTGCCTTTTTCACCATGGCAAGACCATGGAAACAAGATTTCTCACTATGAACTGTCTAGTTCCTATTCCTGTAAGGGACCTGTGTGAGCTGGAGGTATGAAAGTCCTTTAGCTGGATGGAAACTAGATTGCTCACTATGAACCGTCTAGTTCCTATCCCTATAAAAGACCTGTTTGAGCAAGAGATATGAGTTCCTTTGCAGTATAAGAACTAGGGATTGTTATCCTTGGTATGAAAGTCCTTTAGCTGGATGGAAACTAGATTTCTTACTATGAACTGTCTAGTTCCTATCCCTGTAAGGGACCTGCGTGAGCTGGAGATATGAGTCCCTTTGCAGTATAAGAACTAGATATTGTATCCTTGTAAATGACCATTGTTAGCTGAAGGTATAAAAGTCCTTTAGCTGGATGGAAACTAGATTTTGCTGGATAGAAAATAGCTCACACACACTGAGCAAGCTATTTCCTATCCCTGTAAAGGACATGGTCCTTCTACCGGATAGGAACTAGTCGCAACCATTAAAAAATGTTTAATTTTCCAGTGAGACTTCCACGTTGATTACAATGGGGACATACAAAGTTGCAAGAATAAAAATCAGGACAGCATTAATCCAATCAGCAGGAACATTTGATCTGTTGCTCAGGTGACAAAACCACATTGCACTAGGATCACTTTTTATGTATAAACCCATTAGCCATATGTCCAGAATGACGGACCCCCAATATGTTGTAAGAAGGGGCCCCTGTGGGAGCAGATCCGGGAGGCTCCCAGGTACAGTATGAACATAATGTGTAGTAAATGTATAGTATCATGTGACCTCACTTCTTATTTCTAAACATTAAAATATTTTCATTAATTTAATTCCTTTAGGATTGCTTTAGTCTAAATAATAAATTCAGAAGTAATAATTTCCAGAGGCATAGAGTTAACCAGAATTCAATCTAAACTGAGCCTTTTAGTTACGATAACAATTATGGTTATCCTTCATGTGCTTTATTTTTCAACAATTTACGCATTAAATAGAGCCACGGCGATCAGAGCTATTAGTATTGTTGCTGTTCAGAAATGAAGGTACCTCTTAAAACTTTTTGTGGACCCTCAGGTGCCGAGTCTGGTATTCTGCAAGGGAAACTAGTGCCCCCCTATCTACCTGTACTCTGTGCTTAAATCAAGCCCCATTATTTATCTGTACACTCACCTGCAGGAACATCAGTGGGAGAATGAAGATGGCGGGGACTCCATGCATGATACCTGGAATGACATTGAATGTTATTTTAACCCCTTGGCTGCTAAGCCATTTCCCACCCGAGTGCTAAGCTGGTTTTCGTCATTTTGGTGCATCTCTCGTTTAAACGCGTTTAGAAGTAAATTTCTTGGGAATAAACAATACAAACCGTATGTTATTTTTTTCAGCACACCCAGCAGATTCCAAATATTTTTATATGTGTATGTCTCATTAGGTTTGCAAATTAAAGCCAAACATGGGAAAAAGGTGTATTTTTTCACTTACGACTCAATAAAAACTAGTTTGTAATTTTATTTTTCTAAACTCTAATATCAAAAGCTGTGCTGCTAAATATTTGTAGTAGGTAACCGGTCTAAAATAAACAGACATTGAGAACAGTAGTTTGTGTTTTTCTAATACTTTATTGCTATAAATTCAATTTACTAGACGATCACAAAATCCATCTTTAAATTTAACGCATGGCTGCCGTCAGTTAAACAGCTCTAGCTGCCCGGGATGTTAAAATATGCCAACAAAACTATATATTTTTAGAAACTACACCCCCAGCCACAGCAAATGAGGTCTTATTTGTATTTGTATCACAAATCTGATGTGCACAGCAAATAAGTGAATATCACACTTATAAAAAACAAACACAAAATTAAAAGCGACAAGTTCATTTATGTCTTGCGCACTACAGTCTTGTGCTACTAATACATGCAGCCCCTCATTTGATGCGCCAAGGGGTGTAGTTTCTGCAAATGTATACTTTTTGTCCCATAATTTAACTTCCCAGCTGTCTAGAGCTGTCTAATTGCAGGCATCACCCCTAAATGTTTTAAGACAATTTTTTAACAAGATTCTCAAATCTGCCATATCTGAAGTTAAATTGGTCTAGACATCTGGGAAGTTAAATTAGGGTACATAAAGTACACATTTAAAGAAACTACTCCCCTTGGAGCTTCAAATGAGGGGTTACATGTAATTCTAGGACAAAAGTTGAGTGCAAAAATGATGGAATATGTTGCTTTGGCTAGAAAACGCTTTTTCAAACCATAGCGACATGTTCCTTTGTGTCTTGCGCACTCCAGTTTTGTATTAGAAACGCATGCAGCCCCTCATTTGATGCGTCAAGTTTTGCAGATGTGTACTTTTTGTGCCATAATTTAACTTCTTAACCCCTTCAATCCCCTATAGACGTACCGGGACGTCCAAAAAACGCCTATTATGAAACCCCTTTGGACGTCCCGGTACGTCCAGCCTTTCTTGCAGCGTCAGGGACACATCCCTGCCGCTGCACGGGAGACCAGGCACGGGAGACCAGACTCCCCACTGACAGCAGGAAAAGCTGTTACATTTCAAACTGCCTGATCGCGCGATCGGACATTCCCTTCCGGGTTGCGTGACTGCGAGGACCTGCATAGAGATCACGGGGAGGAGAGTGAGAAACCATGTCTATCACTCCCCCTCCCGTCCTGAAACAGAAAAGCAGAAAAAAAAAGTTTATTCATTTAAAAAATAATAGTAAAAAAATCATTAAAATAATAATATAAATAATACTTAAAAAAATAATAATGTGAGCTGTGATGTCATTGTGACATCACTGGCATGTTCAGAAGGTCCCTAAGAGGACCTCTAACCATTTTTGTGTTTAAAAAAAATAAAATAAAAAAAATATATATATATATATATACCGTATTGGCTCGGATATAGGCCGCCCCCGTATATAGGCCGCACCCTAAAAGTTTGGTGCTTTTTTAAAGAAAAAGTTTTTTTCTTTAAAAAAGCACCAAAAAAACATGCTGCCACTCTGTCCCCCCCCCGCCCCCCGAGATATACTGCCACTGTCCTCCCTCCCCGAGATATGCTGCCACTGTCCTCCTCTGCCCCCCCCTCCCCAACTTACCGGAGTAGACTCCCGGGTGTCTTGCGGGGCCGGCGGGGGACATCTACGCAATACAACTTCCGGTACCGGCACATCCGGCACCGGAAGTTGTATTGCGTAGACGTCCCCCGCCGACCCCGCAAGACACCCGGGAGTCTGCTCCGGTAAGTCCGGGGGCTGGCAGGGGAGGCTGTCTGAGCGTATCAGACAGTAGGATGCAGGTCCCCTGCACCGCTGCGGGGGATCTGTATCCTAACCCCGCTGCCTGCCCGGCGCCCGGGACTGCATGTCCCGGGCGTCGGGCGCTAGACCCCGAATATAGGCCGCACCCCCACTTTAAAGTCTATATTCGAGCCAATACGGTATATATATATATAAAAAATAAAATATAAAAAAAATATTAAAAAACCTTACATCCCATTGCCCTAGCATAACATCTAGCCAGTATAACCCTCCTGCCCCCGTTCACAACCCCCAAACCCGTTAAGCCATAGGCATAAAAATTATACAAAAAATGTACACCTTATAGTATGCTCCCTGGTGCTGGGAAGTATGGAAAAATCTATATAAATTAGGTATTTCTGAAATCAGGACACCTGAATTGATAAACTTGGAGGAGATTTTCCACCACTTTACCTAATTTTGTGAGGATTCAGAGGGAAAATGTAAAAAAAAAAATCAGTTTTTTTTTTCTAATTTTCTCTAGTTTTTACTAAATTTCTCATTCTAAATTTTCAGCTAATCATCCAACTACGGTATCATAAGAAAGCTCTATCTCTCCTTGAAAAAACAATATATAGTTTACATGGGTACACTATTCACAGGAAAAGAGAATAATCGCTGAACCGACATAGCGCAAAAATGGCAAAATTGCTCTGGGCTTTCAGGTACCAAAAACCCCTGGGTTAAGCGAGCAGTAATGCCACATCAAGGCTTCAACTCTAATTACTGACCATTCACACGCCTTTCATATGTCCATTCACTCGCAGAAGCACACACCATACTATCCGTACATTCATTCACAGAAGCACACACCATTCTTTCCCCTAACAATCCCAAAGAAATGATGGTAAAGGGAGAAAAAAAAATCACTTTTACAGCAAAAATAAGTTTGGCAGTAAAAATGCAAGGAGCTCCAGGGATGAGATGGTTACTCACCTACCGCACGGGCTAAATGGCTGATTTTACCAATATTTACAGTTCATCAGGATTTCAAAAATTCCCTCCCTCTACCATTGGCTAAATTTAACCCCATGATCAAAGGGATCATGAGGTTAAAATTTAGTATCTGCCATTTTTAAAAAAGGGAATGTGACTTTTCATTGCTATATGATCACTGTGGTAACATTGGCTACCACAGTGATCATTTAGCTAGAATACTTAAACTTTTTTTTTTTTTTAAAGTTTAACTAGTTAATGTTGAGATAATTTAATTTGGGGGTCTCTAGGCAATTTTGATCGTTATTTATCTGCCTTTAGAGACCCCCAAATCATTTTTTTACTTTATTTTTTTAACTTAATATTTTTTATTATTTTTTCACAAGCATTATACCGTTGGAAAGGTGAGACGATTACCTTTCCAACGGTATATGTTGGGGGTCTGTAGCTGCTTAGATGTCTGGGAAACAGGCATCTAAGCAGCATGCCCCCATACCACTTTAACTGAGAATTGTCAGTTAGTAATAAAGTTGCGCTGTGACATCATCGCGTCATTGCACACGCCGCCACCAGTCGGATTGGGTGGCCACGGTGATGCCCTTCAGTGTGAGGGGCAGATCGCCGGGGTAGGTGGTGATGGGGGTTCACAGACCTCCATCAAGGTAAGATAGTGCTAGCGACGGCATGGTGCAGTCGTTAACACCTGACTGGAACTGCTAGCGACGGCACCATGCCGTTGTTGGCAGTCAAGGGGTTAAAAGGACTGATAAAATCCTGTATTTTAAAGCAGCTTGACCATTTTGCTTTCTTCTTGTATTAGTTATAGTGAACGGACCTGTTTACGCCGAACTGGGAGCCTCTGCTTTGATGGGATGCAAAGTTCAGACCGAGGAAATAATAACCCAAGTAACGTGGCAGAAGAAAACATCTACCCAAAATGAGGACTTCTTAACCTATGCCAAATCCTACAGTGTAGTTAAAATGACCGGGCTTGGACAGAGAGTGAAATATCTAGGTAATGACAAAGTTGGCGACATTACAATATCAAATCTGACACTAGCCGATGAAGGAACCTACAGATGTGTCTTCACCCTACACCCGAGTGGGGTAACGTCTCAGGAAATTAAACTGATCATTCAAGGTGAGAGGAGCGACGTTGAATAGGATCTGCATTTACGGGGATGCCAATAGATGTTATTTTCCATAGAATGGTTAAATTGTATTTTGCTGAAAAGTAGCGCCTTTGCTCAAATACAAGACATGGTTTATATTCAAGGTTGTCTTATAATCTGACCTCAAACAGAGGTCTGACTATAAGACTAAGATCCAGATCCCCCCACAGGGCTGCAGGTGACCCGGATCCACCTCTCTGGCAGCAAGTGGACATTGCACAATCAATAATATCAATAAAAAATAATCAGCTCATCAAAAAATATTACAAAACATATACATAATTCAACATATTTTGATACATAAGATGCATTGTAATTTACCTTTTATAAGGATGGCTTGATTTATAGTTTCGTAATCAAGTTAAGAAAAAACAATTTAAATGTATTATATAAAATTATGATTATGCATTTATGATTGTCCTTTTTCTGTCACCTGAGCAAGGGGATGGGAGTGGGGGGTAAAGGACGCCATGGAATGTCCTGGATTGGGCTTGAGGTAGAAGCTGGAGATATAGTCCGTCAGTGCGTGCCTCAGTATATAGTGATAGATGTTATGTTGTACCACGGTCAGTGTTTGCCTCAGTATATAATGATAGCAGTTACGCTGTACCACCATCAATGTTTGCCTCAGTATATAATGATAGCAGTTATGCTGTAACACGGTCAATGTCTACCTCAGTATATAGTGATAGGTGTTATGTTGTACCACCGTCAATGTCTGCCTTAGTAAATAACAGTTATGCTGTACCCCTGTCAATGTTTGCCTAACGATAGAAGCTATGCAGTTTTAAAGTGTGTGTGTGTGTGTGTGTGTGTGTGTGTGTGTGTGTGTGTGTGTGTGTGTGTGTGTGTGTGGGTCCAACGTACAGGATCTGCCCCAGGTGCCAAATACTCTAGGTACGCACAACAGTTTTTCCCAATTTTTTATCCTGTATGCGGCCTGAAGCCTCCAATCGTGATTCGCACATAATTTACTTATGCAGTGAGAATTTCACCTTTAAAAAACATTATAGTAAGTAATACTGTTGTTTAACTAATACTACATTATCACACTATAATGTAGTGTTATTAACCATGAGCAAGCTGTACCAAAAATATAGAATAACAATTTAAATTTAACATTTGCAGAAGCATATTGTGCGCACAAAATTTTGGCTCTGGGAAAATTTTTGCACAAGAGAAATTTTCTGTGCACACTACCTAAGAAAAATTAGAGGGAACATTGGTTATAAGGCATATCAGGGTGAACAGTGGCATATAAGGGGGTATAAGGCATATCTTGGGGGCCGAGTGTCATATCTGGGGTATAAGGCATATCAGGGGAGGACTGAGTGGCATTTCTGGGGGTATAAGGATAGCAGGGGGCACAGTGGCATATCAGTGGGTATAAGACATATAGGGTATATAAGGCATATGTGGGGAGGGCGGAGTGGGCTATCTGGAGGGGCAGTGTGGCAAGCCTGGGATCAAGCCTGCATAACTGGGGTTGGGAAATAAAAACAAAAAATGCATTTTTATCAAAGTTCTTTTTATTCTGCTGTTTGTTTTTAACATCCTGTTTGTTTATTAAATTATTTTAAATGAAAAATTTACATTTAAATAAAAAGAAAAAAAAATCGAAAAAATAATTGTCCAAATAAAAAAAGAAAATAATCATTAGTTGCAGCCCTAACTGTTCCAGACATACAAGAGGATTTTGAGCAGGCAGGAACAAGCGTGTGGCTGAATGCCTGAAAAGATTTGTTGATGGAATGCCTGCCATTCCATCAACAAATCTTTTTAGGCATTCAGCCCTAATCCAGTAGGAGGAAAATTTCAAAAAAATGTTCTAAATGAAGCTTATATGAAGGAGGCTTTGTCATGTGAAATGTCATGTGAAATTCGGTGGTATGTCATGGTTTAACTATAATGAGATACTTAGACAAAGAATCGCTGTACATAGAAATTTAAATTGGGGAATGAAGAATGTTCCGTGGGTCAGTATAATGTTATCTCAGAGATATGCTTATAGCAATAGAATGCATGTTGGAAATGTTCGGCAAAAAGATGTTTATCGGACCTTTAACGAATCACAATGTAAATGGCTTAATTCATGTAAATTCAAACTTTTTGTGCGGGTAATCACCCAGGTTTCAGGTGTTTTCGTAAAAATGAGGGAAGTCAAGCAAGTAGGCAGCCAGTTCAAAAGAGCGGTAACACCAGTGATATCGAGGCTGCTCCCCTGTTTAACGGCTTAACGTCCAATGACAGGCCAGGCACGTCAAACAAAAACGGTCTTTCAGGTGTTTGTCTTATAGTGATATTGACTGTGGGACACATTTATTTTCTGGGCGCAAAGAAGAGCTGCCGAATGGTTTCATGGAGAAAATCTCAGTTTCGGTTCTAATAAAATTTGTTTTCGGTTGGGAAGGTGTAAGGGGTATAAGCATTTTTCAATTAAAAAACAATATTTTGGGCTTTGTGAAAGTTTTTTCCATGGCCTGTTGTTGTTGTTATACATTGTGGGGCAATGACATAGGAAGGGTTAAATCTATTTGGCTTTTGGTGCACTGCAAGGAAGTAATTTTTTAATTTAAAAATTTTTCATGATACAATATTATCCTTTCAGAAATTGTGCCACTTTTCATTTGTTAATGTACCCATTTGTGGCGGTTGGGGAATTATTTATGCTGGCCGGCTGGCTTATAGACCGGTTGGCCTGGTTAATTTGAATTGGTACTCTGTGGCCTTGTTCAAAGTTATTGTTAAATGGTTAATGTTTAAACTGCTGTAAGCTAAATTAAATGCGCCGAGGGCAGTTTGCGCTAGCGTTTGGGTGGGAATATTAAATACAAAGCGTTTGAGGTGCTGGATCAGTGCCGACAGTTAACAGCAAAGCCGTGGGTAGCAGCATTGAAGAGCTGCCGAAAAGTCGCCCTCCCTTGTTTTATGTTAATTTTAAGATTATTCTTTGTTTCGTTGTCGTAGCTTTTATGGGAGTGTTACTCTCTTGGCAGTGGGTGAACGTGGGGAAAATTATTATTTATGGTGGGCGGCTGGCCTGGGTAATTTCAATTGGAACTCTGTGGCTTGGAACAAGAGTTTGATTTTTATTGTTCAAAGTAATTGTTAAATGGTTAATGTTCAAACTGCTCGGATACAGAATAAAACCTTATGGCCGCAGAATACGGGAACAAGTGCACAACTACCCTCTCTCTGTCCCTCGCCCACTTTTATTTTTAGTTGCAAACTTCTTGTTCATGCACATATAGGCATTCTTCCACCCTCCCTCCCATAGGCCTCACATAGTGTTTTGGGCTGAGCAGGGATCGCTCCATGTCCCTCGTCTGGGTTCTGGCACAGACCGACACGCACACCTTTCTGCCCTCCCTCCCTATGAGGCTGCCCTGGTACATTGTTACACACAGCCCTTTCTATAGTTTGGACCCTAGAAGACGTTTTGATAAATCACAGGTATCATCCTCAGGCATATACTTTGATAACAGCCTACCCAATGCAGTACCCAATAACACATTAGTAGGAATGTTATCAGACACCCCCACATCTCATACACCATTCCCTGCTCCCCAATCCAAAAATAATGCCACTGTAGGACATACTCCCCAATTCCTCTCACTGCTAAAGTCTTGCCAGGAATAAAGACCTCGGAGCTCACTAGCTCTGGATGCACAAGAGTCACTTCTGCCCCGGTGTCCCTCAGCCCCACAGTTACCTTGTTTCCCCACAGGTTGCATGCTCCCTCTGTCCTCTGTGCTGGAGACAAACACTGAAGATGGCCGAAAATCCAGGGACTGCTAAACTATACGAGCAGCGTCTCTTGTTCCCTCCAGGCGAAGCAGGAACCCAGCGGAGTCACGTAAATATATCTCGCGTCCCTAAAGGTGACGTACTTGCTTTCCCTGGGAGGGACAAGAGAAGTTATTCACACACAATGCGAGCAACACAGAGGAAAACAGTGCCGCCGTTCGGGGGTCCGCAAGCAGCACCAAGCGGTGCAGTTCTGGTAAGGGGTGGGGGAGGTGGTATGAACAAGTATACATGATTGAGGGAAGGAGTGAGTATCTGTGAATGATCAGTATCTGTGGATGAAAGAGTGAATGAATGAACGAATGAATGTGTGTGGTAGCATGGATGTGTAAGTGGGTGGTATGATTAACTGATAGGATATAGTGGACGCATGGAAGGGTAATCCAGCAGAGGTGGTTTCTTTCTTTGTGTAAGCATTGAATGGGTTAATTTGATGTTGATTTAAATCAGTTTCTTTGTGCATGCCCTCTGTAACTGTTCTGGCAAGAGGTGTCTCTCTTCCCAGAGGGCCCCTGTGGTGATTCATGGCCCAACTGATAAGGATCCTGAGTTATAGGGGTTCCATTCCTAGCTTAAGTGGAGGGGTTATCCATTGCCTTTACCCCACTATAACCTATTGGCACCTCAAAGATGGGATGCAATTCTTGGAAAAGCTGTCATACAATTGGTCATGTGGTCCAGAGGGGTATTTTCTTGCAAAAGAGTCTGATTTACGGGCAATGCAGCGACCTCAAAGCAGAACTCCACGATATACTCTGATTGGAACAACATCATAAGACACCATCTGATGAACTTGTGAGTGAGGGTCCTGTGTTTAAGTCCCATTGATTTTAAGAACTGTTTGCCTGTTTTGTTTTTCTTTTGTATGTCTAGTTTTTTGTAATTGTGGCACTGTGTAACATCCGTCTTTGTTAATATATATATGTTATTTTTTTTTTTAAAGGTGGGGGGGGTGTCATTTTTGGTTTTGGCCCAGTGCATCCTGAATTTTCGATTTCAGGCCAGAATTTTTGGTGCATCCCTAAGGCTAGGTTTCCACTTGTTTTTTTTTTTATAAAAACGCCAGTTCAGCTACACGGCGTTTTTTTAGTGAAAAAACGCTGCAGCCAGATGTTAGCTGTTCTTCAGTAGGAAATCGCACAATGCCATATCCACTTGGCGTTTTTCTGTTTGGCGTTTTTTCAGTCCTCTTTGGCGTTTTTCTGCTTTTTTGGGCTCTGTGGCAGTTTTTCAAAATCGCAGCATGTTGACACTCTGGCGTTTTTTGCAAGGAAATCTTGGCGTTTTTCTCCAATAGAAGTCTATGGGAGAGGAAAAAACGCCATGAAAAAGCCATGTGGGTTTTTTGCCTTGGCGTTTTTTATGGCGTTTTTTTCCACAGTTACAATGCAGAGGATGGACCCAGTATCTGTGTGTCCTACGAGAAATAGGCTGGAAATAAACAGTTTCACACAAAACAAAGTTCATATTGAATTTTACACCATTTGGAACAAACATGCCATTACAAACAAACATACGCGACGCATCAACTGGATCCTGCGTGCCAAAAGCAACAGCAAACAATTTGCACCATCATCTGGGGCCAATCTTCCTAGAGGAGCAGACATTCAGAATAAAGCATGCCTTACAAACCACAGAAAAGAGACAAAAGGGTCCGCCGGGGCGTTTAAGTAGAACTCTACCAAAGAAATGACATCAGGAGAGGGCAGATACTTGCCATTTATCCTAATCCCTTTTAGCTGGGTGAAACTTCTAACTTGTAAAGGCTGGAAAAACTGCCTAAGGTAAAAAAAAGCAATTTCCACAGAAAGGCTAAAACGCCAGAAAAAACGCCAAAATGCAGTGGCAGTTTTCTTGGCGTTTTTCCTGGCGTTTTTCATCAAGAAAAAAACGCAGGACAAAAACCCAAGTGGAAACCTAGCCTTAATAGGCAAAACCAATATTCTATCACATTCACAAAAATCCAGCGCTTTTAATTACTGTAGGGCCACACCCACGAGACGAATTTAAAGAGATACCCTATATTTTATCTCTGATCCTAAATCCTTTCAGATCGCATCGCCTTATATGAGCAGCATGTGTTAATATCAAACCAGTTAATTTCCAATCCGCCCAGCAACCACAAATAATAAAAAAAATAATAATAAAAGATAACAATTAGGGTGGTAACAAAAAAAATCACAAACTCACTATATTAGTCTGAAGAACTTACTCATAACAGATTTTTAATAGATGCAAATAATGTCAAACTTCAGAAGAATATACTTAATTACAGGTAACAAAACCTTATACATCATTGCCATTATCACGGGTTATAAGCTGGAGTCTCACAAGCTGTCATATACAATAATAAAATAAACAATATTTCCCCAAAACGGGGATAAACAGACAACATTCACCTCTAGTTAGAACAATCTAACACCATTATATTTACCACCACTTGTGGTCCAACTGATTCCTGTTGCTATAAATCCAGATTCAGGGAATAAGAACTTATTAGGCAATCACCATAAAGTTTCAATTATCCAGGAGAAGATAGTACATATGAACATTATTAGAAAATCACATTTACCTTGCTTCCCAAAGTGGCTTTCCCAAAGTTTGCATATTGTGCTGAAGACAAACACCGAAGATGTCGGCGACCCCTTCCAGATGAGAGTGCGTGCTTCCTGTTTTCTGCGGAGGTAGTACTACGGTGCCCAACTTACAAATGAAATGTCCGCAGCTATCTCCGCGCGTGAAAGAGACACTAGGGCCTTTTCTTCCCCCATGAGGTAGAAGCTGACGTAGAAGGTGGCACAGGATACACCCTCAGCAAAGCCTCTGTTCCGGTCCGCCAGCTCTCCGGCTACCTATGCTGTCTTGGGTTCCTGGTCAAGCAGCCGTTTCTTTTATATCAGCCGGGCACAGCAGCAAAAACTCTTCCTTGATGATCCAGCTCTCTCGTCCACTGTCTGCGTGCCGTCGCAAGCCGTCCCGCAACTGCAGTGTAGCTCTCGGTGGAACGCTTCTGGAAAGTCCGGAATTAGAAATGTCACAACTTTATTTACATTATTCACTGCTGAGAGATAATAAGGAATAATTTGAAGAAGACATCTGGTGTATCTCTAGAAGAGAGATGGCTTTGCAGTGTAGGAATGTGGTATTTACATCAGTAGAGATAAGTAGCCTCTACTCCTTAAAACTCCTCATACATTTGAAACTAACCATTTGTTTAAATCAGGAAAGACTTGAAACAGCTATTTTCATCAAAGCTTTCCAGCCTAAAATATCTGACCCTGCTAGGCAGTTCTGCCTTAATTGCATCATAGTCCTGAGCAGGACCTCTGAGACCAGGGGTTAGGTACTTTGCCTGGTCCTTTGGTAACTGGGACTGCCTGCTAACATTTTCAAAACTGCACAGGGAAACATCCCATCTGGGGTCCAAAGTTGGGAAATTCTCTGTATGTGGTTTGGGTGCAGACAAATCTCTCGAACCAACACCAATAGGTGAGACAGTTAACCTCTCCAACTACAGCCTCTCTCTCTTGCAGCCTGGCGCTCTGCAGCCTCTTTCTTGGCCTGGCGCTCTGCAGCCTCTATAGTCCACATCTGTCTATATTGTGTGTGTATGTATGTGTATATATTTGTGTGTGTGTGTTGTGAGACTGTGAACCCCAGGGAGATGATTAGCATGGCATCTGAGTACAGCTGCTATGCAGATTATACATATGGGTCCCTGGGGTGGAGCAATTGGAGAACAGGGTGGGCCAGTGCTCCGTTTCCCCATTTTGTGGAAATTCCATGCCGGGTTTTCCAGGAGGCAAGAAGTCCGCAGGATCCGGTCCGGGATTCTTATGGGGCCGGCGTCAGGCACAGGTGCTGGGCATTAAAAACCCCTGGAGCCTGATACTCAGGGAGACTGTTGGGGGAAGAGGAAGTTTCCCTGAGCTCCCAGGGCAAGGAGAGGCCCTGAACAAGATCATCCCTGAGCCAAGTGAGGCAATACCTGCCTGGACATTTTTGTGTGCTGTCTGGGGGAGGTTTTCCAGAGCCTGGCGTAGCTGGGTCTGGTTGGGAGGTTGAGCTAGTGGGTGATTAGGCCGGTCAGTCTGGACCAGCATAGTTTAGTTAGAGAGGGCTCCAATTGGGAGCTAGGTTTTGTTTTTATGATTTGGTTTTGGGGTGTGAGCAATTAAAAAATAAAGCATTGTTTTGTTACAAACTGGTGTTCCTGACTCCGACTGCCCTAGAGGACTGTGCTTAAGACCCCTAACTGTGATGTTTATGGCCCTCGTGCTACAGGGTTTGTCACAGTGTATATATATGTATATATGTATATAATTTGTGTACGGAGTCTGGGACATTAGGGTGATGAACAAGAAAAGTGAGACTGATGAAACGCCTGCCTACAAGATCTGAGGTGTGCCGTGACTTTGATGGACAGTACACCAAAAAAGAGGGCATACCCAAGTAATGAGAATTAAGATAAGGCGAGGGTGGGTGGGGGAAAAGCGTGACCCTGATTCAACGCATCGCACCTGAGGGTGGGCGGTAGGGGGTTAAGTATCTTCCCAGACTCCGCCCACAAATACGGCTATTGCCATAGCCTCTAACTTGTGTACGGAGTCTGGGACATTAGTGCGATGAACAAGAATCGTGAGACTGACAAAACGCCTACCTATAAGATCTGAGTTACGCCAAAAAGAGGCCAAAAGGTAAGCATTGCAAATATTTCTTCCAAAACTGCAACAAGGTGATCAGTCAACAAGTTTAGAAAAACGATACCCATTTCCACCTCCGGATCTGGGATGTACCTAGCATAACACCCAGAGTTCCATCTACCAAGATGCTTGATGACATGTGGAGGCACCCCATTCTTAGAAGCAGCTGAATCTGCGCCTATAAGGACGTTGTCCATATGCACTTTCAATCCATGGTGAGCTGGGAGAAGTGCGGTGCAGGCGTGGGTAAGGGGTCTGCTGCTGGATTCTGTAAAAAGAACATACGGAAGTTAGCTCGGAAGAGGGCATTGGCCAGAAAGGACATGAGGCGAATCATGGGACGGCTGAGGGATGAACAAAGACACAACGTTCCAGTTACGAAAAATTACATCCCACATGACAAGATCTGCCTGTGCGGCTACATCTAAAGTAACAGTAGAGCTATCAACGGGCGCTAAGGGTAGCGAAGACAAAAGCATGGATACGAAGGAACTGCCTTGCTTATAAGACGACCCCCCCCCCAAAATCTGAATATTAATTCAGGAAAAAAAAAAAATCGCCTGAATATAAGACAACCCTATAGGAAAAAAGTTTTACCAGTAAATGTTAATTCATGTAAACTATTTTTTTTAATAAAAGCTATGATTGAGAAAAATATTCTGTTTTTAATTCCTTTTATTTTCCAACCTGCTCCCAGTTATGCACATCTGCCCCCAGGCTTGTCACTCTGCCCCATAAATGCCTTAAACCCCGTATATGCCACTGTGCCCCATGATATGCCTTTTAATGTAATTATCCTATCTGGTCCCTCCACCTTATGAGAGGCTAACGGGATATTAATATCCTGAAACACGGACCCGAGTCTGTGGAGGTCCTGGGGCGGACGCTCAGGAGGCTCGATCATAAGAAAGTCATCCAGATAGTGGATGACCTTAAGACAGTGAACCTGATGCGTTAGAATCCAATTTAGAGCTTGTGCGAAGGAATCAAAAAGCCAGGGACTGCTTTACACCTGAATGCAAGTTTGACTGCAAAAAAAAATATTGCCCCACCCACCTGATTCCATGACACTGCCATAGTGAGGGTAAGATAGGGAGAAGTTTGAACGCATCGCAAATGTCTGCTTTAGACAGCCAAGCACCCCTACCTGCATGCAAAATACTTTGAATGGCCATGTCAAGTATTTCAGAAGGAATCAATGAATTAATACTGCGGACATAGGAAGAATGAGGCGCCGACAAGTCATAAATCAAGCGGTATTTATTGGAGAATTTACCTCGAACAACGCCAATGGGGTTAATCCTCCAAACATGAAAGGGAGGCTTCTTGAAAGGCGCTATAATGAACCCCTTATCTAATTCCGTGTGAAGCAACTCTGACAAGACCCGGGGGTTTGCCTCTGCTGAGAGTAGATTATGCCCTTCAAACGAGGACTGGGAAAGGACGATAAGACCCGTATGAAAATCTGAAGTGAAACCTGTGATTAAAAAAAGCCCGTAGCTGCTGAGATGGGTGACCCTGCAGATACGTAGCTAACTGGTCCACATTGACCCGGCTCAGTCAGCTGTGCTGCTGCTTAATAGTACCGGCAGTTTTACAGTGCGCCCTATAGCAAATGAAACACACGTGAAGCAACAGACACTGCGCATAATTGCATACTGCAAGGTTAAAATTATTACAAATCTGAACCTTCCCTAAATAACGAATGGGCCTGCCCAACTTATCCACCTGTGGTGTCGCTTACGAGGATGGTTGAAGCTGCGCCCCTCTCCTATCCAAGCTGGGTAGAAGCTGCCAGAGCAGCTGTAGGACACCAGTTGGTGGTGTGAGCTGAAGACTGGCAATTGGAGCAAAACGGAGCCTTAATCCCCGCAAAGTGTCTACAAAACACCTCCATATGAAGCATAGCCCAATTAGTAGTGCACTGGAATTGGGAGAGAGCCGCCGCAGCTTTGGCCGAAAAGGAACGGTGATAGTCATAAAAACATGAACCCCCCCTGTACTTGTAACCCTACCACATTGTACAAATAGAGGTCCAGCTCTTCTCTCCTATCCGGGTGCACCAAGCAGATTATATCCCTAAATAGACTAAATGCCAGCACAAACTCAGAGATAGAGAGTTTCCTGTTCAACCTGAGATCCTTAGACTTAAGAACCACTGACACATCCCCTTGCTTCTCTTTTGAAAACGAAGTCTCAGCCTGTATGGACCCCCCATTTCTGTAACTCAGCTGCAAGCTTGGGAATAGTCCAGGCCCTGAAGGACTGATTGCTACCCCAGTCAGACCCTCTGGCGGGAGTCTCAGGAACGGAGTCCAAATCTAGAAGGTCCGACATGTTAGACATGACGGCTGGGAGAAAACAAATGGTTAAACTGCGGTCACTATGAGAAAATACAGTAGCGTAGAAGGGGCATTGAGTGAAGACCACCTGGACAGAGCTGTGCAAGATGTGAGCCTAGAACGAGGTGGGACCCCCAAGACCGTACGGTAACAAGCTGGACATGTAGCTACCTAGGGGAAATGTACGTGCAAGGGCCCGGTATGCCGACCCATGTGGACTGGGTGGATCAATTAAAAACGGAGAGTCTAGGCATACAAGTCTGAAAGACTGTGGCGAGAACAGGCTAATAATAACCTCGGCCTGGTTTGGTTCAAGCGGACGAGTAAGAATGTTATGAGTATTGCACGTGTGACATACGTAGCACGGGTGAGTAGACTGAACGGCAGTCAATTTAAAAACGAAGTCTCAGCCCGTATGGACCCATAGGTGTGACAGATCTGGAACAACTGAAACATAGAAAGTGATGGCAGATAATAACCAGTAGGCCCATCCAGTCTGCCCAACCTCTGAGTACTTTCCTTTAGTGCGTGCCCTTATCCCATATCTAGCTTGGCCATATGCCTATCGCATGCTTGCTTAAATGCCTTTACTGTATTAACATCTACCACTTCTGCTGGAAGGCTATTCCATGCGTCCACTACCCTTTCCGTAAAGTAAAATTTCCTGATGGGCTACAAACACTCTCCCCGTTATTTTGTGTGGAAAGGGCCCATAGAATTCCGGCAAAAGCCCCTATACCGGGGGCTCCAGCCAGGACTATGATAATTAGATTGTTAAATTCATCAGATCGTGATGTAATTCTTAGACGTGCCAGGGAAATGGGTACAATTACATATAATTCGGTAAAGATTGCCATGTATCCAGATTTTTCCAGGGAAACACAATTACATCGAGTGGCCTTTGGGGAAATTAAAAAACGGCTTCGATTGGCGAATATTCCTTACTCTTTGTTGTTTCCCACAAAGCTTTGAGTACAATATAAGTCAGGAACTTTATTTTTTTTAAGTCCTCAGGAGGCGATTAGGTGGTTGGAAGGAGAGGGGTTGTAATTCCAAAATGTCTAATTTATTTTGTTGTAGGGATGGAGGGGGGGGAGTAACTATGACGTGTGTAGAGATAAGTGGGGAAATTGTCTACCACTCATCACGAGGGGGGGGTTTATGTGTCTGCAGGGTTGGGTTTTTTTTTTGTTTGTTTGTTTTTTGAATGTCGATTAAGGTCTTGTTTTGGAATGTGAGGGGAACGGGAGAACGTAAGGGTAGCCATATTTGATCGCGTTCAGAAATATCTTCCGGCTATTATTTGTTTAGTTGAAACGCATACGATAGGAGAGACTCAGAGGAGGTTGACAAGAAGATGGGCTCAGGTGGAACTACACTCCTCATTGTAATTATTCGGCTGGAGTTTCACTACTTTTCCATCGTAATATTCCATTAGTGATTAAGAACAAAAAAATTGATGTGAGAGGTAGATTAATTTTTGTACATTTGACAATATATAACCGGGAGATGATTATGGCCTTCTTTTATGTTCCTCCCCCTTTTTCCTCACAGCCAATAAATGAATTAGTTCAATTCATTCGAGATAAGGAACATCTCCCATTATTTTTGTTTGGGGATTTTAACTGTATATTGGATTCTGCGAAAGACGTGGTCCGAGTGGGTAATTTACGGAGTATGAATGTAAATACTCAGACCCCATTAGCAAGAATATTCGAAGAACTAGGTTGGATGATCCTTGGCGCTTAATCCTGTCACACAAAGATTTTCATGTTTTTCCGCCTTGTATCAAACTGCATCTAGGATTGATTTAGTTTTATGTAATGATTTGGGGATTTGGGATTTGTCATTGGGGGAGGAGAGGAAGAATGAAGGGAAACCTTTTAGGTTCAATCCCCATTGGCTGACACTATTGGACACCAAAGAGAGGAATATTCATGCTCTAAAAGAGTTTTGGGAGATAAATAGAACATCCGCAACATTAGGGGTGGTCTGGGACACACTAAAAGCATTTTTGCGGGGGTTGCTCCTAAGAGATGTGGTCATAAAAAAACAAAGTTTTTTCCAAAAAGAGAAAGATATAAGAGAGAGTCTTCAGTAGTGAAGCAAATTTTGCAAAAGATCCTTCAAGGGAGAATCATAAACAAATGAAAGAATTACAGGACCAACTTGCAGCTTTGATGATAGATAAGGCACGACATAAGTTATTTTTTAGAGGCCAAAGGAACTTTGTAGAAGGGGGTAGGCTGGGGAAATTGCTGGCAAACTTGGTAAAGGCCCAGAAAGATAAAAGTGATATCTTGGCAATTGAAGAGGAAGATGGAAGGGTGGTGAGGGAACCAAGTAAAGTACAGGCTGCAGTTGTTAACTTTTTTTCTAAGCTATATCAAGCAGACCCAGTAGTAAATGAGGGAGATATAGTGGATTATTTAAAGGAGTGTGCTCTACCTACGATCTCAGATGAACAGAAGGATGTATTAGAAAGGGAAATTACGGTGGATGAGATGAGGGATGCACTTTTCTCTTGTGCTTCCTCATCCGCCCCAGGAGGGGACGGTCTCCCTTTTGGGATCTATCAGGAATACGCAGGTGCTCTCTTACCTATGTTATGCTCAGTTTTTACTGAAGGTCTGAAAGAAAAGCAGCTACCAAGTTCTATGTTGGAAGCAGTAATTATTCTTATTCTTAAAAAAGATAAAAATCCAGCAAAAGTGGAATCATACCGGCCGATTTCCTTACTTAACACTGATGTGAAAATCTTAGCCAAAGTGCTCGCTAGAAGATTGGCAAGGTGTGTGTCGGATCTGATTGGAGAAGATCAGACAGGGTTTGTACCAGGAAGATTATTACATTCTAATCTTGAAAGAGTTTTCGCCAACCTCCAGCTGGGCAGGAACTCTTCCCACTCCATCCTATCTTTGGATGCCATGAAGGCTTTTGATAGGGTGGAGTGGAGTTTTTTTATGGCATACGTTAATAGCTTTTGGTTTTGGATAGGGTTTCTTGAGCTGGATACAACTTATGTATAGTTCTCCAGTAGCAAGGATAAACTTAAATGGTACGCTTTCGGACATCTTCTCGTTAAGTCGAGGAACCCGGCAGGGATGTCCACTTTCCCCCCTTTTTATTTATATTATATATTGAACCCCTAGCTCTTAGTATTAGGAAAAATCAACAAATAAGAGGATTTGGGATAAAAAGTAACGAAGATAAACTGTTGTTATATGCGGATGATCTATTATTGTTTCTGGAAGATACTGAAAAAATGCTCCCAATAGTGATAGACATGGTTGATAACTTTGGTAGTCTTTCAGGTCATAAAATTAATTGGGATAAATCAACACTTCTCCCATTGAATCCAGCAAGCAGCCCCAAGGTCCAGGGGGTTAAGATTTTGAGTCAGGGGGATCCTGTGGAATACTTGGGGATTAAAATTTCGAGTAAAGTTGAGCTTTTTATGAAGCAGAATCTTATCCCATTAGGTATAAAGATACAAAAAAAGGCGGAGACCTGGGCTAACCTCCCATTATCGTTGGCAGATAGAGTGAGTTTAGTGAAGATTGTTCTCCCGCAGGTTTTGTTTGTTTTGTCTGCCTCACCAGTGTGGATTCCTTATAAATGGTTTAGAGGATTAGAAGCTGCACTGAGCAAACTTTTGTGGGGAAGAGGAAGAGTGCGTATGAAATATGCCAAGCTTACATCACCGGAGGGCGAGGGTGGTTGGGCATTACCCCATTTCAAATTATACTTTCTAGCTACGAAGATTCAGAATTTGAGGTTAGATGAATATGGAAGATTAATACGGTTTCTTTTAGAAACTAGTGGGACCTCTAACCCCATTGAAATGTTGGAGACGGATTTACAAGTGGAAGGGGAGGTTGATTATACAACTTTGGTGAAACTATATAGGAAAGTATAGCAAGAAACTAAACGTATTTGCAAAATTGAGGGAAGTTTACCCCATACATGTATATGGCACAATTTAAAATTTAAGGAGTTTCACAAAGGTTTAGGGAGAGACTTTTGGATTAAAAAAGGCATTAATTTTGTGGGTCAGTTGTTTACTACTGGCCATATTAAGGACTTTGATGATCTTAAATTTGAATATGGTTTGGATAATGGTCATAAATTCTGGTACAACCAATTATTACACGCATATAATTATACGGAAAATAAGAAGTTTTTTGTACTTGAGACACATGATTTGTTTGAATTTTTACAGAAAAGGATTACAGGGAAAAAGACACTTAGTATTATTTATAAAATGTTGCTTGGAGAAATGGATATAAGGTTCTGAGATAAGATTAAAAGGAGGTGGGAAGAGGAGATTGGGGCTATTGATGAGGCCTCATGGAACCGTATTCTAATTAACACAGGGTGTTGCACTGTAAATAAACAATACCAATTCACTCAACTTAAAATTATTTATCGGCTATACTACTCTCTGCATCAGCTATGGAAGGTTAATTGTAGAGACAACTCAGATTGTCCCAGATGTGGGACCCTTAATGCGGGTTTATTGCACTTATGGTGGCAATGTGAAATGATAAAAAATTTCTGGGACGATATATTTAATTTTTTGAAAAGTGAATTTAATTGTAATGGCGTAATAGATCCAAGGGTTGTAATACTAGGTGATGTAGAACAGTTTGGTAGGTTAAACAAACTTCAAGAATTTTTTTTTTCTAGGGAGACTATTGATCTTGAGGAAATGGTTTGATAAAGGAGCCCCCGTACTACCCCAGTGGTTAAATTTGATTGACCAAATAAAAAAATATGAACAATATAGAAGTGGAGAATCCAAAAAGAAAATGAGGGACTTCCAATTTACTTGGGGTCTATGGTGATATATAATAATTTTTTTTTTTTCTTCCCTTGCAGACACAGGGTGGGTTGGGAGGGGGGTTATAAATTTGTGAATACTGTCTATTTGGTTTTATTGTATTTATTTATTTGATAAAAGAAATAGAGTAAAATAATTTAAAAAAAAAATAAAAAATTCCTGATGTTACCATTAAACCTTTTTAAACTGGAGCTCGCCTACCCTGACTACAATGGAAGGTGTAGGGATAGAACTTGCGTGCGTGATAGAAGATGAAATATAAAGCCACAGTAGGTTATGTAAGGTATGTACAAGCAGGTCAACTCACCAAGGTTTATAAACGGACAACAATGGAAACCGTAAAAAATATTACCAGCCCCTCCCAGGAACCTAATACAACATAAAATATCAATGCACATATGCCAAAGTACACAACCCCTCAGGACCAGCGGTGACGCATACTTCCCACGTAAAACAATACATTGGATCGGTAGCGGTAGTTGGAGCACCAAGGGTTAAAAGCCATTCTAACACTAAATCAACAGCCAATCCGACATAAAGAGTGGACAAACCGTGTACTTGGCCGGCCGCCAAAACTTCAGGCTGCTGCTCAGGAAAAGCGGGACCCTGACTCAACACATCACACCCAAGAGTGAGCGGTAGGGGGTTAAGTAGTTCCCCAGACTCCGCCCACAAATATTGCCATAGCCTCTAACATATATATGTATATATATATATATATATATATATATATATATATATAAATATATTTCCTATACATGGTGTATTTTTTTTTAAGGTAGGGAGGGGGGATTCATTTTTGGTTTTGACCAAGTGCATCCTGAATTTTCGATGTATCCCTAAATAGGCAAAACCAATATTCTATCACATTCACAAAAATCCAATTCTTTTAAAACTTCAGAAGAATATACTTAATTACAGGTAGAGTCTCACAAGCTGTCATATACAATAATAAAATATATTATTTCCCCAAAACAGGGATAAACAGGCAAAATTCACCTCTAGTAAGAACAATGATACACCATTATATTTACCATCACTTGTGATCCAACTGATTCCTGTTGCTATAAATCCAGATTCGGGGAATAAGAACTTTCTTCAAATTAGGCAATCACCATAAGGTTTCAATTATCCAGGAGAATATAGTACATATGAAAATTATTAGATAATCACATTTACCTTGTTTCCCAAAGTTTGCATATTCACATTGGGGCTGTCCTCTGTGCTGAAGACAAACAACACCGAAGATGTCAGCGACCCCTTCCAGATGAGAGTGCGTGCTTGCTGTTTTCTGCGGAGGTAGTACTACGGTGCCCAACTTACAAATTACAAAGGAAATGGCCGCAGCTATCCCGGCGCGTGGAAGAGACGCTAGCTCCTTCCCCCACGAGGTAGAAGCTGACGTAGAAGATGGCACAGGATACGCCCTTAGCAAAGCATCTGTTCTGGTCCGCCAGCTCTCCGGCTTCCTATGCTGTCTTGGGTTCTTGGTCGAGCAGCCGTTCCTTTATATCAGCCGGGCACAGCAGCAAAAACTCTTCCTTGATGATCCAGCTCTCTCATCCACTGTCTGCGTGCCGTCGCAAGGCGTCCCGCAACTGCAGTGTAGCTCTCGGTGGAACGCTTCTGCAAAGTCCGGAATTAGAAATGTCATAACTTTATTTACATTATTCACCGCTGAGAGATAATAAGGAATAATTTGAAGAAAACATCTGGTGTATCTCTAGAAGAGAGATGGCTTTGCAGTGTAGGAATGCGGTATTTACATCCGTAGAGATAAGTAGCCTCTACTCCTTAAAACTCCTCATACATTTGAAACTAACCATTTGTTTAAATCAGGAAAGACTTCCTGAAACAGCTATTTTCATCAAAGCTTTACAGCCTAAAATATCTGACCCTGCTAGGCAGTTCTGCCATAATTGCATCATAGTCCTGAGCAGGACCTCTGAGACCAGGGGTGAGGTACTTTGCCCCCTGGTTCTTTGGTAACTGGGACTGCCTGCAAACGTTTTCAAAATTGTACAGGAAAACATCCCATCTGGGGTCCAAAGTTGGGAAATTCTCTGTATGTGGTTTGGGTGCAGACGAATCTCTCGAACCAACACCAATAGGTGAGGCAGTTAACCTCTCCAACTACAGCCTCTCTCTCTTGCAGCCTGGCGCTCTGCAGCCCCTCTCTCTCTTGGCCTGGCGCTCTGCAGCCTCTATTCATAATCCAAATCTGTCTATATTGTGTGTGTGTGTGTGTGTATGTATGTGTATATATATGTGTGTGTGTGTGTGTGTATATATATATATATATATATATATATATATATATATATATATGTATGTATGTATATAATTTGTGTACGGAGTCTGGGACATTAGTGTGATGAACAAGAATAGTGAGACTGACGAAACGCCTACCTACAAGATCTGAGGGTGGGGGAAAAGCGTGACCCTGATTCAACGCATCACACCTGAGGGTGGGCAGTAGGGGGTTAAGTATCTTCCCAGACGCCGCCCACAAATACGGCCATTGCCCTAGCCTCTAACTTGTGTACGGAGTCTGGGACATTAGTGCGATGAACAAGAATCGTGAGACTGACAAAACGCCTACCTATAAGATCTGAGGTGTGCCATGACCTTGATGAACGGTACGCCAAAAAGAGGCCAAAAGGTAAGCATTGCAAATATTTATTCCAAAACTGCAACAAGGTGATCAGTCAACAAGTTTAGAAAAGCGATACCCATTTCCACCTGCGGATCTGGGATGTACCTAGTATAACACCGAGTTCCATCTACCAAGATGCTTGATGAGGTGGGGAAGCACCCCATTCTTAGAAGCAGCTGAAGCTGCGCCTATACGGAAGGAGTGAGCCGAGAAACCTAAATTAGTCAATAGGATATGTACATGCGTAATAAACTGTATGGTGGTAAGGGGTCTAATCGGGAAAGGAAGCAGAGGACTATCTGGTGGTTTGTCTGCTAAAGCGGATAACAGTAGGTCCAGAATTGCCACTGGACACCATTGATTCTGTGTAGCAAAAATCTTAATGAACATGCCCGGTCCTGTCTGATGTGTCTTGCAACGTGGCAAATGCAGCTGTCTGGTTAAATAGTTTTTCCGCAGCACGAGGTACTGACTGCCCGAGTAAGAAAACTCGCTGGGCCGCAGGAAACCATAAAAGGCCAAAAAGATGGCAGCTGAGCAAGGAAGCCATACCTTGAACCAGAAATGGGCAACCTCATGCGCGATTGGCGTTGTAGTTTCTGCAACCCAGCGAGCACCCCTTTGATTGCCCTAGAAGCAAGCAATGAAGAAATGCCGGGGTCGGCTATAGACCTAAAGTGCTGTATCCCCGCCGGATACAGTCTGACGGTACTATAGGCCAGGTTAAGGTCCGTGTGACAATAAGATATGAAGGCTAGTATATACCGCGTGTTAGCTCGGGAGAGGGCATCGGTCGCCGAGTTTAACACTGCTGGTATGTGAGCGCCCAGGAAATGAAAATGATGATGCAGAGATAACCACACGAGCCTACGACATGACCGACAGTGACTTAGACCGACCTTTATTGAGGTTAAGAGCCGTGGCCTGATTGTATGAAAAATGACCGTCCTACCTGACCATAAATGATCCCCCATACAAAAGCAGCGGCGACTATAGGGTGTACTTCGAACAGAGCCAAAGTGTCAGAGAAAGCATGTATCTGAAGAATCTCAGAAGTCCAAGGGCCTGCCATCCAGTGATTACCAAAGATAGCCGTAAAGCCACGTGAGGCTGCGGCATCAGAAAGGACATGAGGCGAATCATGGGACGGCTGAGGGATGAACAAAGACACACCGTTCCAGTTACGTAAAAATTACATCCCACATGACAAGATCTGCCTGTGCGGCTACATCTAAAGTAACAATAGAGCTATCATCGGGCTAAGGGTAGCAAAGACAAAAGCATGGATACGAAGGAACTGCCTTGATTATAAGACGACCCCCCCCCCCAAAATCTGAATATTAATTCAGGAAAAAAGCCTGAATATAAGACGACCCTATAGGAAAAAAGTTTTACCAGTAAATGTTAATTCATGTAAACTATTTTTTTTTTTAAACAAAAGCTATGATTGAGAAAAATATTTTGTTTTTAATTCCTTTTATTTTCCAACCTGCCCCCCCAGTTATGCACATCTGCCCCCCGGCTTGTCACTCTGCCCCATAAATGCCTTAAACCCGTATATGCCACTGTGCCCCATGATATGCCTTTTAACGTAATTATCCTATCTGGTCCCTCCACCTTATGAGAGGCTAACGGGATATTAATATACTGAAACACGGACCCGAGTCCTGGGGCGGACGCTCAGGAAGCTCGATCAAAAGAAAGTCATCCAGATAGTGGATGCCCTTAAGACAGTGAACCTGATGCGTTAGAATCCAATTTAGAGCTTGTGCGAAGGAATCGAAAAGCCAGGGACTGCTTTTACACCGGAATGCAAGTTTGACTAAAAAAAATATTGCCCCACCCACCTGATTCCATGACACTGCCATAGTCTCCATAGGGAGAAGTTTGAACGCATCGCAAATGTCTGCTTTAGACAGCCAAGCACCCCTACCTGCATGCAAAATACTTTTAGTATTTAGTATTTCAGAAGGATACTGCGGACATAGGAAGAATGAGGCACCGACAAGTCATAAATCAAGCGGTATTTATTGGAGAATTTACCTCGAACAACGCCAATGGGGTTAATCCTCCAAACATGAAAGGGAGGCTTCTTGAAAGGCGCTATAATGAACCCCTTATCTAATTCCGTGTGAAGCAACTCTGACAAGATCCGGGGGTTTGCCTCTGCTGAGAGTAGATTATGCCCTTCAAACGAGGACTGGGGAAGAACGATAAGACCCGTATGAAAGCCTGAAGTGAAACCTGTGATTAAAAAAGCCCGTAGCTGCTGAAATGGGTGACCCTGCAGATACGTAGCTAACTGGTCCACATTGACCCGGCTCAGTCAGCTGTGCTGCTGCTTAATAGTAGAGGCAGTTTTAGGGTGCGCCCTATAGCAAATGAAACACACGTGAAGCAACCGACACTGCGCATAATTGCATGCTGCAAGGTTAAAATTATTACAAATCTGAGCCTTCCCTAAATAACGAATGGGCCTGCCCAACTTATCCACCTGTGGTGTCGCTTACGAGGATGGTTGAAGCTGCGCCCCTCTCCTATCCAAGCTGGTAGAAGCTGCCAGAGCAGCTGTAGGACACCAGTTGGTGGTGTGAGCTGAAGACTGGCAATTGGAGCAAAACGGAGCCTTAATCCCCGCAAAGTATCTACAAAACACCTCCATATGAAGCACAGCCCAATTAGTAGTGCACTGGAACTGGGAGAGAGCCGCCGCATCTTTGGCCGAAAAGGAACCCCTATACTTGTAACCCTACCACATTGTACAAATAGAGGTCCAGCTCTTCTCTCCTATCCGGGTGCACCAAGCAGATTATATCCCTAAATAGACTAAATGCCAGCACAAACTCAGAGATAGAGAGTTTCCTGTTCAACCGGAGATCCTTAGACTTAAGAACCACTGACACATACCCTTGCTTCTCTTTTGAAAACGAAGTCTCAGCCCGTATGGACCCCCCATTTCTGTAACTCAGCTGCAAGCTTGGGAATAGTCCAGGCCCTGAAGGACTGATTGCTACCACAGTCAGACCCTCTGGCGGGAGTCTCGGGAACGGAGTCCAAATCTTGAAGGTCCGAGATGTTAGACATGATGGCTGGGAGAAAACAAACTGCGGTCACTATGAGAAAATACAGTAGCGGAGAAGGGGCATTGAGTGAAGACCACCTGGACAGAGCTGTGCGAGATGTGAGCCTAGAATGAGGTGGGACCCCCAAGACCGTACGGTAACAAGCTGGACATGTAGCCTCCTAGGGGAAATCTACGTGCGAGGGCCCGGGATGCCGACCCGATCCATGTGGACTGGGTGGATGAATTAAAAACGGGGAGTGTAGGCATACAAGTCTGAAAGCCGTGCCAAACTTTGATTACAAAGGCGGAGGATGCCTGTGGCGAGAACAGGCTAATAATAACCTTGGCCTAGTTTGGTTCAAGTGGACGAGTAAGAATGTTATGAGTATTGCACGTGTGACATATGTAGCACGGGCGAGTAGATGGAACGGCAGTCAATTTAAAAACGTCTCAGATAAGAACCAGTAGGCCCATCCAGTCTGCCCAACCTCGGAGTACTTTCCTTTAGTACCTGCCCTTATCCTATATCTAGCTTGGCCTTATGCCTATCCCATGCTTGCTTAAATGCCTTTACTGTATTAACATCTACCACTTCTGCTGGAAGGCTATTCCATGTGTCCACTACCCTTTCCGTAAAGTAAAATTCCCTGATGTTACCATTAAACCTTTTTAAACTGGAGCTCACCTACCCTGACTACAATGGAAGGTGTAGGTATAGAACTTGCGTGCGTGATAGAAGATGAAATATAAAGCCACAGTAGGTTATGTAAGGTATGTACAAGCAGGTCAACTCACCAAGGCTTATAAACGGACAACAATGGAAACCGTAAAAAAATATTACCAGCCCCTCCCAGGAACCTAATACAACATAAAATCTCTATGCACATATAAATGCCAAAGTGCACAACCCCTCAGGACCAGCGGTGACGCATACTTCCCACGTAAAACAATACATTGGATCGGTAGCGGTAGTTGGAGCACCAAGGGTTAAAAGCCATTCTAACACTAAACCAACAGCCAATCCGACATAAAGAGTGGAGAAACCGTGTACTTGGCCGTCCGCCAAACTTCAGGCTGCTACTCAGGAAAAGCGTGACCCTGACTCAACACATCACACCTAAGAGTGAGCGGTAGGGGGTTAAGTAGTTCCCCAGACTCCGCCCACAAATACGACCATTGCCATAGCCTCTAACACATATATGTATATATATATATATATATATATATATATATATTTCCTATACATGGTGTATTTTTTTTTTTTTTAAGGTAGGGAGGGGGGATTCATTTTTGGTTTTGGCCCAGTGCATCCTGAATTCTCGGTTTCAGGCCAGAATTTTCGATGCATCCCTAAATAGGCAACACCAATATTCTATCACATTCCAAAAATCCAACTCTTTTAAAACTTCAGAAGAATATACTTAATTACAGGTGGAGTCTCACAAGCTGTCATATACAATAATAAAATATATTATTTCCCCAAAACAGGGATAAACAGGCAAAATTCACCTCTAGTAAGAACAATGATACACCATTATATTTACCACCACTTGTGGTCCAATTGATTCCTGTTGCTATAAATCCAGATTCAGGGAATAAGAACTTCAAATTAGGCAATCACCATAAAGAAGATAAACAACACCGAAGATGTCGGCGACCCCTTCCAGATGAGAGTGCGTGCTTCCTGATTTCTGCGGAGGTAGTACTACGGTGCCCAACTTACAAATTACAAATGTCCGCAGCTATCCCCGCGCGTGGAAGAGACACTAGCTCCTTCTCTTCACCCATGAGGTAGAAGATGGCACAGGATACGCCCTCAGCAAAGCCTCTGTTCCGGTCCGCCAGCTCTCCGGCTACCTATGCTGTCTTGGGTTCCTGGTCAAGCAGCCGTTCCTTTATATCAGCCGGGCACAGCAGCAAAAACTCTTCCTTGATGATCCAGCTCTCTCATCCACTGTCTGCGTGCCGTCGCAAGGCGTCCAACAAATGCAGTGTAGCTCTCGGTGGAACGCTTCTGCAAAGTCCGGAATTAGAAATATCATAACTTTATTTACATTATTCACCGCTGAGAGATAATAACGAATAATTTGAAGAAGACATCTGGTGTATCTCTAGAAGAGAGATGGCTTTGCAGTGTAGGAATGTGGTATTTACATCAGTAGAGATAAGTAGCCTCTACTCCCTAAAACTCCTCATACATTTGAAACAAACCATTTGTTTAAATGCCTCTCTCTTGGCTTGGCACTCTGCAACCTCTCTCTCTCTCTCTCTCTCTCTCTCTCTCTCTCTCTCTCTCGGCCTGATGCTCTGCAGCCTCTCTCTCTTGGCCTGGCGCTCTGCAGCCTCTCTCTCTCGGCTTGGCGCTCTGCAGCCTCTCTCTCGGCTTGGCGCTCTGCAGCCTCTCTCTTGCAGCCTCCTGATATTTAAGGATATGCTGAAGTCTTAGGTTTGCAGTCTATATATTTATATATATAAGGGATCCCCAGATCTCGGTACATCCCTGACACCAGCTGCAGGTATCTCCTCTGTGTCCATGCCTCCCTCCGAAGTGTTTTGAGGCATCACTTTGCGCTGCTTGTTGCATGTCATAATCCAGCAATGCTTGTACTTAGCTCCTCTTTGGTTTCCCCCCTATATTGTTTACACAGGGTGGGTTGATAGCGAGAGAGATATTTTAATTCGGATGTCTCACAAATCTGGTATTAAAATCGTGAGTGGTGGCAGACTACCTGGGGGATACAGGCAGGATTTGGGGGTTAATTATGCCTTGTTAAGGGGTAAAGTTAGTAAATCCTGGTGCTATTAACCCCTTCATGCCCATGCCCTCCGCACAGTTACGGCTTGGCAAGTAGTCCTGACCGTGACAAACTAGGTGGCAGTTGTGGGATATCTAGAGTTTTTTTTATTGCTATTTGTATTAGGTTAGGTAATTTTAGTACTAAAAGAAACTGGGGAGAGTATGCTTGTTTTTTTGTTTTTTAAACCAGCTAGTCTATGATAAAATAACTAAGAATAACAATTACTCAGATTTCTATGTACAAGCTGTTGACTTCACAAATGTATTTTCTATAACAGTTTCTCCAGAAGTATATGTTGAACCTTCCGCAGAGCCCGTAGTGGCCGGCTGTTTACCCAAGACCATGGGCTTGTGTATTGTTAAAGCAACCAAACCGGCAGCAAATATTACGTGGAATGTTGGTAGTTTCCAGTATCATACAGAAGAAAACACAACACTTCATGACAACGGAACGGTAACCACAACTAGCCAACTGAAAATTCCTCCAAGCCGAGAGCTCTTCGGATATAATGTTAGCTGCCTAGTCTTTTGGCCGAATGACGAAGCTATGAAGCAGAACACAACTTTCACCATAAAGAACATTTATTGTGAGTGTGTGTATGGGGGAGAGGGTTGTCATTGTCTATCTGGAATTGTGTGTGGAAGGTCTATGTGAGTAGTTTCTCTTGGATAATTAAAATGAAACATAGATACTTCACTCTCCATTATACCTCAGCCTCTTTGCAGTGTTTGCCAGATAAAGTCTATAGGTGCCATTTAAAATGAATAAATGAAAAATTAAGGAGAAGCTACAGCTTCCCTTCTCCTCATCTGTGGTCTGCAAAGTGTCAACACTGTTTAGTTAACATTTTGAAGGTCACGATAGAAAAAGAAACTATGTAATAGAGTTTACGTATTAAACATATGTAATAGTGATATATATATATATATTATTATTATTATTATTATCTTTTATTTATATAATGCCAGCAATTTATGCAGCGCTTAATACAATACATATATTCAAGGGGTCTGACAAGATGAGAATTGACAGACTAAGACAAACTGATACATTAGGTGGAGAGAGCCCGGCTCCCAAGCATATAGAATATATATATACCCGGAGCCTGCCCTTGCTGGAAGCAACCAGAGCTGCCCGCTGACATCTGTTTGCGGTCCCGCTGACCTCGATGGGTGATCTCGATGATGTCGGTGTGTGATCTCGATTACGTCGCTAGAAACACCCCCATTTAAAGGGGAAATGGGCGGGGAGTGGGGCCTGTCAAGACCCCGCGACCTGAAGGCGAAGGATTTGGGTGGGTCAAACCATATGTATGTGTGTGTGTGTATATATTTATATATGTATGTGTGTGTGTGTATATATTTATATATGTATGTGTGTGTGTATATATATATATATAATTACACGCATCAGGGGAGCTGCTAGCTTAACTACCTGTAATCATCCAGGATCTGCATAAATCTTCCTTTTAATAGATGGTCCATCAAAGGTAGAGGCTGAGCTGACACCAACCGCTAACGGAGACCTACAGCTTTCTTGTGAATCTGATTCCAACCCACCAGCTTCCAACTTCACATGGTAATTTGGACTTTCCTAATGTTTGTAAGATCGCGCATTTCTTTTTTTTGTTTGATAATGTAAATTCCTTTAAAAAAAAATACACCTGGTATACAACACAACCCATTCAAACCATAAATAACCATAAATAAATGTTAAAAAATATCAATTTTTTTACTTTTTATTTTTTAGTATTTAATTGCAGAAATATATTTAGTAACATGTTATCTGGTAGTTTTCAGTATAATTGTATAGTTATTTATTCATTAAAAGGAGAGTTGTGGTTTCAACAACCTTCTTTCGCTGTTCGTTATGAAGAGCCAGTACTGGCAGGGTTCTCCTGCTAGAATGGCTAAACTAGCCCTGTAAAATATATATTATCAAATTTGGAGAAATCTCATGGATTTAACTATATATGATGCAGGGGACTGCCAAGCTCTTCTGGCAGCAGAAGTGTTAGAAGCTTACATAGGATGGGCCTTCATAACATATAGTGAAGCCAAGGAGCTGAAAGAGAGCTCTCCAGCAAACGCTGCCTTCCGTGAATAGACTCAGTTGTGTCTCAACAGGACGAAAGGAGATGCTGCCTCTTCGGAGTTTCTGGCTAGAAGCAAAGTTCTTACTTTAAGTAGCGACGCCTCATCGGGTTTATATGTTTGCGAAGCTACCAACCCACTGGACAGCAAGTTGGGGTATGTCTACATCTACAAAGAAAAAGGTAACCTTTTCCACACCGTAAATCTGATGTTGGTCTGTTATGTACTCTGTTATATACTTGATCAGCCATAACATTATAACCACCTGCCTAATATTGTGTAGGTTCCCCCTTTGCCGCCAAAACAGCCCTGACTGGTCGGGGCATGGACTCCGCTAGACCTCTGAAGCTGCGCTGTGGTATCTGCACCGAGACGTTAGCAGCAGATCCTTTAAGTCCTGTAAATTGTGAGGCGCGGCCTCCATGGATGCATCCTGGTCTGACACACCTGTCCATGTGATGTAAAAGAAAATGTGATTCATCAGACCAGGCACCTTCTTCCATTGCTCAGAGCTCAAGCAGCTCGTCTGTTGGGTTTGAGTACATGGGGCAGCCTTTGTCCCCCCCCATGTGCATCAATGATCCTTGGCAGCCCATGACCCTGTTGCCAGTTCACCACTTTTCCTTCATTTGGACCACTTTTAATACCGACCACTGCAGACTGGGAACACCCCACAAGAGATGCAGTTTTGGAGATGCTCTTACTCAGTCAACACAATCTGGCCCTTGTCAAAAGCACTTAGATCCTTTTTTACTGCTTCCTCTGAGGATGAAATGTTCACTTGCTGCCTAATACACAGCACCTGGCTGACAGGTGCCATGATAAGATTATCCGTGTTATTGACTTCACCTGTCAACGGTCGTAATGTTATGGCTGATCATGACCTTTAACCATTCACACAGCTACAATGAAAGAATTGTTATGGAAGTGTTTATAATGCAATGAACAGGAAAGGTCATATAGGATAGACAATTAATGTATAAACTCTTATCTTCACTTCCCGGATGTGGAGATAACAGCATCTGCAGTTTATAATTCTAGTAACTAACTGAAAAACTAAAAACAGGTGCGATTAACCTCTTTCTGTCATCTTCGACAAAACATAAAAAATGTGAAATCTGTATAATTATTAATTGGTAAGAGGCTGATTTTAAAGAATTTTGACTTTTGATTAACAAATGTTTATCTTTCTTTCTCAGGTTCTAATCGCTATGTTGCTTTCGTTGGCTTGTTTATTGTCAGTTTAATTGTTAATATCGTTGTCATTTGGAAGATGTTCATGGATAGACGTAAAAGGTAACTTTTTATACGTGCCAGTTTGTCTTACGTCCAGTAGTATACCCTACACCTCTTGCAGAGGCTTAAATGGAATGTAAGGAAGTTTTTCTTTACTGAGAGAGTTGTAAATAGGCAGCTCAACCTCACAGCAAAAGTGGTGGCGGTTAATACAGTGGGGGAATTTAAACATGCATGGAATAGGCATATGGTTCCTGAATCAAGGATCCAGGTGAGATCAAGATACAGCATGAAAAAATGGTCTTTACAGTTCTTTTATGTCCCATCAC